>NC_134189.1:8744152-9044152 GCF_964188355.1 Buteo buteo | reverse complement strand
AAAGAATCAGCAGCACAGAGGTACCTTTCTCTGACATCATCCCTTATCTTACCTCAGCCCAAAACTACGGGCGGGGGGAGCAAGATGGAAAATTGGACAGATGTGTCTTTTACTGAATGCCAGCCCTAGCAGCTCCCAGCTACAATGAACAACTGAGTATTAATGCAGGCAATTTTGAGTGGCATCTTCTGGCTCTCACAATTCTCTCCGCACAGCTTAAGACTGTATTCTGGATGAGGTTGGCAAGTAGAGGGTGAGGTTTTAATCTTTTCTTTCCACTTCAGGTATGGAGAGATAAGAAAAGAAATATGTATTAGTCTACTTGAGACTCAGTTAAAATCTCTGAGTGCCTTTTACTGACTCATGTGGCAGCCCAGTCTTCAGTTTAAAGATTACTCTAACGCAATCACAATGAGTACAACCCACTTCAACAAAAGTAACAGTGGATTATATTTATATGCAAGTAGTCTGCACCAGAGAGTGACTCAGAAATATGCATGTCACAAACACATACGCTAAAACACAACACTCTCAAAGCTGAGAGAACGAGCAGCAGAAGGCCCTCACAAAAAGAGAAACTGGCACTCTGAAGGATTTAGGTGAGCCTTCACATCACAAGAGGTGCAATGGTGTTTGTAAGATACATGCATAACTTCTCCTACACCAGAAAATCCCATCACCTTCTCTTGACTAGAGTTTGTCGGTTGTGTAATGAAGTTTCCAGTTTTTGGTTGCCAGCATGTATGAACTCGCCTATATGGAAATGCTGATAGGAAGCTTCACAAACTGCTGTGCTAGTCAACGTGTCCTTCAGGACGGGGTGTAAAATGGACATCCTGACACATGATTTATTCTTGTCAGGACAGACCATCTATCTGGATTTCCTCCGTCAGAGTTAGAGATCGTAAGTGTTCTTACAGTTATTTAAAACAGAAACAATCACAAAAGGAAGGTGCCAGCTGTGCACTGCTGGCACTTCAGCCTGCCTTCCTTCATAGAAATCCCTCAACTTCAGAGTCAGGTGAGCAGCTCATCAGAGGAGGAATGAAGTCTTGTCTTCTACAAAGGCTGACACCTTCAGAGGTTCATGCTGACAAACAACAAACTCCACATGACACTGCAATTTCTTGTCTCTGGTGAACCTTCTCATAACGCACCAGAGGTGGGGGGATGTCCAAGATCAGGTCACACACTGGTGTGCTACTCTCTGAAAGCATTTCTTCCAGTATTTGGGAAAATTACAGGGGCCTAAGAAATTCTGCAGTGGCTAAGACCACCATCTGGAGCTTGAATATCAAGTCCTGATTTTACTCTTGCCTTTTGCTCAGGTAGAGCAGAGAGGAGACAAAAGAGAACCCTTTGATAATAAGGGAGAGATTTAAGGAGGCAGTAGACAAGGAAAGAAGCAAAGCTTGTTTAAGTACAGGGGGAAAAAGGAAAGAAAAAGTGTCTCGTGAGGCTGAAAAGATGGATTTGTCTTCAAGAGTCTTTATGATATGAATATTAGAGAGGTTAATGCATAAAGGAGGCATTTGCACAGCAGAAATGTAGCACATCAGATGCAGTTCTGCTGTGGAAAACTTACGTTAGATCTTGGGAGAAAGATGGCTGTGAATACCATCCCATAGAAGGGTTCAGACTTTTGCTCCAATCCTACTTCCCCTTCTGCTGAAAAAGAAACTTTGGCCAGAGAAGAAAAAGGATTTTTTATTATGTGCTGTGTTGCTACTCAGCTCTGAGTGACAGCAGGCTAGGAAGGAAACAAAAGCTTTGCCCTTACAACCCCTGACGTAGTGGGCCAGAGTAGCTGAGCCTATGCCAAAGCATTATTCCACTCTACTCTACTCTACCATACCCTATCCTACCCTACTCCAAACCATTCCCTCCCCTTCTCTCCCCTTCTCTGACTCTGGAGAGGACATCGTTTTTCTCAGAAAGTACTTGAAGTTGATAATGTCTCCTTATTCAGTGATGTTCAAGAACTGATCTTGAAGAGTCTTTCTCTCTCCAGATTTACTATCCAGGCTTTTAACGCTGCAATATATGATCATCTAGGAACATTTCCAAGCTTTGGTCCCAACAGAGTACACTTGTAATTTGCCCAGTCAACCCTTTCATCCCTCCTCTCCCTCCCTCATTCCCTGGAAACAGGGAAGAAAGTCTAAGGCACCTGCATTTTTGTCCATCCTTCTTCATATTCATAACTTTAATCCTTCCTGCTCCTGCTTGGTGAGGCCACACAAAGCAAACATTTCCCAGTTGCAGCCATGCCAAGAGGCTTTTAGTTACACAGCTTTCATGGATTATGCAGGTATTGAAGAATTTGAGGCACATGTAATAAAATGGCTTCTGTTCAATTTCAATGTGAACTTTGGGACTTCATCGGATCAGAGCTGTGCTTTTTTCATTTTTCTCCCTTCCTGTTGCCTTGAAGTACTTAGGGAGTACACGCTTCTTTACGTTGGTCACCTCTTACTTTAAGTGACCTCTCCTTTGAGCCACCACACCACAAGTACGATCTTGCTGGGGAGGAAGAACACCACAGTCCCTCAGGACCACGTTAAGACCGCCAGAGGGATTGTTCCTGAAGGATGTGAGGTACCATCTCCCTGTGTCCAGCACCTCCAGCCCTAGTGGCAGTGGGAGAGGCCAGGTGGAAAGCCCAGCTTTCTAAATAGAAGTTTTCCTGCATTATCCAACGGTCTGGAAGAAAGCTGCGATGGGGCTCTGGGTTTCAGGGCAAAGGTGACACCCTTCATTGTAAAGTGCTTTCAGTGCTGGTGAGAAGCACTGCTCTGACACCGCGGAAGACTGAATTACTCCATTTACCCCCCCACTAGGTACAGTGCACAGGAGGAAATGCAGAGCAGGGCATTGGGGCAAGCTTCACGGCGCAGCCCTGCCAGGGTGTCACAAGCACCTATAGACACCGTGGGGGCAAGCGGTCTCTGCAGCACCCCTGCCTGCAAGGGACTGAGCATCTAGAGACAAGAGTCCAGTGAGCTCTGCTTTCCCTGAAATCGGTGGGAGGGTTGGGTGCTCCAAAGCTTTCCTCTGAAAATCAGACTCTCTCTCCTGTCTCCCAGGGGTGCCGTGGAAGCCAGTTCACTACTTTTTCTTCAGAGGCATTCAGATAATAATGATGTACAGAGTACAGTAACAATTGTGTGAAAATAATCTGGATACAGAAAAACCCTATATCCTGTTATACATAGTAATGTCTTGATTGTCTAATTTACAAAAGTCTCCTGCCACAGTAAGCAGAGTCTGCCCTGTTACACTCTGCTTTTTATATGCCACCCACCGTCACAGTCCACTAAATACATGGAAGTTTATTAAAATTTAATCTTCAGTTAGTATCTCTTTAACTACTTCTTGCAAAGGTGGCTAGGGCTCATCAGGACCAGAAGAAAGCAGAAGGAAAAACAGAAACACTTTTTTTCCTCCCTTTTTCTTTCAGTGAGGAGAGAAGAGAGGGCAAAAAGAGACGGAGAATGGAAGAGAGCGATGAGGAAAGTTAAAGAAAAGTTTGTATTAAAGATGACAAATGGCAGGAAGCAAGGAACATAATTTTATGTAAAACCCCAGTATCAGGCAGTGTTAAGGGTCTTTTGTAAAACACAGATCTACCCTAAGCTCCTCCTGAAGATAAATGAAGTTGGAGGTATGCAGGAATGGACCACAGGAGGAGCAGGAGGGGTAATACAGAGATGAACTTGGTAATGCCTCCTCTGTTTCACCTTCTTCCCTCTGCATCTGACTTCCCTCCTCTATTGCCCAGCCCAGCACCAAAGCCTTTCTCCCATTCAGGAGCAACTAAAACATCATCCTAAAGGTTTTTCTTCTCTTTCAGCCTCTGCCTCAACCACTGGTTCAATATTATGCAGCACAAGCCTGAGAATAATCCCATCATAAGGCATTCAGAGCAGCAGGTTTGATAAATGGCTAGCATGAAAAAGGCTGGAGGTGGAGGGATGGTATCTCTGCTTTATCAGTGCCCCAGCACTCTGCTCAAACATACTCATTCCACAGACCCCAGCATTAAACATTTTAATTCAGGAACTCTGAAAGGTGTATTCTTGTTTTTAAAAAAGACTGTTTAATGCAAGTGAGGCTGGGCTGGGGGCTGGGAAGAGAGGAAGGAGGGTGGGGGAGAAGGAGGGAGGAAGTATAGAAAGACATTTAAAGCTGTGAGAAAACACTCTCCCTTATGGAGAAATTTTGATTTTGAAGTTTACTCTTCTATTAACATTTAAATTGAAAGGCGTTTCTTCCAAGATCCACATAGGAAACCAGAAAATCTGCATTTAAATAGATACCATTTAAAAGTGGGGAAAAATATATATCAGCACTGAATGCTTCTCCATGTGTCTGAAAAGAACTTCTCTTATAGATGATTATTAATTTTTTTTCTTTTTTCTTTGTGTGTGCTAAAAAGAGAAATTGGAAGTACATTAAAATTCTCCTTGGCATGAGGAGGCGGGGGGAAGGCTGCTTAATTGCCCAAAACCCAGGTTTTGAGCTCAAATATTCTGCGGGAGGGCCTCTGGAGCCTGCAGGAGGCAGTCCAGCCTGCTGCCAGGGATGAGGCCAAGAGGGTCTTCTCCTGCTTGGCCCTGGTGCCACAGGACCCGTGCTCCAGGGGCTGCCCATTCCCACTGAAATGCCCACCTTGCTGGGGTCATCGCCAGGGCCCCCAGTCCTGGCTGGAGGGAGAGTCAGCCCTTTCTGCAGTTTTGTTGGACACCTCTGTACCTTCAGCGCACCATCTAGAAAACAGGGCCGTGCACCTCCCCAAAAGGCACCTAAGCACAGCTGTTATGTGTGGTGTTAACCGGGGTGTCACAGGAGGAGAGCTCACTGCCAAGGAGTCAGTGGGGTTTGGGGAAGCTGCGCTCAGAGGGTTTGGAGAGAAGTCCTGGGGCAAGAAGAGATGCCCACACATTGATCCACATATCACATCACGCTCTCATCTTGCGCATTGGCACCTGGGGCTCTGCACAGCCCATCACAAACCCAGAAACCTCACGGGAGATTTGGATCTGGTGTTTTGCACAGTGCTACCTCCTCTCCTGCAGCAAAACCAAGAGAGAGCAAGAGCAGCTTCCTGAGCAGGGGAGAGCTGAAATCCCCAACGCACACGCGGTGAGGTGGAAAGCTGGAAATTAATAAAGGCGATATCCCTATGTTGCATGCAAGTTCTCCCTACCTCCTGCCCTCACCTGTTTGTCCCTGCCTCCTCTCTGCCTGAAGTGACCACTCTGAGGCTCAGCCTTGCCGTGTGCCCAGGACCCACATCCCATATGTCAGCCATCGGCATTGCATACACAGGGATGGGCAGGAGCGTGGGGGCAGCAGGGAATTTCCTGCCTTGCGAGAGAGGGGCCTCTCACTGGCTGTGTCTGCCGCAGAATCCCCATTTCTTGGTTTTTGTTGCGAGCAGTGAAATTAAATTTCACCTACTGGCAGCATTCAGGGAGCAACAAAGAGCCACATGCGCATGGTGCTCGCTCTAATTCCAGGGCACAATGGGTTTTGTCGCCAGTGAAGAATCCCCAGGACAATCCGATTATTAATATTCATTCCCTTTTTTTCCACCTCATTTTCAAGCTCATTCCTACAGAAAAGGTCAGACACATACTACCCCCCAGCAGTACATTATCCACCACCTCGAGGGCCTTTTCTGCCATGTCAAAAAGGGAATAATCAGGAGCGAAGGAGGTTTGGTGCCCCAGAGGCTCAGCTATGGATTCTGGTGGCTTTCACCTTTAGGTCACTGGTCTGAATCTAGGTCAGGCTGGCACTGGCTGCAAGCTACAGTCCAAAAGCCGGGCAGTGGTTCCTGTGAAATAGCAGCTCCATACAAACCCAAAGGACAAGCACCTACACCGTGCTTTGGCTCATTTTAGAGAGTAACAACGCAACACAGATTTAACTTTTTGGCAGAGTCTGGGCACTTGTCCTCCTCCTCTCTAATGGATGGCTCCAGTGCTTCCAGCTGGACATTAGGTTGACTTTAAAAAAGCAAGGTGGAAAAGCCAAAGGAAAAAATGAGGCATCAGAAGGAAGGTTCAGTGATTCAGGTACTAGCAGAGAGTCTATAAAGTTGCAGATACTCATCTCTGCTGTCTCACAGACTTACATGGCAAAAAAGTTAGCTTTCTGTGCCTCAGTTCTCATAAACTGGGATAATCTCATCTCACCAGGTCGTTTTGAAGATTAATACATTAAAGATTGTGAGCTAGGTTCTCTGCATTGATGGTACCAGAAACCCTAAAAATGTCTTGGACAGATAAAAACTTTGCAGTAGGGTATGGAAATTTTTTTCAGTGGTGACTTTGAATAAATCTGAAAAAGCACAGAGATGAAAATAAGCAAACCGTTAGCTATCATCTGTATACAGGCACCTGTAAACTTGGGGAGAGCAAGTGAACTATTTCTTGGGCCAAGATGAAATCATGGAACCAGGACCCACAGTCTCTCAGTTTGACACTGGGTCCCCATCAGACCCAATTTTTTGCAGCGTGAACCTCTCTCTAGTCACTCGGTCACTGAAAATTGAACATCTCCTGTCACTCAACACCCGAACAAATTTGGCCAACTTGCTTTTATTGCCTGTCCACCTCCCCCTCTGAACTTGCTGAGATCTCACAAGGAACAGCCTTATTCTTCCTGGGGTCTCTAGCTAATTTTTTTCCTATGCAGATGGCAACCACTTTCTGAAAATACATACATGACAAGAAACGGTTAGTAGAAAAAGCAGGTGCCTGGAAAATGGATTCCCATTTGTCCTTCCCTCCCCCTCTCCAAAACCCAATCATTTCCCTGTTAATAAGCTTGCTGACTATAATGTGGCACTAACCTTTCACAATTGATGCCAGTGACATTTTGACAGTTCCACATATGGGCCTGCTGAAAGCAGAAGGAATATAAATTTGCACTTTGGTAAAAAGCTGGGTGAGCAGCCAAAGCAGCTTGGGGGAAGGAGGAGAAAACCTCCAACCAGCCAAACAAAAGCCCACTGCACAGATGTTACACACAACAAAAGGGAAAAGCACATCCACAGCTGTATGTACCCCAGCAAATACGTGCTCGGAAAAAAAGCCTTAGGCACCCATTAAGACCAGTCTAGCCTGAGATGCCTCCCAACAGATTCTCCTCATGTGGCAAATTTAGGGAAAGTCTTTTCTAGCAGAAGGGATAGGGACACAGCATTCAATCTGTGCAAACTATTTGGTTAACATCAGATGTCACAGGATTCGGCAGTTTCTCTAACAAGGAACCTTCAGTATTTCTGCCAATGTGATTAGCCGTAGGGAAACAACTCTTTTCTAACACTGTTTTGTGGAGTATCTTTGAATTTACTTTTCAAGGTATCTCTGCACAAAACATCACTGACAGTTCACAGATTGGCTCAGCTACTTGGTGCACGTATCACACACCATACATCTTCCCAAATTACACCTGTATTGAATCCCATAACATTCGGCTGAAAACTAACTTCCAGAAAGTGGTCCAATCATCATGTGACAAGATGAAGATAAGAAAAATGTTGCACTTAGTGGTTTGTTCAGATGGTTAATTAACCCCCACTGTTAGAAAGACAATCCTATTCTTTCATTTGGATATGTCTGGTTTCTGCTTCCAGGCAGTTATCGTTACGTGGCGAGGTAAGTGGTGCTGTAATTACTCCCTTTCTTTCTGATCCCCATTTCAGCAACACTGAAATAACTTTTTTTGCTGAAATCAGAAGACTGTGGCTTTTACCATGGTGTACTGATGCCTTGGTGGAAAATGTGGAGGTGGAGTCACTGTATATGCATATGTAGTCATGTGTAGTAATGGTATAGCTGTTATACGTGGCTAACCAGTGATGCAAATTACTATTTAAATATAATGGTTTATTTTAATTTTGTTTCTGACAACGTGGGTCCTCT
Organism: Buteo buteo; assembly: GCF_964188355.1. Taxonomy (NCBI): domain Eukaryota; kingdom Metazoa; phylum Chordata; class Aves; order Accipitriformes; family Accipitridae; genus Buteo; species Buteo buteo. The sequence continues at coordinate 9,036,215 of NC_134189.1, read as the reverse complement.
GGGCAGACCAGGCAGGGTCCAGCACAAGGGTCCAGATAAGCATACCCCAGTTTGCAACTGAGAGGCAATGAGGCATGTCCTTCCCATCTCCAGAAGCACAGAGCCAAATGTGGAGCCCAAAAGAGCTCTAACAAATGCCAGAACGCTCCCTAAGCAAGGGTGGTGGAGCCACTGGTCAGCACCTGTTGATGGACCGACACTGAAAGCACAACCTCAGAAAGCTGGGCCTTTGCACAGGCTGGGAACAGTAAGCCTGATAAGAAAGTCAGATCTACTATTTTTGAGACATTTTCCCTGAAGTGTTTTTTGTGTGGAAGAAATAATAGTAGGGTAGCTGCTGGATCACTGTATTAACCATGCTCATGGGGAGTGTGAAACCTAAGACCTTTCTGAAGTAATGTCACTTGATAGGCAGGGGACTACAGCCAAGGCTGGACCACGCGTGGGTGTTTCATGCGATTGCAGGATACAGATGACTGCTACCAGCATGACATTTGTAAAGGGTTATGGTTGATGGGACTGGGAGGATGATGGGGGTCAGAAGTGCAGGTTATCCAGCAGTCGTGACAGAGAGCACGCTGGATTTCACCATGAGATGCTTGCTCCGAAGTCATTCACCTGTCAGACTTCAGGAAACAGCATGAAGTTGCTTCCAAAGCCAGTATACCATATTTAGCTCTGACTGCTTCTGGCGACACATTGCTTCATCTAAAATAACTGGTAGGATCCAAATTGGCATGCGAGACTACCTGGTCTCATCAGATAAAAAGAGCAGGACTTAGTCATTACTTGGCCCCAGCTAGGCAAGCAGGTAGTGGTTTCCACACATGGCACAGGACGGAGCGAGCCCCTGCCTCGTTCCAGCAATGCTGATGACACAGAATAGCCCATAGCTGTTCATCTGAAGCTTTCTGCTCAAGTCAGCTCATTCCCAGTTTTGTAGAGGGCCTCCCTGACCCAGCACCCAGTTCCCACCCCCCAGGCGGCCTCATTTGCTTCTCTGACTTCCCGAGCCATTAACAAGCTGTGCTGCTATTTGAGCTTTTTTTAGGAAAGACCTATCCTTCCACAGGCTCCCCTGATGGCAGCCGCAGCGGAAGCACCGGTTAGCAGCAGATTTTTCTACGGCAAGTGTTAGCACCCCTGCTGCTGGTATCATTACAAAAGCCTACGCCAAACCGGTGCAACTGTGGGAGATTTTCTGAGAAATGACCGCACATTAGTGGAAGTTGGCCAGTTTAAACAGCCTCCGCACACTGACTGACAGAGTAGGAGGATGAAAAATCTTGCAGCTGTATGTGGTCTTGTAGGACCTGTTACCTTTTCATGGAAAACACCCCTCAATCTTTGCTAAGGAAAACAGTGAGTACTGCTAATGCAGCAGAGTCCTGCAGGCATAGAGCGTATAGCTCCAGGGTCTAACAGCGTGGTGTGAGGCCATGAGGTATGGCTTGAGGTCTCTGAAGGGACTGATGCTTGTGTGGTAAACAGGATAGAAGGGCCCCAATTTGTGAGGATACCACTGTATGTTCTACAAGATTATCTAAGATCACCCAAACCCAACAAACTCCCTCAACACCACCAACAGAACCTGGTGGTATTCCTTCATACCATGTGTTATTCAACTGCCATCCCAAACGGTTGGGTTACTATTGCTGCCATATACCCACCAACCCAGAAGTCTGCAAGGTACACAGCAACAGGAGGATGAAGGGTCCTACCTGACTTTACCCTACCTATCTCATCAATCAGCCAGGAGCAGGGCTGATTATGTGTTTGGAGACATGCAAAAAGAGAGACAGGGAAAGAGCTGACAGTTACAAATGTTTTGCAACCTGAATGTGACATTAATATATGTATGCAGTGTGTTCACAACATTAGGTATTTGTGCACAACCCTAATAAATACCATGCTTGACAGCAGTTTCACAAAACCACTCAACGATCTAGCAGAACTTGCTATGAAAGACTCTCTAGTTTTACTGAGAAAAAAGAAATGTCTCTGTACTTAGTCAGATCCTTGACTTAGTGGAAATCTAGAGCAAATCCAATGAACTCCATATAAAGTTTAATTAGTCACAAGCATATTGAAATGACCAGATAGCTAAGTGATCAAAACCTGCTCCATAAAACACATGCCTGATTTCTGTGCCCCAGAAGAGAGTTTTAGTAAGCTTCCAAGTCTAGAAATACCAATATAGGATGCACAGCATTGTAAAATCTCCACCCAAGGGACTCTTCTTTGCAGAAGGCGCAGCTATCCTGTTTCTTTCACTGCGTGATGGTCTGGCAGCTGCACTCAGAAAGTTCACCACACTACATGGCTTTCTTTAGGTATTCACCTTAAAGGCTGAGTCTGTGATACTGATGTAGATCAGAGATGTTTTTAACACAAGTTGGAAGCTGACTACCAAACTACCTTGACATTTTCCTCACGCTGGCAAGGTGCTGTGGTGCTGCATGTGGAGACATGCGCATATGTATGTGGTCCATTCCCCCTTGCATGGTACCAGAGCAGCCTTGAGGCTGCTCTCATTGTTGCAGGGCTCAGCCATCGCCCCAGGCTGGTAGCATGCAAGTCAGGACTGGCTGAGGCCAAATTCTCCATTTGGCCAGATATACCACCTCCTGTCCCCCATGACAAAAACTTCTTCAAGAACTAGAGGAAGACAAGGTCCTATGTTAAATCTACATGATCAGCTCGGAAACTGCGGTTGGTGGTGGTGGTGAGCAGGGAGATGCCCACCAGGGATGACGCCCTGCCCTTGGGAGCTGCTTTTGGCCAGGGTGACAGCCCCAGCGCCATAAGTCCTATGGTCTCACCACATCACAGTCAGGCCTAGGCCTGGCCAGGGACACCCCAAATCTCAATCCAGACCCTGGCCCTGAGCTGACTTCCCAGTTGGCTGTCAGACCTGCCTGGATGCTGTCCTCCCCAGGGGCCAGCTGGCCCCCACGGCTCCCTGGCAGCAGAACACCCCAAAAGCAGTGCAACAAAGTGTCTGTGTGGTTATCTGCTCAACTCTGGTTTTCTACTGGTTTTGAGATGTTACAGAAGAGGGAAATTTAAGTATCGCTTAAAAAATGTTGATATACTCCATATAAAAAACCCAAAATGTCTCATATGAGCATTTTCTTATAATAAAACTTCTGACTTTTCATTTTAAACAACATTTTTTAAAATTGCAGTTACATTAAAAAGAAAAAGGAGAAAGGATTTGAAAGGGTTAAGTAAGACAATCAAAGCATCTCAATTCAGCCAAAATTCTCTTGGCTGCTCCAAAATAAATTGTTGTTCATTTTGCTGAAAAACTTCTAAAAGCCACCTGCAGCCCTTCCACCATGCTGTTTTATTCACTTTGCCTTTCCAGCCAGAAAGCCCTTTATTTTAACAGCTCTGTCCATCAGTGTGGCACCTGAGCAGTGGCAGAGGGCTAATAATATCACTGGCAAGAATGAGAAGGCTAAACTTGGAAGCCGGGCTTTGACAGGCAGATAAAAATGGAATTAATTCTCAAATATTTTGTTTCTGAGATGACATATGGTTTCATTTTTGTGTCTACCCACGAGTGATTCAATTGATTTGGGATCTGAAATCCTTGTAGCACATTTTCTCACTTTTAAGAAGCTTTTGAGCTCGCCTGTATTGGCTGGTTTGCTCATTTCCTAATGGGTCTCTCCAGATCTGATGCAGCGTTTGAAGCTGTGATGGGTACATATGCGAAGGAGGGGGAACAAATGGAGGGAAAGGCCCACTGTGCATTGCTAAGTCGCACGTTTCCAAAAAGCTGTGGTTAGGAAATTCCTAATTCAGTTAACCTCTTTGATCTCATCATGCAGTATGAAATATCGAAAGGTAATGAAAAGATTGCAGGCAAGTCTGCTACGTTTGTGTATCAAAACGCATGCCTCAGCCCGGTACAGAGCAGGAGACAGATACTAGTAAAAACACTAGTGATAGATGGAAAAAGCATCTTTTGATTGGGAAAGAACAGCTTTCTTCCTGCTTGTGTAGTGCTCATGTATGTGCAATAAGAAAAAAAAATCCAGAAAACTTGCATTGTATCAGAAAGTGATGCACACTGGGGCCAGGATTCACTTCTGCTGCACTCAGCTAGGCTACAGGCTTGATTTATCTCCCTTTTTCCCTTAGTTATTAGCAGTAGAGCAGAAGGCAGACAGCTATGCCTCAGACAACAATGATATACCCCTTAAAAGTGCCTATGCTGCCAAATGCTCGGTCACCAAAAGATGGGATGCATTTTATCAGGGTCCAGGATCCCATTCTCCTTTTCTTTAACTGAGGCCTGTCCACCTAGAGAGCCGAGACACATGTCCAATGCATGCAAATATCTGTATTTTAAGAAAATATACCACCGTTCCCATTACAGCTGCCAACCTGCCCCCTCCAGCTATCTCCCCGCCTTTCCTCCTATCTGTCCCTCTATCCCCATCTCTGGTGCAAATCCCCTCCTTTTCTCTACCTGCTTTTCTCTGCCCCATAGCACTCTTGTTTTCCATCGTCTTTGACTCCTCCTTTCTTAACACACACCTCCCTTCCCTTTCTAATGTTCCCCTATAATTTCCTCCCATCTCTTCTCTCTCTCTCTCTCTCTCTCTAGGTTGACATGTCTTAACACCCTCCCAGTGACTTTTAAGACATCTGAAAAGCTGTAGTCAGGTATCAGATTCTTATCAGGTCAAAAGAAAGTATTAGGGAAGTCAGTGGCCGGATGCAATGATTATGGTTCAGTGTGGACAAGAGTGACATCAGTCTTTATGGTCCCAGATGAGATTTAAGTTGTTGGTAAAATGCAACATCATTGATTTTCCACCTTCTCCCTTCATGGTATCTCTCCAGGGCTGAGGTGAGAGAGCTTGGGTGCCTTATCTCTGCATTTCTTACCTTAATGTAGTTGCTTTCCCTTATGCATAAACTCAAGATATGAATATCCTGGATTTCTGCTGTTTGATATTGTCCTCTACTATTTTTACCCATAAGTTACTGATACTCTTAACTGTAACACTACTTGATGTTTTGCTTAGCAATTTTCTTACTGTGCTTGTTTTAATTTTATTTTTTTTAAAATCACACATAACGAGCTACATAGGAAAGCCAGAGAGAATCCTACCTTCTGATACTTCTAATGACTTGATGACCTGAAGTACCAGCTTTACATCACTCCTCCTAATTTAACCTTTTTTAGGACATGTTCACTGTGTTGCTGTGGTGTCACACACCCAAAGCATGCTACTGACTTTGGCTTTTCACCTTTGACCAACATTTTCATCTAGGGGCTCTATAAATGAGCCTACCACTACAGCGAGGGGTGCAGAGGATGCTCAGCCGAGTCTTAGTCTCTCTGTGCTCCAGGCTCCAATGTCCCAGCAGCCATGTCCCAGCCATGGGGCTGCCATCCCAAAGCCACAATGGGTTTCTGGGTCCTGGCATACCCCTGCCAACCAAGACCTCTCTTCCTTCAGGGGAGGGACATCCCCAGTGCCACCGAGTCCCTGCAGCCCACCATCCCACTGTGTTCAATAAGCCACAGAGGAAACACGGCGACTGCTTGGGCTCCTTTGTCTGCACCTCCAAGTGACCTGAGTGTGGCACAGACCCTGATAACCACAGCATCTAGACACAGCAATCATTAACAACTTAGCTTAATTACATCCTAATTTCTTTATGTAGAGCCTATGAGCAAAATTTCAATTAACTTTATATATAAGTTTAATGCATCTCTATTATTCCATTAAGATGATTTGGGACAAGACAAAGATAAACATAGATGTTAACATTCTATAAAGTGTAAGATTTTTAATTAATTTTAACAAAAAAATTAATTATCCAGTTATTTATAAAGGCTCATAAAATTCATTTCCTAGTCACAGAATATACTTTCTGTACATTTGGGATAGGTTTGTTGTCTCTCGAACAAAACAGAGATCCTGAACCCCTTTTGATCTAATCTGGTCTTACCACTGAGTCATAATCAGCAATTCTTATTAAAAAGAGCTTTGGAATCCTCAAATCAAAAATCCATCTAAGTGCAAAGTCCTATTAGGCTTTTCAGTGAAAATTTTTATTAGCATGGGAAGAGCTAAATAAGGTTTAGCTCAGGCTGTAGCCTTTTTGGCTGAACCAAAACTCTTCTTGCTCGAAGTAATAACTGGAAATACGCCAGACCCTTAAAATGAAGCCGCTTTAAAGTCAAGCTCTGCTATGGCCCATTACAAAGTGACTGCATCCCCAAGACAGGGTTTGAAGCTCTGCTGGCACATAATTAAGTAGCCATTTTCAAGTGAAGAATCCCAGATGATAAATCTGAAGATGAATCCGTCTGTAGAAGAGGATGTGTCCTGAGTCGAGACTTTGGATTCACTTATTAAGCGGGCAGCTCGGCTTCAGGAAATGCCAGGTCAGGGTTTGCTAGCCATTAAAGCTTCCCTGTTTGCTGGCTATTTCTTAATTTTAAGCATGAGTGCATAAGCAGCCAACAGCCTTCCATGTGCTGTAGCACTATCCACTGCTGTTCAGCCAACAGCCAGGTTTTCTGGCTGCAGAGCTGTCACTTGGAGGGATGCTCAGAGCCCGGGGGTGGCATCTCATGGGCCCCACACAGGGAAAGCCATAGCCCACCTGTAGGGCAGAGTCTGACTGCACCCACCTGCAATTACATTTATGGGGATGTTTTTCCAAAATGTGGGCATGTTTTTTAGTCCCTGCCATCTCCCCACAGATGGTTTTGAAAATGCCTAAAGGATTTGCTCCAGAGGAAGCTCTAGAGGAGCCAGACTTCTCTCTCTGGCACATGGCAAACGCACTCATACCACTGGGCTTGGTGCACTGAGAAGCCCCATCACTGAATCTTCTTCGCCCCCCTAGACGGGCTTCGTGATAGAGGGGAATGGCTGGGCTCTCAGGTCAGAGGCTGGGTGCTGCCTCGCAGCAGCCATGCTAGCTGCCATCCCTGTAATTAGTGCCATTAACGGGTTGCTATGGAAGTTCCCTCTCCCTGGAGAAGGTGTCGGGGCACTGCTCAGAGGAGACAAGGAAATTGAGGAGGAGAAAGGGAAAATGCAGATGACTGGAGGAAAAACAACATTTTCCATCGAACCCCCCCCCCCCAAAGCATTATCTCCTTGGCCAGAGCAGACCACACACTTTAAAGTCAGGATTTACTGACTGTGTATTTTGTCTCTGGTGAAATGTTTGCCTTGGCATGACTAATACAACAAGCAAGCCCAGCACAGCAAAAATGTCACCAAAGTCCCTCCCACACAGGACCTGTGATTACCATAAGTGAGCACTCTTAACCTGCTTCATCTTTAATTGATAGCTAAAGAAACCTGGGAAGGAGGAGAAAACTATGCTGAATTTTGGCGTCTTCTTGCCTCTCAGTAAAAACATGGCTTCTGAAAAGAAAAAAAAACACCAGGCAAGTCCAATTCCCTTTGTACTACTGATTCCCAGCTTCCAAGCGCTGGAGAGAAACAGAGCAAATCCCTCGCATGACCATACCTCCTGATTCAGAGGAGAGTGCAAACAAGACTGGGGGAGAGATTTAGTTCCCAGCCCACACCAACTGCTGCACCAGTGGGAAGAAGCAGCTGGGGGGAGAAGCTGGGAACGAAAAGTCTTTAAACGTTTTTTGTTCCTCTGGAGTCGCAGGGGGTGAGAATCCGTAGTCTAGGTAAATCTGGATGTAAAACAAGCAGGGACCCAGCTGGAATCAGTTTAGTGATATAAAGACACATAGTCTTAATTAAGGGAATTGTGATTTGCCAATGAAATCCCAGCAGGGCGTCTGTCTGCCTGATCAAAGACTCGACTTTCTGATGGAATCTTAAGTGCATGAGCCATGAAATTACTTTTTGAAAAGGGAACATGCGGCACAAAGAGGCAGAGCGAGAGGGGAGGAGGTGGGGGGGGAGGAGGGAGGGACAGGGGGGAGCGGAGCAGAGCTCCAAGTGATGCTACTGGGAGCCTCCATTCCCTCCTTCCAAACAAAGCTAAAGCGGGGCAGGCTGGAGAAAAAATGATGCCAAACTGCCAGCCGAGTCAGCATCTAAAATCATTACCCAGCCTGCTGAATAAAGACACATTCCTAATTTGCTCTTCAAAATTATTTTTTAAAGTGATTAGCAGAATTTAGGGGAAAATGTTGACTTTTCTAAGTCAATTCCTTTTTCCCCACTCCCATACCCCTCCTTATTTGCCACGGACTAGACAAAGGTACCTGCTATTTCTGCTCTAAGCCTGATTCTCTAACAACCCCAGAGATCAAAAAAGCAAGGCTTTCTCCAAACATTTCCCCCGCTTTTTTTTTTATGGCAACACAACGAATTTCCCTCCATTTTGTTGCAAAGGAATGAATCAATAAGAAAAGCTTTGAACTATCTGCTCCAAAAGATATCAAGCTTTTCAGTGTACATGGGAAGAGTTTTGGATCAATTCCCAAGGCAGGCAAATCCTGCACTATCTGGAATTATAATGCTATGGGGCCCTAAAACACTGAAAGCTCTGTAAATCAAGACACAAAGTTGACAGAAGAGACACAATCTACCAGCTTCATTTATCATGTCTGTACCACATGAGCATTCCCACAGCACTCAATAAACTTCCTGAATCCCACCTCCTCATGTAGCAGACTCAGCACAAAGCTACGTGGGATTAACCCAGGACAGCCTCAGCTCTGTTTCTGAAGGTCTGGTGAGGTACCCAGAGGACATCACGTTTCCAAACATCTTACAACGGTCTTCTCTGCTCTGACATTTAAATGTGTATTTTTTAAAAAGCTCTCTCATTGCCAGACTAAACCCCAATGTAGTGATTACGGAAACTATTATATCAGAAAAAGCCAACTGTCACCTTGCCATGCCATCTTCCTCAAAAGGAACTAGAGCAAGTGCTTCAAAGGAAGAAATAAAACACCCATATGCACCTGCTGTGCAGGGCAAGACTTCGTTTAATGGAGGAACATTCCTAAGCAAACACACTGGGCTGTTTTACTGGTCAGGCAACAGCATGGACCTAATAAATCACAATTGGTGTACTGACGCCATGCCAGGATCTAAAGTAAAAGAGAAAATAAGCAATCAAGCCCTATAAATTTCTAGCTGTGTTCAAAATATCTGGATGAAAGCAATGGATGTGGTAAAATAAAAATTATAAAGTAAAGATTAAATCAGTGTGGGAAAACACTCCATTTTCAAGCATCTCCAACAGTTTGTGGAGCAAAAAGCCTAAGGTTTTCTGACAAGTGGCTGCACAGAACAGAGTGCAGCTCCGGTCCTAGCCAGTGGCATGAGGAAGATGGTGCCTCCACTTGCTTGGTTCTTACTAATGTTGCTGGATCTAAAAGGAAAACAAATCTCAGTATCATTCACTGACTCAGCTTTAAAGTTCTGCTTCTGGACTGCGTAGCTCTTGAGAAAAACTGCAGGTTGAACAAATAAATAAGTGGATCAGAGAACTCAAACATTTGCATTAATTACCCTATTTCAATATGTGGTTATCTCCCTTCATGCCCCAACTCAGTAAGTGTCAGTCACCCAATTTATTTAGTAAGGTATGGTTAGCTATGCAGCGGCTGCATACTGCCCAGTTCTTGAACCTGGGGGAGGCTTCCACAAATCAGAAGTGGGCCTCCTGGGCATGGGTGCTTTGCTTGCAATGGTGGAAGAACCTCTGAAACTTGCATTGGTGAAAGAAGTATTTTCCTCACTGCTTTTTTCCCCATGACATCTGCTATCACCAGGCTCCTCTCTGCACAGCTTCACCACCATGGGATGAAAAAGCCCCCTTCACCTCAGCTGTGGCCACCAGCTCCCTTTCACTCAACCACCTTCTCACTTCTCGATCTTTTCAGATCTCAGGGAAACGGATTTTCTCTCTTGCCTCTTCTCTCTCTTCCCTGCCACTCTTACTGCATGACGGCTGTTCATGTACTCTAAAATTTCAAGGAGCAAGTTTATGTAAAAAATACAGCTCGAAGTATAAAGGAAGGTGTTTTCCAGGAGACTGTAACAAAAAATGTGGGCATTTTAAGGAGGATTAACAGCCATTTCATATATGTGGCTTCTGCAAAACACTTTCCTTCTCACTATCAGAACAGGATTCACAGCAAAGCAGCAATTCACAAGCTTGGGTTTTCCAAGCAGGTTCTGTGCTGTGCTTGAGGGGCTAATTAGAAACACCAAAATACACTATTAATTTGTGTATCTTAAGTCATAAACTGCTGGCTCTGCTGTTCACCCCCAACCGTGCTTGAGATCTAAAGGAAAGTATCCCAACGTAACAACTCCACCAAGTTCTCATCTGAGTTGCTCACACTTTATTTTCCAAGCCAAAGAGCAGTGGGTGGCTGCTCAGTGTCAGGAGGAAATCTGAGTTTCAGGCTGCTTTGACAGACAGAATTCCCTGTGCCTGGGACTTTATGTTTTCTCAAGGTTTCTGACTTGGGAGCGCTCAGCACCAGCTGTTGAGCCATACACAAGCCCTGATGCTGCACATGGCTGGTTACTAACAATGTGTGTGGTTAGACCCTGAGTAAGGGCAGATCAGCACAGCTCCACTGGCTCAGCGGAGCTAGAATGCTTTACAGCAGTCGAGCATAAGACTCATGACACACAGCTAGATGTGTGCATGTGTATGTGCATACGGCGACTGCACACATATAGCTATTAATGCTGAAATATGAGACTGCAGACTACACAGTCTTTCAGAAGTTTCTTTGAAAGGTTTCCTTTGCGATACTCTCTGTATTTCCCTGGAAAACTTAAGTGGTTAGAGTCTTGTAATGCCATGCCAAGTGCCCTCCATCACTAAAGGACCAAATCAGCAGGAGGATGGTCTTCTAGTTGAGGCAAGGAATGAATACTTGGGAGGGATAAGCCCTGCTCCTGGACTTCAGCCCTCCACCCAGGAAAGTGCACTTCCCTCCCTCTTTTCCTTCTTCTCTCCTTCCCACTCTCCCATGGTATGAGGCTTATCTCCTTTTCAGATGCTACAGTTACACCAGACAAAAAAAAAAAAAAAAAAGAATGAGGTGCTCCTGCCCTTCACAGACCATGGGTTTTTTTCTGCTTTCATGGCTATGTATTTCTGAGTGCTTCTGCTTTCTCAGAACTCTATCAGTTCAGACAGCAATTTCTCTAAAGAAAAGGGGCTGCTTTTAGAAAAGACGTGATCAGCAGTTGCTCCCTGCTCGCAGCTTCTAGCTCTGCTAGAGTTTATACCTGTTTTTCTCATCCACAGGGACGTCCTCTACAGCAGATTCCCCCTCCCCTTCCTTATATAATGAAAAAGTCCTAATCCATCCCTCCCCACAAACACTCTGCTTAAAATCAGTGCTCATTGTAGTTAGTCCCCAGTTCTCAAAGGGCATTAATTGCTTTGGGCTTCACCTCAGAGCTGTTGAATACTGATAATAACTAGTTTGCCTGGGATAACTGCCTAAATAACTGATAATTACAGCCCAAGAACAGCAAGGAGCATGCTGTCTTTCTGCCACAGCCGTCTGTCTATCTGGTTTGCTAGGCATCTGTCCACCTATCTCTAGGCAATTGTTCCTATTTCTACTTGAGTTTCTTCTCCTTCTCCATGTCTCTTTCTCTCTCTCTTTTTTATGTTTTGCTTTTCAATCTCTCTTTTTTGTCTTTTCCAGAGCTCTGACATCTTTGATCTCTTGTCGACAGGGAACACAGCGTACTGGCTACACATTCAGACATCCAAACATTTTATCACCGCCCCAGAAGCAGCTCAGGATGTGACAGGTGAAACGTCAGAAACAATTACAGAAATAGAGAGGCTTTCCAGCCCCACGGGGGAACCATCCGGTCTGCATTCTGCACTTCACCTCCTGACTCTGCGGGAATCAGAGAGCCGAGCTGCCGCAGCACCCAGAGAGACAAACGGAAAGAGATACAGACACGCAGGCAAGATGTTGAAGGTTTGGGGGGGCTAAAGGTGGAGTGTCCTGCAAGGGAAACCAGTTGGATCCTCAACTAGCTTCCTCTTTAGCTGTGACAAGATGCAGTCATCTCTGTGCATCTGAGACAAATGTCCCCCCGTCAGAGGCAGTTTTCATATAACCTCATTAACCTCATTATGCTATTGTGACCATCTGCTCCCCCACCCTTGCCAGGCTCCCATGGACCATGAGGATCACCTCATACTGACCAGGGAGACAGGCATTGAAACAGAAGCACAATGTTACAAGGCAGAAGGACGATGCGGGAATTCAGTCTCTGCTGTAGCCCACTGCACTGGAAACCCAGAAGGATAAAAAGAGCATGGAAGCCTATTAGGAAAGAGGCCCAAAGCCCAGGGTTGACATATTGGTTTGCAGACCACGGTATGAGGCCCACAAAAGAGCAGAGGCATGTGTAGTGGCACATATCGACAGTGCCTGAGGCCCCTATAACTCACAAGGATGCAGGTGAAGACACCCATGAGAATAAAGGCACACACAGGAATCAGTGGAGCCCCTGATATCTCCAGAGTCCGCTAGGTACAGCTGAGAGAAGAAAAGGTTGCATTGACACAGCTCTGTCACAGCGTCTGAAGAGTCCTTAGCCACGTGGGACTGCTGGGACATGTTTGTACAATCCAGAGCTCCCCTACTAGGACTGCCACATGCTGAACGCTTTTATAGCAAAGGAGCTTACAGACCTTTCCATTCCCTCCTGGTTGCCCAAACAGTGGAGATGAGCAGCAGAAGGAGACCCAGACACTGCTGCTGCCAGAGAAGAGCTTGCAATATGTTTATGTATTGTGACACACTTAGGTATTTTGGATGAGGAGCTGGATGGATTTTGAGGAGCTTTGGGTGGAGATCTCTCTCCCTTCCATTATTAACTCCAGGCCAGAGCCTGTCCATGAGAGACCTTGCTGTTCTGCACTGCTTCCTATCTTGCAAGAAAATCACTGCCTCCTCCACTGCCCTCCAGGACAGAGGGACCTCAGGCACACAGCAGTGCTGCTTTCTGCTGAGGCAGTAGAAGGAAGACCCACCACCAGCTCTTCCTAATGGCTGGTGTTGAGTAGCTGCCTCAGCTCTGGGAGGATGGGCAGAGACCCATCCAGGTCACTCTGCATCAAGTAGGACCGAGCTGTGCCCCAAACGGTGACACAGAGCAGGGTGCAAGGTTAGCACTGACCGTACAGCAGAGGCTTAGTTGTACTGGTGTTTCATAACGGACTACTGTGGGATACTGTGTACCTCTGGAAGTGTGATGCAGCTGCGATGTCACCCTGTCAGTCTTCACTAGTGCAAACAGAAAGGCTCCAGGCTGGGAACCCACAGGCATGTCAGGGGAAGTGATATACCCACAAGGAGTCAGCCAGCCATACGTGTTGCATATGTATTAGCCAAGAAAGACCAGGAAACACAAGTGTTCATTAAATGGGCAAATACTGAAAGGAAAAACTAGCTCAAATCTTCCCCCAAATCTAAAAAAGTTGTCATTTAAATTCTCTGTGAAAGTGCAGCTCCTAACTCCACTCCTGCCTTCACCTCTTCCTTTCATGCATGGCTTCTAAGCAGGCAGCTCCTGGGTCCTGGAAGGAGCAGCTTACCTCTGCCCTAAGAAACTATCTCACCCAGCTCCTGTTCCTGCCAATTGTACAAAATGGTTTTCCTGCACCCTCTTCTTCCCTCTTTTTTCCTCTGTAAAACTGATCTGGAAAATAATCCTTTTGCTTCCTGACAACTATGCTTTGCTGGGTGAAAAACTGGCTGGATGGCTGAGCCCAAAAAGTTGTGGTGAATGGAGTTAAATCCAGTTGGCAGCTGGTCACAAGTGGTGTTCCCCAGGGCTCAGTATTGGGGCCAGTTCTGTTTAATATCTTTATCAATGATCTGGATGAGGGGATCGAGTGCACCCTCAGTAAGTTTGCAGATGACACCAAGTTGGGTGGGAGGGTTGGTCTGCTTGAAGGTAGAAAGTCTCTACAGAGATAGGCTGGATCGATGGGCTGAGGCCAATTGTATGAGGTTCAACAACGCTCAGTGCCGGGTCCTGCACTTGGGTCACAACAACCCCATGCGGCACTACAGGTTTGGGGAAGAGTGGCTGGAAAGCTGCCCAGCAGAAAAAGGACCTGGGGGTATTGGTCGACATCTGGCTGAACATGAGCCAGCAGTGTGCTCAGGTAGCCAAGAAGGCCAACGACATCCTGGCCTGTATCAGAAATAGTGTGGCCAGCAGGAGCAGGGAGGTGATTGTTCCCTCTGTACTGGGCACTGGTGAGGCCGCACCTCGAGTCCTGTGTTCAGTTTTGGGCCCCTCACTACAAGAAAGACATTGAGGCGCTGGAGTGTTTCCAAAGAAGTGCAATGAAGCTGGTGAAGGGTCTAGAGCACAAGTCTTATGCAGAGCAGCTGAGGGAACTGGAGTTGTTCAGCCTGGAGAAAAGAAGGCTGTGGGGAGACCTTATCGCTCTCTACAGCTGCCTGAAAGGAGGTTGTAGCAAGGTGGGTGTCAGTCTCTTCTCCAAGTAACAAGTGATAGGACAAGAGGAAATGACCTCAAGTTGTGCTGGGGGAGGTTTAGATTGGATATTAAGAAAAATTTCTTTACTGAAAGGTTTGTCAGGCATTGGAACAGGCTGCCCAGGAAAGTGGTGGAGTCACCATTCCTGGGGGTATTTAAAAGATGTGTAGATGTGCTTAGGGACATGGTTTAGTGGTGGACTTGGCAGTGTTAGTTTTATGGTTGGACTCAATGATCTTAAAGGTCCTTTCCAACCTAAATGATTCTATGATTCTATGAAATAGCACCATTTGCGTCCTGTGTGTGTGCATGCTGCCAGATGGCAGGGTGAAACAACTATCTGCAAAAGGAAGCGTTCTGGCTCTCTATGCATGGGAAACAAGCCAAAAGGAAAAGGAAAAATGCTTTCAGATGATATGCATCCTGACACAGACTGATGAAAATCCAGGAGACTGATAGTTCAGCCTCTTTGCACTTGTTCCTCATTTAATTTTTTCCTGTGCTTTGATCTGCGGAAGTAGAGGACTGCCAATCAACAGAGGCTGGAGGAGAAGCAAAGGTGAAGGTCCAAGTTCTTCTGGATGCTGAACTAGTGCTAGAGTTCCATGTCTCTGCATGGCTGTTTTAAAAAATGGATGGAGGAAAAGAGAACCCTTCCCACTCTGGCTCGACAGGCCTGCTCCGTAAGTCATGCACCAATATCCAGAGGTGGGATGGAGGATGCGTTTGCCTGAATATTTGTTGCAATGTCATGGACAGTAATTCCTTGTTCCCTAATGTCACTTGGATATCTGGGACATGAGAGATGTTTAATCACGTTCTCATCACAACACTGTGGTCCTTTGCTGCAGCTAACTGTGATGACATGGATCGTGTCTTCTAGGTCTTCTGGTGAAAACAGCCCCAGCAGAGACTGTGTCTTCATCCAACCTGACCTTAAACACTTCAGCCCAGATTCAGACCTGGATCCACATCTTGTGGAAACATGCATTTAAGCTGATGCTGCTCAGTGCGTATACAGCAACATCATCAGTGTGGCCTAAGGGTAGGCACCTCAGTCATACCCTTTAGTGTCCTGATTTAACCAGCTCTCAGTCAGCCTGCAGAAAATATTCCATATTTGAAATCCGCCTTTAAAAATAAAGTTATGGTCTGTGTGTGTATTCAGATAGGACTTCTCCCTGTTGTTACTGAAAGAAATTAATCTTGAAAGTCTCCTTCAGTTCACACTGTACCTAGGAGGACAAGGGTGGGTTGCTTGGGGAGTGCAGATCTCTGTATTCCTAGGCTGTTTGGAGAAGAAAACAGCCTGGTGACATAAAATTTTGAATGATTCAACCTTTAACAGCAGTGAATGCAAAACAAAATGAGCCTGACACCATTTTCTCCGGTGATGTGCCATGGCTTATTAGGAAGGGGTTATAAGCTGCTTTCCAGTGAACTTGTTCTCGGAGAGATAAGCTGACTAGTGGGAAATCAATCACTATGAATTTTGATAGCACTGCCTGCTAAAGTAATTACTTCAAACATCAATAATTCTGCTCACCTGCCTGTGCAGTTTTCAGTCACGCTGAAGGTTAGATTAACACCACGGAGCTCCTGGGGACTTTGTTTTGTTTTGTTTCTGTTTTCCCTATCCTTTTCCATCTACTTCCTTAAATATTTTTCTTTAAACGCTGATGTAATTGAAATGTCACGCTGTCCATTCCTCTCTTTTTCTGTCTTCTCACCCGAGTTATCAACATGAGTTTGCTCATATCAGTGAAATTGTCTCTGCAATTCTGTGCGTGCAGGAGCTGCCACTGATCCTTCCTGTCAGACTTACCAAGCGTTGAACGCTCACGTCACATCTCTCCTCAGCTGTTTATGCCCCTGTTTAAGTTAATACGTATTTAGAGAGAAGGTCAAAACAACTTTGGTGCCAAACACTCTTGAATTGAAGACCCTCACAGTGGCTTCTGTACAGTGTGATTTTAGTTCCCACGCAGATAAGCATGTCAGTTCAGGTTTTGCCACACAGTACCCAGACTGGGTGCACACACAATTCCTAATTTAAAGCACATCTTACAAAAAATTTAAGGTGATCCAACATCACCTAAAATGCCCCTGACTCAAAATTAATTTCCCTTGAAAGCAAAAAGAGAATGATTGGTACAACATGTATGTACATGCTTGCATGTTCAGCAGATGGTAAATTAAAGAGGGTATTACTCCACAGAGAGGCCAAATATTTCACCCAGTTACTAAACACCACGATAAAACTGTCACTTTATCCAAAACATGTATCATTTTTGTTTTAAATATAATGTATGATCTGAGTTTTGGACTACTGTGCTTCACAGACTGCAACGTCCTCCATTTGCCCCATCTCCTAAGCTCTTGGATATCTCCTGCTGCCTTATACTAAATATCCTCCAGGTCTCCCACTGCTGCCCCTTTTATACCCAAATTTCATGCAGCCCCAGTACTTCTGCTCTCTCTGCTGGAGCAGCAACGTATTTATTACTATATTATTATTGTATTTCAGCTCCCAGCTATAGTAAATTTCATCCTGCTGTAACCCCTACCTCCATCTACCATTAGACAGCCTGGGATTCCCACAGACTTGGCAAATTTGATAGATTTGTTTATCAGCTCATCAGAACTGAAGCATGCATGGACTTACTGCCTGACTGCAGTTGAAAGCTGGCAAAGGTGTGCCAGGGGGTACTTTTCTCACTTTCCTTATCTTTCTCCATCCTGTGTGGGGAGCAAACAATGGTGATACTCCACAGACTATTTATTTGCATGCAGGCTTCATTCCCATAACCAGCCCACTCCTCCCAAATTAAACATTTTTAAAGTTCCTTTTAATGTCAGTTATACTGAGCCTAGCTTATACAGATGTCCTTTGTTTATAACAGTGATTGATCAAATACATGTCATGGCTTTCAGCAGAGAAAGCCCTCCGCAGACCCAATTTCAGATCCAAAAAGTGTCCTGCTGACAATTGCCCACATAAATCCAAGCAAGGAAAGAATGATGCCTAAAAGCAAGTGCTTTCCTGTCTCAGTGACAATTCACACTCCCGGCAAAGGATGACATCCATCACTCCAGCACCACTTAGCCGATCACTACAGCCACGGTGGGAAGGGGAGGGCAGAGCACGGAAGAGCGCTCAACACCATGGATAATCAGGACTTTTTCACGCAGGCTCCTTACTTGTCACTTAGCTGAAGGCAGCCACATGCGAAAATAAAAACTGCACCTTTAGCTAAATTCTGCTCCCATTATCTTAATACAGCTTTGCTGAAGTCAGGTAACCAAGAGCTGAATTTGGTCCGTATTGTCCATAATGACAAATCCATATTTGATGACCTCCTGTGAGAAGGTCTATTCAGTTTATTAACAGGAAAGTGCTCTTGTTTGATCTGACACTGTTTATCTCATTGTTATCAAAACTCCTCTGAAATTAACTGTTAGGAGAAAGGAGGACGTCTCTCAAAAGAGAAAATGAAGTGAAGAAGGGAGAGGCTTTTAGTGGCTGAGGAGAAGGGGATTTCCAGCGAACAACAGGTCAGCAGAATGATTCTTAACTCCAGATTCTAAAACAGAGTTTACACTGCTCCAAAATACATTTTGGAATCTCAAAAATTTTCATTCCTGTCTTTGAAGTAGCAGGAACATTGAACGGCAAAAGATCTGAAATTTGTGATACTTGTTTAGTACTTTACATAAACATGTTTAGTAAGGATCTATGAAAAGGAGTGAAGAGGGAGGTGATTAAGCCTCCAAACAATGCCATTTATTTTGTTTAATCAACAGTGAAGATGATAAAGACTTTCAGCTGAACCTGGCGAAGATATGTGAACGAGCACAAAGATGAGAAATGACACTTAGTGCTGAAAAATGGAAGGTACCAGAAGGAATCATTTGATGTCGTTGCACACATTACTGACTTCTAAATTATCTATGAACTCCGTGGACAGTTCAGTGTGTAACAAAGGCAATCTTCAGGACAAATTAAATATCAAGTTATATGAAGAAAAGAGCAAAGAAGAACACTTGAAATATTATAATTTCATTATAGAAATCCATGACATCCATGCATGGGGAAGAACTTAGTAAAAAAAAAATTTGAAGGGTATAACTGGAAGAAAAAATTAAGAGGGGTCAGTTCCAGAAAAAGCAATTGTTAGAAGATTGGAAACACTGAGGGGGAAAAAAGTATATTTTAAAGACTGAGAGAGTCTATGTTCAGAAGAACAACCCCCATCCTGGAGGGGAGAATAGCATGAAAACATGAAATGGTGAAGAAAAGTTAAATTAAGAGATTATATTTCTCTCTCTTCTTCCTATGAGAAGAAGATAAATTAATCACTGGACTGAAAAATGACAGTTGCCTAGAAACCCACTATCATGACCAGATTACAATCAATAAGGGCAACAAAAGGTCATTACCTACTAGTAATATTTATGTATACATACCCACACACATACAAAGTACACAAATACCTACAAATACTCTTAAGGCTTCAAGAGAAGGTATTTGAAGAAAATTTGAGTGAAACTGAGAGGTACCAAAAATTAGACAGGTAACATGACTGATGCACTTTATACAAGAAGAGTTCATTAACTAGTCAAAATGCTAGTCTTACAGTCAAGAAAGCTTACCACCTTGGATAAGAAAACAATGCTTCATTTGATGGCAATTAAAGCAGTAATTAGAAATAAAAGCAACATATGGCAAAATGTAAGGCAGCAGTTACAGGTAGCAGTAAACATAAATGAAAGTTATGGGGCGTAAGTAACTGATAAGGGAAACGGAAGACACTAGGGGAAAATGCCTGGCTGACAGAGTTAAGAATGACAAAATGAAGGGGTCTGAAAATACTCTGTGAACAAAAGAAATCTGAAGAAAAGTGAAAGTGTGATACTAGTTTAAAGTGGTAAAATTGTTAATGCTGAGGTAGCAAAATGTCTTATAACCATTACTGTAGCTATTTAATATACCTGTTCTGAGTTGGCAATAATTAATTCCATTAGTAAATAACGAACATATTGGGGACCAGGAACAAGTTCTGCAGGCCAGACAGCCTATACCCACAATTCTGAAAAACCTGGCTTACAGACATCCCTGGCTTCCTGATGTCAATTTTTAACACACTGTAGAATATCAAGGAACTCAATATGACCGTGAGACTCCTGATGTTGAGTCAATAGTCAAAAAGGGCAGGGGAAGAACGAAGGGTTCTCAGCCTGACAATACTCCCAGGAAAGATCACAGAAATGCTGACTCAGTATTAAATACTTAAAGAATTAATCAGTATCAGTAAAGTACATGCCAAGAAACAGGATTACGGGGACAAAGTCTTTTTAAAGCAATATGGTTCCATGCTCTAAATTACAAACTCAGTTGACAAACGTAAATGAATACTTACAAAAATTTTGGCTTTTGTAGAGCTTGTGACTTATTACCTCATATCATTGTGATTTAAATTGCATTATACATTAGCAATAAAGTACCTATTCAACAGATTGAGGACTGTCTGAGGAATCTCAAAAAGGAACAATGAATGGGGAATCATCATTCAGTAGGAGGATTTGGTGTGAGGTTCTGCATAGATCGTAAGTAAACAGAACATGATTTTACATCTCATCACTGATGTGGAAATAAATGCAGAATACTTGAGGTGAAGTTTGCAGAGATTGGTAGAGGAGCAGACATATAAAATAAAGTGGATCACTTCTAAATTATACCTGTTCAAACTAAATATATTTTAATTCAGCCAAATACAGAGTAATATGTCAAGGACCAAGGAACGCAGACCACATCTACAAAGCAAGAGATTGCAACTGGGAAAGTGAAGCCTGAGCCTTTTTCACAGCTTCAAAAGCAAGGACCTTGAAGAAGATTAAGGTTCGCTGTGGATAAGCACAGCTATGGAAAAATGGGTGAATGCAAGCCTGGAAAGTGAAGCAAGATACCTTCAAACTAGAAATGAGACACAAATTACACTGCAGGTGTTTAACTACTGGAACAAACTACCACGAGAAGCAGTAACTTCTCCATCTCAGTCTCCTTACATCAAGAGTTGATGCCTTTTTGGAAGATAGGCTTTCACCAAACACAAATTATCAGCCTCCATACAAGTAGAAGTCAATGAAATGAAATAGCCTGTGTTCTACAGAAGGTACCTCCATACAGTGTCTTGACTCTTCTGGCCTTGAGCTCTTTGACTTTGCAAAAGGAGGCTTTTCAATGATCCTAAAGGGCAGCAAACTAAAAAATGCAAATAGGAGAGATTTTCAAACTCAGAATGTGGAAACTTTTTTCCACACACTGTTGGCTGACTATGCTATAAGCTGCTGAGTTCTTGGTCTCAGCAAGAATGCTACCTGCAAGGTCAGTGCTCCCCACGTTCTGGTCTTTTTGTGGGCATCCAGAAAAACTGCTGGCTCTGTGCAAACCCTGACCTTCTGCAACCTGCCATGACTCAGGTATTAGGGCTGAGGTAAATCGAGCCTTCTTGCCACACCATAACAGAACTTGGGTTTGATTGCAGTTTTGTTTTGGGCAAGAAAGAAGTGTAGTGGAAGGCACAGGAGAAGCACTGGTGCTCTTGTGACTGAGTCTGTACCCTCACAGCAGTGTGGCCTAGAGAAAGGTGCTGAGGGCGTGGGCCATCTGCGGCAGATGAGTGGGAAACAGGAGCCACGGGGCAGCCGGGAGAGCACATCTGCCCCACAGCAGAGAGCTCAGCAGGATGTCAGTGCGTAGTCCCATCACCAGAGAAATGAATGGACCCTGGCTGGTAGCAGATGTATGTCTCAGGGCAACTTTCTCAAACAGATTTTCTGATGTTCGAGGTGTGGCCCCTGCAGCACCCTTCTCCACAGGGGGTTCTCTAACCAGTTTGGCCAAAGAGGTTCAAACTTAATTATGAGGAAGAAGAGGCACTAACTCTCCCTCTCCCTCCCTCTGTCCCCCTCTCTCTCTCTTAGTATGTAAACTCCGTTTCCTTACAAAACCAGAGTAGAAAAGATTCAGTATTTATAGTCTTGCTTCACACCTATACTAAGCCCCCAACAAAGTGGCCAAGGAGTGAGCGTAGATGTAATTTACTGTAAATGCCTAGAAACAACCTGTGTCTACATACAGCAAATACAATCACCTCAAATACAGATTAAGCCATCTACATGCAGTTTTCACAAGTATAATTCAAGGTATAAAGCATCAAGACACACAGGCCTTGAGCACATGTGCTAAAAGGATGTTTTATTTGCAGTATAGAGAAGAGTTATCTCTGTTGTTGGGTGTGAGGGCAAAGAGGTTAGTACGAAGAGGGGTGGGCAAGAGGGAGGAGTGGGGCTGCAGTGAGTGTCTGAAGCTGGTATGGTTCATCACGACAACTTACACTGCCCTATCCTACTAGGATACTACTGCTAGATCCACTTGAAAACCTTTATGCTGGTATTGCACTCATCAGCATGGGGCAGCTGGGTTTCAGGAGTCCTATTTCATGATGTTAGTGCTGAAGTAAACCAAGCCATTCCCATAAGTCCATCCTGCCAAGTCATGGGCAGTTTCTGGGCATGAAAGGAGTATATTGTGAGAAGGCACTGGAGAAATGTAACCATGTCTTTGAGTCTGAATCCTCACATCAAAGCAGGCAGCTCGTCAGCTACAGTAAGAACAGTGCCCAGGCTTCATCCTACACCCAAGGACAGATTAACTGGTCCTACTTTGGAATAATTTTTAAATATACATATATTACGTTATTGTTATATACATATTTATATACATTATATCTGTCTGTGTGTACATATAAATAAATACATGTCTTTGTGTAACAGTGGGACCCTAGCTATGGAGAACACCAGAGCAAGAACCTCTAATAGCTGGACAATGAAGACAAGTCCAGGAAAAGAGCATAATGGCTAAGAAAGAGAAGTGTGAGAGAAAAAGAAAAAGGGAGTAAGGGAGAAAGGGAGACACTGGTTATGTGCAGAGAGCCTGTGAAAAGGCAGGAAGGATATGTAAGGGGAAAGGGCTTGGAAAAGAGCTTTTGTCTGTAGCAGAACATGGGGGAAACAGAGGCAAAAGGAAAGCACAGAAGGTGCTGAACAGAAAGAAATGCCAGGGAAGCCAGAGGATTAAAACAACAAACATCAGAAGGGAATTCATTGATGAAAAGATAGGAAGGGAAGAGGTCATCTTTCCCTCCCTGCTCCCTGGTTATACTTCTCCATTACGTCTCATGTCTTTTATTCTCTCTCATATGCTTCCTTCTATTCTTACTAGTCCCTTATAGATGTTTCTCTTTAGAAGCATTAATCTGCACAGATTCCCTCACTATGCCCCTACCCCTCCACTTCCCTCCCACCCCAGCACACAAGCATGATAAGAGGAAAGACCTTTCACCTCTTCCTCTCCCCAGTGTGAGCTTTTGTCAGCTTATGAATCACTGCCAGGTACACGACACAAAGACAGAACAATTTACCTTCAAAGAGAAAGCCTCATTCTGACAAACCCAAAGTTTGTTTCCACCAGAAGATGTCCCCCAGGGGATGGAATTTAGCAAATCATACGCAGCGTAATATTAATTTTTGTGTGTTATTTCAAGCTGACATGCTGTCTGTTAGATAACTGTTTTTTTGCTAACAGGACTATTCCACTGGGAAGAAAATTAACTCTTAATAAGCATTTCTCCTGTACTCTGTCAGGTTCCCATTTTCTCTTTTCAGTTTCCCTTATATACTCCCTCCATCTGCCTTCCTCATCCTCTTCCCTGATCTCTGTATCCCACTTCCATCTTTCTTATTCCTACCTTCATTATTTTTCTTAATTTCTCTTTTTTTGTTCCTCCATCCTGCTTCTTTCCCCTTATTTTCCTATTCTATACTCCCATTCTTTTATTTTTTCCTTATTCTTCTATTTTGCCTTTTTTGCCTGCTACCTCTTCTGTCCCACTCAGTCCATTCCCCACAGCCTGCACCCAGAGAAGTGCATGAGAATAACGTTCAAGGTATTCTATAGCCACAGAGCCATAACAGGAGACAGCCACCCTATTTAAACACCCAGCCAGCCAGCCCTATAGAGCCTCCAGTGTGGCACGTTATTCTGGAGGCCAGTAATTTCAGCTCCCACAGCCATAAGAGAACCAGAATAAAACCCAGCACCCTCTGGCACCAGGTGTTCAGCATCTTGGGGGACCTAATGCAAGAATCTGGCTGGGGATACACAGTGCTCCAGGCTTTGAAATGGATGAGCAGAGAAGAGATTGGGCAGGATTCATTGCCCTTAACTTCAGGTGACTTTCAGGTAGCTGTCTTGTCTAACCCTGCTGTATGTTTGTGTTATAGTCAATGAGAAGAGACGGGGGGCAGGCATTTCAAAAGAATGAATTATTCCATAATAAATAGTTGTCTCAGATGCGGTGGCTGTCAAGATAGCCTCAAAAAAAGCTTAAATTAATAGCCTAACTTTCAGACAGTAAAAGCTAGATAACATGAAACACCTGAGATAGAAAAGAAAATAAAAGGGGAAGTCTGCATGAGGGCAGAAAAATGGCAGAAACTGGAGGAAAAGCAAGAAAGATGGGAAAGCTACCTCGTTTACCAGTGGACAGACCAAAAAGAATCTTTGCTAAATCAGCAGTACATCGAGGGCCAGAGTTGCAGACAAGCTGAAGCCCCACAGCTCCCATTGATTTCTCCCACGTTTCAGACTGCTCAGCAATTCTAGAAGCCAGAACCCTAACACCTCTCCTGAGCTGGGGACTAATCTAAGAGACTTGCCTTTCATGGCTAATGCTCTGGACATGTCACCCCCAAAACACTGACTTCATTACATTTTGCACCTAACTGCTACTGAGGAAAACACTGGAGTGAAAGAAGAGAGAATTAACACTAACGGGTCTCGGAGAAAACCGGTCAATATCTGAGAAATCTGTCTCAGGCTATTTCCCTCACACCATTTTCCACAAGTATAATTTAATCTCCTGACAGCACGGACTGTCAAGTCCCGGAAGGGAGTGCATGTGCACGCACACATGCTTGTGCATCTGGCTGCTGAAGCGTCAGCGATTTAGCTCTACAGAGATGCATACAGCAAATTGCCTCTTGCCAAAACTGGGAAGTGCAGTGTCCTTTTCTGGGGGTGGGAATCAGTGCTGCCTTCTGCAGCTGGTGGGATTTGGCATCTCCATGTGTTTATCCACTGCGTATGAAGACATAGGATTTAAATCATCAAACATGGAGCAAAGCTGAGCACAGTGCTGCTTAGCCAGTGGTACACTCTGCTCAGGTTCATATTCAAAGCTTCTCTACCAGGCCAGGTACACAAGAAGCATGTAGGAGACAGGGTGACAGGCAGGAGATGGAAATTTCAATGAAATTAAGGAAGGAGGAGGCAAACATAAACCTACAGTATACGCTACCAACAGTTCTTGGAATAATCAAGGCTTTCTATGTGCAGCACATCCCAAACCATTGCAAAATTGGTGGGTTTTATAAATGGCTTAGACTGAAACTAGTGCATAGGAATGATTTTCACTTGTTTTTTGGAAGTGAGGGACCAAAGGCAGTGAGAGTAACATGCTGTTAAAAATGTTGACTCTGACTTAGAAACAGCATGCCTACATGCTGACTCTATCAAGCCTTTTGGATATGAACAAAATGTTTGGGGCCTACAGCCTCCAGAACTCCAGATCCTGCCTTGAGGATGGCTGGGAAGAGAGCTCAATGGAGATACTCTTTTCAGCTCTTTTGGTCTACAGAGTATTTGCTGCACGGTGCCTGGGATGTTAAAAATTGAACCTGTTGTGAAGTACAAAATGTATCTACAGAAAGAAAAGACAAGCAATTTCCAGCCTGGACATTTTCATAAAGAAAAGGGGGTGTAAAATGCAAAAGAGAATCAGTATAGTGCATTTTTTGGTTTGTTTCTTTTTTTTACTTCACTCGTGTAAAGCAGCTTCAAAATAGCCTGTGGTCTAGTAAATCAATACAGCCTTTAGCCTAGGAGTGCTTTTTTGTTTGGTTCCTCTGCCTAGCCTCTAAGCTAAACTGCCTTTTCACTGGTCTCTGACAAGTGAGAACATCAGGACTTTTGAGCTGACTTCTTTAGGACATAATTGGGGATGCTGGGAGAGGGCATCCCAACAATAGACCCTCAACTCCAGAGCTCATCTTCTTCCTTGGCCCTGCCCAACCTGAATTTGATCAGCATTCATTTACATGATTTATAAGAAATTCTGGAAATCTGATTTTAGCATAGTGAGAAGGTCATTTCCATTTTCTAATATTAGCTGGTGTGTATAACTGTGTGCTATTCCTACCATAGTCTTATTGATCAAAACCAAGTGACTTTTCTGTAATTGTATATTAATCCCTGTTTGTGATTTTATTATGTTCTCATGGGTTTTCTGCCGTAAAAGAGATTGCATTGGAGATACTTTAGAAAACAAAACAATGAAATGAGTATTTGAGAGTCATGGGTGCTGCTAACTACTCTGTGGTCACATGTAATCTATCAAGTTAACATGTAACTAATTTGGAACATTAATACAAGATTTCTTTCTATTAATTCAGTGTTAATAAGTTGGTATAGGATATGTTAGTCTTGATTAAGAAGAACCAGGGTTCGAAGGAAATGCAGTGGCTGGAAAATATCTCAAAGGAAGGAACAAGGGTGGGACAGTAAACATTTGCCTCACAAGCATTGCGCACGTGCAGAAGCGCACACATGCACAAGCCAAGAGACACACAGAATCATAGAATCATAAAATTATTTAGGTTGGAAAAGACCTTTAAGATCATGGAGTCCAACCGTAAAACTAACACTGCCAAGTCCACCATGTCCTTAAGGGCCATGTCTACATGTCTTTTAAATACCACCAGGGATGGTGACTCCACTGCTTCCCTGGGCAGCCTGTTCCAATGCTTGACAACACTTTTGGTGAAGAAATTATTCCTAATATCCAATCTAAACCTTCTCTGGAGCAATTTGAGGCCATTTTCTCTCGTCCCATAACTTGCTATTTGGGAAAAGAGACCAACACCCACCTCACTACAACCTCCTTTCAGGTAGTTGTAGAAAGCGATAAGGTCTCCCCTCAGCCTCCTTTTCTCTAGATTAAACAACCCCAGTTCCCTCAGCTGGCCCTCATACGACTTGCAAGACATCCATTCCAAGTTTAATTTGTATTTCAGAGGAAGTGGTAAATACAAACAATAGCAGGGCTTTCTCTATTAAATGTGCCTTTCTGAAAAAAATTGGCACCAACGATGAGCAAGTGTGAGAGGGAAGAGTTAAAAAGAGACAATGTTCGGGCTGGATCACCTTGCTGAGTGAAAGGAGCCAAACCAACGTATACGTGTAGATAATTTAGTGTTTCGTGGCAATTTTTTCCCCATTTTACCTTTTTCTCTCAATTTTAAGGCAAGGGGTGATGCACACTTTAGCAGCTATGCTGACAGCAAAAGGTGTTGTCAACAGCCAGAGAGACAGGCGGATACCCACGCAGCCAGCGACTGCCTTTGCCCTGAGTCATCACGCCTGTGCTCACCAGCCAGTTCCAGTAGACGGGGACAGCTTACTTCTACCATGTCAAGGGGCATGTTAATTAATTAATAACGCATAATCTGTACTGATCTGCTGATTAAAACACACCTCCACCGCAACCTTTAAGAATAACATGACTCAACTCTGAACTTGCCAAGTCTTGTCCTCCAACTCATCCCAGTCACCTCCAATGAAGAGGCAATAGAGATCTAACATTCCAAGCCGTGTGATCTTTTTCCTGATGTATAGCTTCAGAGAGGTGTTTCAGCAGCAGAAGAGACCATTAAAACAATTTTTCTTTCTTCCTCACCCATGTTGTATATGCATGTCCTACTATAAATACAGGTAATGGAGTAAGATTCTGTCCCCTCAAATTTCCCCGCATGGTACTGATTATATTTTTCCTGGAGCAAATGGAAAATGAAATTGTTACAGAACAAACAACACAGAAGGGCAGGTACTTATTGAGGCCTGACAGAAAGTAAAAAGGTGGTGGTAGTGGGGAAAGTAGGGGTGGAGTAGGAGCAGATAGGAGAGGAGGAAGCTGAGCAGGTGACCCCAAGGGGAAGGAAGCAAGAATAGAGACAGGACGAAAAGAATGAAAAGCAGGGAGAAAAGCACTGTTAATGGAGACAAAACTGACGGGAAAAGGAGTGTCAATAGAGAGAAAACACAGAAAGCAACACTTGCAGGTGGCATTCAGGGAAAACACAGTGGAAGCCAGGCATGGGTTTACCTGGAGAGGCTGAGGGGACTGAAACCTCTTTGGCTCTACTTCCCTCTGTGCATTTCCTTCCAATTAAAGCTTCTGGTTGTGGGCCAAGCTCTCAAATCTCTTGTCACAGATGTACTGACACGGCTGAACAAGACCTCTCCCTGCTCCTCATTCAGATCGGGGGAGGAATGCGAGGAGACAGAAAGGGAAGAGGTGACACAGAAAATGGGAAAGAGGCAAAGATGGAAGACAGGATGATAGAGTGACAAAGCTATTATGCTCAGGTATAGAGCGCTTCACTCTCAGGAAAGTAGGTAATTTGGGCCTGTTCAATAGAATGATTAAGGAAAGATAAGGACTATTACCTAATCTAATTTATTTAATAGGGAAAACTGAAAAAGCTAAATAGGATGGCTAAATAAGGAAAACCAAAAAGGTATGTGCATAAAGTATCCTTTGTACAGCAGGATTACAGAGGATGCTAGTCAGGTACCTGGAGCCCACTGTGCAATATCGTGAGACACAGACCTCAAAATGCTCTACACAAAAGGTGACCACCTAAAAAGTATGTGGGGAGTGCAAAAGGCAAGCAATGAGTGGTGGACGATAAGAGAAATTCCCCAGATGGATACAAGTGGGTGTACATCTCTCTGTATGATTTTTTTTTTACCATGTGCACTTAAGCAAATATTTAGGAACAATGGGATGAAAATGAGCATAATAAAAACCAGAGTGATTTCCATGGAAGCTATTCTGACTCTGAAGCCTGCCTCTGACCCAGGCAGAAGCTCCCTTGCTTCCATATGGACATTGAAACTAGAGTGAAGACTGTACTTGAGAAAACAATCATGAAACGCATATTACCTAGGGAAAGGACATGCGGTGCTCACTGGCCCTTAGAGAGGAACCTCCTAGATCTTGCTAGTTCAGCTCTGATTGGCACAGCCTCCCTTTCCTCCTCCTTTCACACACAGGCTCATGAATGATGTTGAGGCTATTAATCAGCATCAAGTCCCCAAAGCACCCCCTGCTCTGGAATGCCACTTATGAGCAGATGGGATTTTTGGCAAGAAGTGACCTGGCATGAAAATGAACAGAGGAGGAGAGTATTAGAGGAGAGGGGAGGGGGAACTGCCTGAAGCTCTCCATTTAAAAGAATGGAGGAAAAGACATTTTTCTTCTCTGCTGATACCACATTCCAATCTACAGTCGTATAAGGAATTATCAGAAGCCACCTGTGCACATCAACATGAGCCAATTTCCTTCCTTAAGAGCCTGGTATATCTACATTTGTGTAGATATATCTAACTTAACGTGGGTAATGCTAGCACCTACCTACAGTAGCTCAACAGGAGTTAACTAAAAAATGTTTAGTCAGCCTCTTGGGCAGGCTTTGCAGCTCACACTGATGTCCAGGCAGATGCCATGCTAGGAAGAGCCTATCTGGCTATTTTAAGCTAGTGTGGCCACATCTGTATGAACTGCAGCAATGGCAGCCTAGAAAAAAATGCCTGACCCAAAGTCTTTTGAAGCCTATTGCTCATTGCCCTTTCACATATTCTTTTGCTCAGAAGATAACAGACAGGCTTACCCCCTGACACTCCCAAAATTCACATACAGGAGGTATGGACTCAAATCCTTCAGTCATGAAATGGGCAAAACAGCTCCAGAAGGTTTTTGGCAGTAAGAATTAGTGTCACTGTGAATGCAAATAAGATTCAGTTCCTACAGGTCAATGGACACTCAGTTTTAACTCTGTAAATCTCACTGGTGGTAGTGGAAACTGGGGAGATACATCCCAGGTCATAAATTGCACCTTTAGAGGGCTACAATGCTGAAAGTCACTGTTACACATCTTGGATTCAAATGTGAACATAATACTTGAAACAGCAACAAAGACTATTTATCTTAGCCATATTTCTTCTTTCTTGAGAAATCTTACACCTGGTTGCAGTTACTAAATTAAAAACACAATGGCAGAACAGAGTTAGCCTGGCAACAAAGCAGTCTGTGTGCAGGCAGCCTAGGAGATGAGCACCTGCCTAGGGATCATTAGTGAATGGAGATGGAAATACTTCACTGCCCCACACTCTCACTTCACACGCACTTTGAAGAGACATGTGGTGCATTGTTTGGTGATGCACATGGCACGGTAATGCTTCTTTCTATAGTTCATGCCATACAAGGCTCGCAAGACAGTTTGCAAATACTAACAAATGAAGCCCTGTCTCTACAATATCAATGTTATCAACTCTCTTGATTTTATCATAAGTCTCGCAACTATACTTGTTCTACTCTTTTTTCTGTGAAGCTCTAATTCTTGGAAGTCAACTGATATGCAAGATCCGTAGCTATATAATTGGCTAGGGGTTGATGAAAATCAAGTTTTATGACTCAAAAATCTGAAGGTAATTGAAAAGCAGTTTCCACTTAAGAAAAAAAAAAAAGTCTTGCTTCTTAAGTCAATTCTCTTATTGCATGGCTGGCTTCTGATTTCTAATTCTTGGGCTGGTAAATTGGAATGTTTCTCCATTAATGGGCAAGTACTCTTATCCCTAGCTGGCAGATCAGAAAATTACAAGGCAGCACTAAACCTAGCTACAGTATAAGTGAGTTTTCAACACAGCTAAATTCCTGTACATACTGCAGGGTTGAACTGTGCCTGTAAAAAGGGCAAATGATGCATTTAAGAACAAAGCATAGGCAAAGTCTGAAGTAAAATCCAACTGTCTTAGTCCAGTGTCTCAACCAACAAACATGCTCTTTTCTAAACACGGAATTCAGCAAAAATCATCCCATTTTTAAACAAAAATCTGTAAGCCCACCTGCAGAGCTATTTGAGGAAAGTAAAAAAAAAAATGGAGCTTCTCATATCTAATTAGGGAGCTGAAGAAGAAAAGGAGTACATTTTTAGAGCACTTTGAAGAAATTGCCTCCTATTTAGATTGCAATAAACTAGGAATGGTTTCCTACCCCAAGCAGCAGCAAGAACAACAGCAACAGTTAGAGACCTTCATGCTGCAAGCCAGTTCAAAAGACAAGAGCAGACAACAGCAAGAGTAGGGAGCTGCCTAGGAGCTAAAGAGTTAAGCAGTTTTCATTCCCATTCATTGCACATCCTTAAAAAGTCATTATAGATACATCTCTAGCGTAGCTGGCACCCGGAGGCCTTTTGTTTAGCTTGCAGTGTACGACACGAGATGGAGCCCACACCGTGTTGTTTAGTGCCCGCTGAACAGGATGATATGAGCTGTTTCATGCAGTGAGAAGGTTGCACATCATTCCCGGTGAGCAGATGACTACTGACTTTTCACGGACAATACCTTGCTGTACAAACAAAGCAAGAATCATACATTCTCTCCTGCCTCGTCCTGCTGTCCGCCTCCTTCCCAGTTCCCCCTGCATAGGACTGAAAGCTGGAAATCTGGAGGAACAGAGCAATTGGTTTATACCATCTGAACATGAAGGAAAAGAAACAGCAAAACAAAAATTAAGCAAATGCAAAGAATAAACAATCTCTCCCTAAAAAGGCTTCAAAAATAAAGAAGCCTTTGCAGGCAATTTAATTTCAACACGTATCTTTAGGGAATAAGAGGACTGGATGGCGTTAAGGTCCATAAAGCAGATTATAAACAGTTACACAAGAGCAACACCATATATTGTAACATGCAATTTTATAGAGGCCTTCAAATGAAAATAAAACACTGGGTAGTTGGGGCTCTCTTATCTGCCTGCAAAAAGTCAGGAAAGGAGAGATTGTATCAGGAATTTATAAACTGCAGAGGAGAAAGAAGGCGCAAGAGAGAAAAAGCTAGTAAACTTTTTATTTTAAAATATCATTTTATTAATTTCAAAAATAATTTGGTGACTTACTTCAATTAATTTCCTGGTTAAACAAGTAAGTAGGGCTTCTGTGAGCACTCTTCAAGGCATAGTTGTTAAGTAATGGAAAACACCCCTTGAGTAATATGTAATCAAGGCAGGAAATAGGGAGGGATTAAAAAAAACAAAATACCCTACACAAATTAGTTACTAGCCATCTCTCAGATGTCTTCTTTTCTCTTTTTAACCCTGGGGAAGAAAAGGGGTGAAAGAGATAAAGAAAACAGGAACAAAATTAGAGAGAACAATGTTTTGCCCTTCCTTGCATTTGTCAGGCGAGAGTGAAAGTTTTTCTTGGAAGGTGAAGGTCATGGGAGACAGCTAAGATATACAGGTGTGCAAGTCCAGGAAACCAGAGGTCCTCAGACTTCCCATGATGGAGGGGCTTGACCTCACGTACCCTGCATTGATCTGCTGGCTTTTCCACACATAAAAAATGATCAGATTGAAACTAGGCAAGCTCACCCAGGGGATTCTGCCTCTAAGCCACTTCTGTTTGCTCCCAGATCGGCAGACGAGGTAAGCAAACTTGTCAGAGGAACAACATGGACACTATGGCCGGGCTTGATGGACGGCGCTTTTGAGCTTGCTGCTGTAGTGCCTTTTGAACTGGGATGTTCACACATCGCACCTCCTCACAAAACAGAGCTCAACCCATGAGAACAAGCACTGAGTTTCCGCCAGATAATGAGGACCTTTACAGACTGTAAAAACCTCTGTGTGAGCACAAAGTACCCCTCCCAAACAACCTATAGCTCCCTGGGATGTCACTGTTATCACCAACACTACACATATCAGCCACAGAAAACTGTGCAAAGTCACTGAGGACAGGGCCCAGGCCCTTCTGATGCCAGAAGCGTAGCAGCTCGCAAGCTAAGCCAAAGAAGCTCTCCCTGAGACCTACAAAAACACAGATAAGCAGTTTAGCCTGTCTACAGTAGTTAGTGGCACCTACAGGCACTTCATTACAAATGCATTACTGGCTGTAAAAAGGTGAGAGGCTGAGTCAAGCACACCACTTTATTACCGTGGGCTGTGTGACCTCCCCATCACCAGCAGCATTGGAGGGAACCGCAATGGGAGAGCCAAAGGCTGCTGAAGACATGACGGGATGGAGAAGACTCCTACAACAAACAGCACTGTCCTTCATTCCTTCTTGGACTCCTCCTCCTCCTCCTCCAGTTCGATCAGCGGTGCCCACTGGGACGTGACACCAGGAGGGGCCCCATGCCCACAGCACTTTGGGACATGCACTGTTTCACCTGGTGGCTTTGTCTCCTCCATGCCATCCCCAGCCACTGCCATGGGGCTCAAGCTGCACAACCCTTAGAGCAGGGGCCTTTTCTGGTACCTCTGTGAAGAGCCACATATGGCTACAGTACAGTACTGGCACGACGGTGGCACTGACACTGGATGACTGAGAAAAGACCAGAACCATCCAAGTACTTTAACCTGACTGCTGTTTGTCGTGGTGCTTTCTCTCTGATGTAGTTTCATTACCTGCAGATCTCAGTACTGCTGAGCTCTCCGCTGGCATGGGAGCACTCTGCAAAACTTGTCTTTTAGAACCTTTTGAGACAGGGAGCAGATGTAGGAAAAGGGCATTATTTTCTAGAGGAAATGTTAACCCTCAGCTGCCTCTGAATGTAGTGAAGGAAACAAAATACAAGGCGCTGACTGTGGCCATCTGGAACATGTGGACGGGGTTAATGAGAGGACAGAAACCATCCATGCATGTAAGGAATAAAATCTGTCCTGCAACGGAACAGTTTCACAAACTGAATCCCTTTTAAAGAAAGTAAGTTTATTGCTCCCCCTTTCCACAATGGGAAACAATAGTTTGTCTTCCTTTTAGCTTCTCTTTTTCTCCCCATCAGTGGCTATTTTGTGGCTGCGTGGACCACATTCCTACCTAGTGCAAAATCCTCTGACTGCAAAACAGAAGGTTGCAGCAGAAATACCACTGGCACTGAGTGCCAATTCCCTCATTTCCTCCTCTGCTTCTTTCTCTCCACGAGGCAGGCTCTTGCTGCCTGCTTCCACACATGCACACAGCACAGCACAGCACACTTTTGCATAACAGCAACATTTTGTTAAAGCAGCCCGAATTCTAAGTGAATTCCTACTCCAGCTTTTAACCTAACACAACTGCCTTGTCCTAAAACATGTAGCTTTCATGTAACTTTTCTCTAGGTAGCTCCAAAATAACAACACTTCCTAACTGTACCATATGGCTGACAAGGGACAGCCAGCCATAGGTCACACTCAGACAAATTCCAGTAAAGGCTTAGTCTCTGCAAAGAAGCATTTGAGAACCTTTTATTAACACTGCTGTTTGCATTAAGCTATTGGGTCACAACCTCAAATAACAGGAAACGTTTGCCAAGGAGGCAAAGACAAGACCGGCAGCCTAGCTGAGGTCTAAATCCCCACTGTTTTACTCTGGGTTATGGTTTTGAAGCCTTCATGCCCCCTTTTTAACTAACTAGCTTTAGACACCTAGTAGTCCTACTACTAAGATTAATTTCCTTTCTTCAGTTTTAACCACCCAGCTCAGTATTCCCAAATGCACTTGCATAGGGAGAGGTAACTATGCAATGACAAATCTGTCCTTTTGTTGTTCATGTCATTTCATCTTTCACAGATGCCAGTCCTAAATATCATATGGAAGATAAATCATCATCTCCCAGGAGTCCATATGAACAGAGCCAAGAAGCTTATTCACTTGAGACCTTGTTTATCTCCAGTTCTGATGATTAACACGGTGAGCAATGCATAGCAAGGAGGGACTGATGCAATCTGGGTTAAAACCAATATTCATTAGGTGACAGTAATGACCCTCACTCCTTCAACAGAAGCGTACAGATGCTGTGGGTCAGAGTGTTGCTTTACTCGTGTCTTTTGTTTCAAATGAGATAATGCTGATGAAAAGCGCTATGCTGACAGCCTTAGAGAGAGAAGCCCATCATCTGCATGTCACAGGTAACACAGGAAAGCAACAGTGGTGATCAAACGTCTGGAAAACATGTCCGAGGAAGTAAGAGTTTGAAGGGAATTCAGGGTGTTTAGTCTCCAGGAAGCCGAAAGGAGATACAGCAGTCTTCAGACATGTGAAAGGTGACCGCAGAAAGGCAGGCAATAAGCAGTTCTCCTTGTTCACAGGGAACAGGACAAGAAACAAGTTGGAATTGATTGTGGTGAGCAAGATGCGGGTTAGACCTTAGGAAACTATCTCCAGTGGGGGGTCACCATGGGAACAGACTGTCTAGGCTGACTGCAGAGCTTCCAGGGCAGAAGAAGTCATGCAAACATCTGGCAGAAAGGGTGTGAGTGTGGCTGGGCCTGCCTCGGTGCAGGGCGATGGCCTGCCTGGCTAGTGGATATCTGATCCAGGCCTTTTTCCTGTGACTCTCAGATGCCATCATTAGAACCTTTGCCTTGCCAATGTGCTTGCACCCTCAAGTGGAGACGCCAACACCAAAGTTTATGGGCTATCTCCCTGTCCGTACCATTCAGTCTGTGGTCATATTGTTCAAAGTGCCGGCAGAAATGCTAGCCAGTGCAATTTGCACTTTAGTGTTGCTGGCATCTGTCTATTTGCAACTAATGCACAATATGGCAAGTGATCATTACAAAAAGCCTGAAAAAAACCAGAAGGGAAAGGAATCATTTCCAAAAAAAGGGCTCATGATGCAACAAGGGAGTGTTAAAGGACACCTGGACTCCAGGGGCATTCAATCCATAGTTTGGCCCAACAAAATCGGTGTGCACAGCTGAGAGAGAGACTTGCCAAGAACTTCTCCGAATCTGTCTATAGCCATATCATAATCCTGGCAACTCCAGATAGCT
This sequence comes from Buteo buteo, assembly GCF_964188355.1. NCBI lineage: Eukaryota > Metazoa > Chordata > Aves > Accipitriformes > Accipitridae > Buteo > Buteo buteo. The sequence goes on along the minus strand of NC_134189.1, from coordinate 9,000,724 downwards.
CTGAACTGCCTATGGACCATAGGCCTTCCCTTTTGGTTATGTCCCTTGTGCCTAAAATATGAGGTGTAAATACCTACAAACCAGCAACTCAGCTTTATACCAGTGCCTTGGTTACAGAGACTTGCTGGACCCTTTCCTCTACAGAAGTAGTTGGAGAAACTTTAGTGATCACCTGCAGCTGGAGGAACAGTGGTTGGCAGTGGAAAAACTGGGTATGCCTACCCATTCATTGTGGAGTGTGTAATGGAAAAAACCTGACGAGAACACAAAAAAAGAGGAATTTGTTAGAGCTCCCATTTAATTCCAGAAAAGTTACCATCAGCCTCAACAAAGTAAAAAAAGCCTTTATTTTCACCAGTGCCACCATCATCCCTGCAGTGATTGGCTCTGGGACTCAGTGCTCCTGAAAGCAGAGTGGTAGGAATAGTCTGTGTGATCTCTGGCCCAAATTCCTCTGGCTCCCAAATACCAGGTTCTGCCTTCTGACACAGTGTGTTGGGAGAAGCAGGAGGAAAACAGAAAGATGTTTGGTGTCAGTGACTATGGTCTCTTTGCCGAGAATGATGAAAAATAAAGGAGATGGCATTGACATATCATGACTACAGTGATGGTTATATTGCCTGGAGTTAAACAGAGGAGGGAATAAATCAGTCTTCTGTCACTGACAGGCATGACAAAAGGAGTCTGTAAAGCACATGTAAGTACCACTCAATTTTCCATTTTGACTATTTCTCCTCTTCCAAGTTCTCCACCTCTGAAGTTGTCTGTGAGTGCAAAGGGAAGTGGTACTCTCCACTCAAGGATAAGCTGACAAAGTTAATTTGCTTTACTTGCTCCCAAATCCCTGATTCATCCACTGCATCTTAACAGGCAGTTACTAAGCCACTGGTCTAACTAAGACATTATTGTTATTAAAGCAGAGTCTTTGGCATTGTGGTGCAAATTAGCATAACGGCATCACACCCTGTGGGGGCATTAAAACAACTGCTTTTATCGTTCCAGTTTAGGTCTTCAGAGATGGAAGCCTCTGATTGTGAAACTGCTCTCAAAAGTCTCATTGAAGTTATCCTGCTGTGTCCTATTAGGATGAACCAAACTCCAAAGGCCAAATTTGTGATTTTCTTTAGATAATGCTGAAAAGATCCAGCGTGCCCTACCTCTCTTAAAACGTTATCTCCTTTACAACTACCTTGGTTTTCCAGTTCTGTAAATACGTTCTATCACAAAATGATAATCTGGTTAGTTACGATGACTGGCAGCAGGCAAAAGGCCAGTATATAAGTGGCTGGTCCTGCACTTTGTAAACTGTGTAAAATGCAAACTGCAATTATTATTGTACACAACTGCAAAAGAGTAAGTTCCAAATCAGCGATTTTTCAGTTGCTAAATAGCTATATATTATGCACACACATGCTACCATTAATTTTTTTGCAAAGAATAGGAATTCCCTCCTCTGAGTGCATGAATGTGAGGATCCCTGCTACACAGTGAGACTGGGAGTTCCTTGCTTACAGGAGGGACCAACCCTATGGAAATGCCCTAACTAGACCTTACAACTGGGGAAGGAGTTCCAGCTCCAGTTCTTTCTAATTAGAAAGGCATGGTCCACTTTAATTACCTGCAAGCAGACTACTTGGTTTGTGAACATACTGGACAACGGTGCAGAGACACAAGCTGGCTCTGTCTAGCTCTATATAGATCCAAACAGCTTACCAGCAGGGGTAACCATCACGCAAACACACTGTTCTGCTTCCAGACCAAGGCTGAATCTGTGCGTGTGCTCAGCACACATTTGTTATGTGCATAGCTCAAAACAAGGTTTTTCTTTGCCCTGTCAGCTGTGTAGAGGATCCTTCCTTTCTGTGCAGAACATGTCCCTGCTGGTGGAGTAGCCAAGAAACCTTTAAGCACAGTTCATGCTGCAGGATGAGGCCAGTCCTAACTGCCTTCCCAAGACTCACTATGCTCTTTTTGGGCAACTGTCCCAGCCCAGCTGCTCTGGGAAGTCCTGCCCAGGGGTGGGATAGCCACCAACAAGCTTCCCGTTTTGCTGGGTCTGCGCATCTCTAAGCACTGGCTCATCCCTGGGTAGCAGGTACTGAGCAGGACAGACAAACAAGCTTGGTCAAAGACACCCGAGCTGGTTTGCTTTTGAGAGTGGAAACGGTAGTATGGTCTGTGGTTTTCCATACCTGGAATTCGTGTTAAACAAGATATTTGGGAGTTTTCAGTATACAGTTAGCATTGATACATTGGTGCAATTAGTAGAGTAAGCTTTCAGTACAGTTCCCATGACTATTTTAGCTGTATCCACTTTAAAACAGTTAGTTCTTTTTCAGGCCAGACCAATTCAAAAGAGAATCAGGCCCTTCAATGTAGGGATTTCTCTTGAAGCCTGGCTCTTGGATCTTGATGAGTTTAAGTGGTTAAGAATAGCAGCCGTAGCATTTCTAACTCTGGCCTGGGGACTCCCTTTCCACCGCAATGCTCCACTTCTCAGTGCTAGAGTGGAATATCGCTTCTATTCCTGGCTTTTGAGTGAGTCTCCCAAAAACACTGAATTCCAGCTGTGACAATACTGTACAGGGTGGCAAACTCCAGCACACAGGTTCCCCAGAGATGTGCCACAAGCCATGCATGTCTTGCTGAGCATCAGCTCTTTGCAAACTCTGTTCACAGAGTACACATACCCCCACTGCCTACAAATACATTGCAAGCCCTCTTAAAATTACCTTTTTCCTTGGTAGGCAGTTGCTGCTGCTATCACACGGAAAAAATCTGTTCTTCAGCAATTGAGGGAGCTTATGCAGGATGGCAAATTAAAAGGAGGAGTCCACAAGCCAGTCTCTTTACATTAAAATATGGTTTACAGTCGTGAAGGACACCGAGAAGACCTGTAGTGCAGTAGCAGAGCAGTGGTCGATGTTATGAATTACACCTAGTCCAAGATGAGTAACAAGTCCTGTTGTAGTCCAGCTCAAGTGTACCACAACAGAACACGTACCACAAGAGGCTAAATGCCATTTCCACTCTAATTTGAGTGTTTTGATAAGAACATCATACCATGTGCTTTCTAAGCTGGAAGGTAGGTTATACAAAGTCACCTTTTTGCTGCTTGCCCCTGCTCTCCTCCTGCCTTGCATTTATGTAGCTGAAATATACCGGTTTCCTGTTTCTTCTTTGCCAAAGAAACCATGAGCAGCTCCAGTTTGCATGTGCATCTTGCAGCCCTAACAATTAGCCCCCACAAGAGCCAAGGAGGCAAAGAGGCAGTATGTCCTGTCCCTTTCTTCAGCTGTCCTGAAGACAGCTCGAGCACGCCGGAGAAACTTCCTTAAGAAACTATACCTCACAGACTAGCAGCAGACCTACTACCCAATACTGCTAACGTAACCTAAAATCCATGATCAAAACAACAAATACTGGCCTGTGGTGTCAGCTCTCCAGCTACTGTAATGACAGCTCAGAATGAGCTGGCACCACACACAGCCTTGATACGAAGGTAGAATAAAATATGAGGCGGGAAGTGAGAATATCAAAAGGAAACATGAGAGGATGCTATGCAAGGCAAGGCTCTTTGAAAATATGCTGAAGGACTGCATGTGAAATAAGAAAGGTTTTCAGCTTCCCACTGTGAAACCTCTCTCTTGCCCTGCGATGGGGGCTCGGTAGGGACTGACCCAAGCTGAGTAATTTCCATCCTATTGACTGCACAAATCTCTCCTAGAGTCTGACAAATTATCTTTATGATAGCCTTGCAAAAATAATGACAAATGAAAAACAACTGCAACCCAGCCAAAAGCAGCGAAATCTTAAATTCCTGCGAAGCATGGTAGGCAGCACTAGTGGGAAAAAGGGCTTTGCAAAAGGAAGCCAAACAGAGAAGACCACGGGCAGAGAGCTGAATGGGGCAGGTGAGTCGGGTGGAAAGAGTGAAGGAAGGCACATGGCTTCTGGAAGCGAAGAAAAAAGAGCTGGGTAGGAGGAAGAAGAACAAGAGCAGGTCTGATGCAGCCACACAGCCCGATTCACTTAAATGGTAGCGACAGTGGCATAAACCTGAGCAGTAATGGAGTGATGAGTCAGTCCCTTGTAATTAGCCCTAATTAGCAACATAGCTAAAGAAGGAGGGTGCTAGAAATAGCAGAACAAATTCTGTCCTATTAGCACTGATGCAAATCCGTAATTCGTAGTTTTAAAATTTATCTTATCAGTGTTTTGTTTAGAAAGACTAAATAAACCCTATACTGTATAGGCAAAGGGCTTTTCTAACTGCATGGAGAATTCTACAAGCTTGCCATTTTCCTTTTACAGTACAGCCATCTTCAGATCTTCAGGATTAATATCATGGGAGTTTCCATATTTCTAGTAGTATTGCAGGAGGCATCACAACTAGAAAGGAAGTTATTTCTCATGGCACAACACAACCACTAAAAAACAGCATCAAACTATTTTCCATTCAATACAACCTATTTACTTGACAAGTTAAATGTTTCAATACAAGTTGAGAACTATATTTCTTTGAACACAGATAGATTTTAGTGGGGAATTTTCATCAACAGCTATTTTACAGAAAAGAGATGGCCCTGTGAGTCAGGACACTGGCCTCACTTTAGCTGAGCACAATGAGTTTGATAATTTCATTCTCAGCTCAAAAGAACATCAATACATCTCACAAACACACATCCTTATCCAATGTGAATGGCAACTTCTCCTCAAGACCTAGGAGTGGAGCGCAGAAGCAGTTACTGTAAGTGAAATTGCCTTGTGGATTTATTATATTTGCAATGTGGTCTTTCACGGGTCTACCACATGGTAGCATATCAGTGATATCACCTCTGTTCCCTAGCTAATTTAATGAGAACTAAATACAGTCATGTTGTACTTGCCAAAGAAGAGACACCTTTCATCCCTAATTGGTGAAAAGGCCATTCAACATCTATGATCCTTCATGGAAACTAAACTACAGTCCATGTTCTGCTCTCAGGATTAATGGGGGAGAGGTTGGGTTATCGCAGATAACACAAAATTAGTCTTGCTAAATCAGTTAGGAATGTGATACAGAAACATCCCAGGGTCTCCGTGTGGAGCCAGCTTAAGTCCAAATAGGCTTATTAACTCCAGATGAACATTACTGCTCCTGGACTAGATTACTTGCCACACAGACTCTGCAGGTGGGGTGCACCTCCGTCATGGTTTGTAGTGTTCCAGGTGCCAGGAATCGTTGTACCAGGCAGAGGGCAGAGCCTCTCCATGCCTGCAGTATCAGCTGTGTGTGGAGCCTGGCTGGGTCTGGAGCGGCTGGAGCTTCTAAAACCAGCTGGATCCACAATTGTTCCATGCAGAATCGCTCTCTTGCCACTGCTCCCTTCCCCACTACCCCCAAGTCCAAGAACAGCCCAGAGACACCCAAGTGATTGTACTCTTGGTGGAGGGGATATGGCCCTGGATGTAATGCAGCTTCATGCACACAGTACTGTGCCTCACTTAATAACCTTTCTGGGTTCAGGCTGCCTCTACATCCAAACCACGGATAACAAGGAAGCCAGGAAACACCTTCCCGCATGTTCACTCTGCTTCTTGCAGCAACAGAGGCAAGGCTGGGCTCTCCCAGACACTGAACTCACAAGGGGAAATGGGAGCCTTCCCAAACCACTCCATCCATGCTGACAGACCCCAAACAATGCCTGCCAACATGCAAAGCTGAGTCCAAACGTCTCTCAAAAGTGGAAGAGAGAAGCAGAAATGACGCTGATGTAAAGGTAGAATTTATCTCTTGGAAAGTGGAAAAATCAGCACAGAGCGTTCCTTGCTGTCAACCTCATCAGTGCTGGGAAGGTATCTGTTCTGGAGATGCTACACAAATGCATTTATCTCACAGTTATGAATACAAGCCAGTAGCCTATCTTTGGATGACAGTTTTTTTACAAAATATACGCCCCATCCTAGCAGAAGGTCAGAGCAGAGATGTGAGGGGAAGGAAAGGAACAGGAGCAAGAGAGCAAGGGAGGCAAGTGAAAGGGCAAGGACAGGGAGCAGGGACTCATTGTTTCACTCCCACACTTCCCATTTGCAAGGACAAAAATGTGGGGAACAACCTTTTTTTTTTTTTTTTAAGTCTTCTATCAGTTATTCTTCCTGACTTAAACCCTTCAAAAATCAAATGGGCTCAATGGCGCAGGCCACCTGCTGAGCCAGAGAACGTCACGCCAAACCGACCTCCAAATGTACAGGTTATTTACAAACTAATAGAGGCAGCAAGCAATTCCACTGCTGCAAGGGCTCTTTCTAGCGAGAAGCAGATCAGAAGACCTTACAGGCTGGTTTAATAGATCATCAAAGGCCAGCGATTGAATTATCGCATCAGACATCAATCTTACTCCTCGGTCAGTCTTTATTACAGGGAAACAGTTATAGAAAGACCTCTGTGAAGAAGCCAGAGAAAGACCTGCATTTCAAAGCAGTGGGTGAGTCAAGGTGAAGAAATTATACCTGTGATTCACTAGAAAAGAAAACTGCTCATTTCACTCGGGCGGAATTACTGACCAACCTAGGCAGAAGGGAAGGCAGGAGAGCGGGCTGGCGAGGGGAGCAGTGGTTAACTGCTCTTTGGATTTTTATCAGTGTGTAAATGATTTCCTTCTCCTTTACTAAAGATTCAGCAGTGTCTTTGGAAGGACTTGTAATGGGGTCTCCTGCTGAAGAAAAAGGAAACTTAATTCCATCTGAAACCCATCCTCCTTCTTTCTAATTCCCCTCATTAAAACAAGAACAGATGTCAATAACAAATGCATCTCTGTCTCTTAAAAATACTTATTTCCTGCTTGGGCCCCAAGCCTGGGAGTAAACAAATGTTCACTACTGGACAGTGAAGCTCAGAGGAAGGCCTTGGGGAGGATTAGACACCAAATGTCACCAGTGCTGATTATCTCCCTACCACCAACTGCCACAGAGAGCTTGCAGAGAGAACGTTGGGACTGGCATTCCTGGGAATGGGTAGGAAAGGCAGACTAACGAATGCAAAACCAAAGATCTCAAACAGATTAAGGAAATCTTTCCTCAACCCAGATATGGTATTTTGATAGGACTAGAGCTAGTCCCATCAGAAATGGTAAAAGAGGAAAATTAGAGACATTTGAGGGCCTGGGAAAACAGGGCAAAACTTTGAGGACTTCTGTTTCTGACCTTCTATATTTCACCTTCTTGTACAACAATTTTCCTGTCTCCTTGGTCTTTTATAGCCAGGGCCTACAGGGTGGTTAAAATGATGTGTATTAATGCAGCATTTACTCTGTATGCTACCAATCAGCTACCTGAAGTACTCAGAGATGTGTAGGTGTGGGGATCAAAACGGGAGAAGCAGGGTTTGGGGGAGTGCATTTGGTTGAAGCTGCGGGTGGGAAGTCTGAGCCTGGCTTTCGGCAGAGTGCAGCTTCAGGAAGGCTGAAGGCTTCAACTAAAAATCCTTTTCTATGGGATGCTGCATGCTAATGAAATGATGGCAAAGTGTGGTATTTGGGGGGAGCCTGGTCACAAGTCAGTAACTGAGTCTCTCCACCTAGCACTGGCATTCAAGCACCAAGGACAAACCTGGCATATTCTGTGGTAAAGGAGTAAATATAGAAAGGTCTAACAGTATAGAAGCCTATGAAAAAAGAAAGCATGATTTTTACAGAACACTGAAAGGTCACATTGCCCTTTTGCCTGTTGTTTTTTGCAACTCTTAGCTCCTCCTAACCCTGACAGCACAAGACAGAAGAGGCACACATGTAAAATATATGTGGTTTCAAAAAAAAGCAAACCAAATTAAACATCAAGAACTTCTCTAGAATAATTAGAAATCTAGGATAAAGTTGAAGAGATAAAGGATAAACACACCCTGTTCTGCCTCCCTCCCTCCTCTTCCCCCAAACACACCCGACAGGAAGAGGCAGGTAACAGACTTTGTCAGCTCCTGATCCACACGCTCTTTTTTGATGGCAGAGAGAGAAATTAGAAATTCAGCTCTCACCCACCTCCACCCACCTGCTGGAGCTGAAAGCGATAGTTCAAATTAAAACGATGATACTTCCTTTTAGTCTCCAGGGGGGGTAGAGAGTTTTGGGGGTGGGAAGAGCAATTTCACAGTCTTTTTTTCCTTTTTTTTTCTTTTTTTTTTTTATTTGGACCAAGTGTGAGACACAGAAAGCTGTATTTGTTTTGCTGGGTTGTGAAAGGTGTGGAAATAACCACTCCACAAGATAAGTAAAGAGCTGCCTCCCCCTTTCCATCAAAACTACTACACCCACAGCCCGTGAAGAGCAGGAACCAGCAGGAACTGGGTTATGGGAGTGCGAAGGGCAGGAATACCCTGTTTTTAATTCAGAAGTCGTCGTCTCCGGTCTCCGGCAGTCTTATGCCTCTTGTCTCTGCTGGTCACCATGGCAACAGCAGCCCAGCAGAAGCATCCTTTTCTCCCTGGCTCCAACACAGATGAATTCGACCAGGGGTCAAAAGCAGCCCCTGCTTTCAGGAAAGCAAGAAAACGTGCTGTTTTCCTTCCTCTTCCTTTCCACTGCCATCCTCTTTTCCATTTTTTTTTTTTTCCTTTTGGTGCATTGAGGCGGGGGCTAACCTATCACACTTGTTTTTCTTCAGAAAACAACAGAGTGAAATGTGGTTTATTTTCAGGCGTCTCTCCAGACAGCCCCATCGGCCATATTGCATACAAGGCGGGGTGTTTGTGAGAGACACATGCCAAGAGAAACCCAAACCGGGACAGTGGGCTCCAGCCTGGCTGCCAGGACACGCGTGCCATGCGACACACTGCGGGAGGGCTGCCAAGCAGCCCCCACACTGGATTTATGAATAAGAGCAGGGGATGCACTGCTGAGCTATTAATAAGTGCTGCATTGTTATTTGTTGCCTTGTTATTTAGATACCTTGTCTGAAAACCCAGGAAGCTCAACTGACATTGTCCAAATTGACAACAGAAGTTTGTTATTCTCTATTCTCCCTTTGCATTTCTTCTACTGAAAATGTTTCAGACAGCTGGTCAAAGAGCAAAAGCACTACTGGAAAACCTATTCCAGGGATGACTCAGTCGTGCAGCAGATAGCAGCAGCCTTCATTGAGCGAAAAGTCCCACACTACATCGACAATACTCAGAAAGAATGCATTAGCCATAATCAGAACCAGTTTGCAAACAGAAATGAACCATATTCACTGCATATTTTATCTGGAGCTAAAAATTCTCCCAGTTCTTTTTCTGATTTCCTTGGGTTTGACAATAAGCTTTGCTTAAGACTGCAGAGACATAAAGATAAATGGCTAAATGGCTCAGTGTTTTCTGAACACCTCTGTCACCACAGGGCACTCATGAATATAAACATAAGGAAACAACATTAGTCCTACATCCCAAACACATCACCCTGTGCTGTGTGCTGTTCAACATCTTGCTTTATCGGAAAGAGTCCTGGGAGAGACAAGGGTGGCAAAATTGCACCCTTGCTCCTCCACCCCTTCCCTCTCATTTCCACTTTGCCTTTTATAAACTCACCAGCCCTCTTAATCCCTACCAAAGCCTCATGCCAATTCTAAGTTGGTGCTAAGGAGAAGGCTGGAGTCAGAAGATATGTCCCGGTCTGCCCTGGTTCCAAGACCAAGCTGTTTTCTGTCCCACCCTCTATCCTTGCTTCCATTTCATGGTGGGCAGGAGAAGCTGGTGCTGCTGCTGGGAGTTGGGAGAGCCTCAGGCCAACTAACTGTCACCCATCCACATGACAGTGAACCACCCCCGGGCAGCGGGAGACTAAAAACTGTGAAACAAACATTTTTAACGCTGTCACCATACATGATGCTGCGAGGCTCTGCTGCCAAGAATCGTGGTACCTGACGGCATCCCAGTGTCTGGTTCCTTGCTGGAGAGCAAAGTATTTAAATGCTTCTGAAATGTCTCCTGCCCTCTCCCCTTTCTAGGCTGGGACATGCCGCCAGCTGTCTCACCCCATCCTCTCATCACCTCCAGATGTGCTCCAGAGAGGACACTGCTCTCCCACACCAAAAAGAGAGGAAAACAGTGAGAAACATGAATGTGGGTTAAGCGGCTGTGGGCCCTACCCACTCTTGCTCCATTCCCACTCGTTCCATACGCTCCAAAACTCGTTTTCACATGTCAGAACCACTCCTACTCCACTTCCACAGGTCCCATGTAGTTTTCCTTAGCTTCCACCTGCCTCCCCCTTGCTTCCTCTGCGTCTCCACTCACCCGACCCACTCCTGTTCCACTTCGGTGCGTCATCCCACTTCTGGCGTGGGGAAGGGTTGACAACCTTAATGCTGAGCTACTGCAGACTCTCCCCGCTCCCCTCCCTTCTCTATTTCCAACCTTGCACATATCTATTTATATTGATGATATACTTTAATCTCCCCTTAAGTACTGTCTTGATGGCCCGTTTCTCTAACAAGCATGCATAACTACTGATTTTGATTACCCGTCTGGTCTCTGCTTCACAAGCAACCATCATGGCAGAGACTGCGAGAACATTTTGGAAAAGCTTTAAAAGAGCCAGTATTTCCTCAGCCCAGAGGTCACTGCATGAAGCCCCAGGGGTACCTTTACAGCACTGAAAACAAGATGACCCCAGAGCTAGCATGGGTTTTCAGGTTTTGGGTAAGAGCAGTGATGCTGCTAGAGAAAGTAAAACATAGCTTTGGTTTTCTGACATAACCAATATCAAACAAAAATGAGGTGGGATAAAAGGGGACATGAAGGATAAGAAGGATTGTGACAAGCTGACAGGACCTTATTCCCTCTCTGTACAGCTACGTTTGTGCATGCTACACTGAGGTAGCATGTGTGGATTTTGACTGACATCTAGCATACCAGTTAATAACTTCAAGAATAGGAACGCTTGGGACATTTGGTCAGTAAAGCTTTCACTCATAGGCATCCTCAAGCTGCAATGGAAACAGATGTCAATTTATCTCAGAAGGTTTTATTGTAAGAGACCCTTGAGGTGTCCTGAGAGGGTGTACTGAAAGACAGGAACACACACAAACACACGCAGTGTCACCTTTTGCTTTTAAATAATCACAATGATATGGTGGTGGTTTTAAATCATCCTGCTGTTGAAGGAGAGGTGAGCTGACTGGAATGAGGTTGACCCAGGAGATGAATTTAGAATCAGAAGACAAGATTAATATGTCTGTTCTTCTGATTTCCAAAGTAGAAAACAAGGTGGAGAATGAAGAAAGAGAGAGGCTGGAAGAGAAGTGGAGTATATAATTGCCTAATTAACAGGATTTTCTCCACTGATTATAATCACTTTCAAATTAAAGAGGGTTTAACTGCATCATAACCAAAATTTTTCTTATGCTTTTTTGCATTAGAGAAGTGCCAGCAGTGTCAATAAGACCACTGCAAGGTTGGAGCTCCAGTGACAGAGCTCTCATTAGTGACCCGGGGCCAGATTTTCACAGCTGACCTAACCTGGCATGACTCCAGTGAAGTCAGCAGATTAAATATGACCTCAAGACTCATTCGCCCACTGTGCTGTGGAAGAGGGAGAGTGGAAATGCAAATCTTATCTGAGTTGCTTGGCAGCATCCAAGAATGTTCAATCAAACTGCAGAAAGTATTTCAGCAATTATTTTGGAAAAATACTCAGTAGAACATACATTATTATTCTATGAGATGGAAGAAAGGGACATGCTCTTCAAGGCAACAGCTCAAACTTCATGAGATGAGAATTTCATGTTACGCTCCAAACTACAGCATTTTCATGCATGTTCCTTTGCTGCTGCCAACATGTATTTGGGCATCCAAACTTTAGATTAATTGCATATTCAGCCACCATTTATTTATGTAACTAAAAACATGCTCCAAATTTGCATGCATTACCTTTCAAGCCTAGTCTGATGTCGCTTAGTTTTCAACCGCAAGTAGGTAATACTGATAAATGTCTTCAAAAGTGTGTCTTTGTGAAACTTCACCTTAGTTTTGGAAAAATTAAAAGATGTTCCCAAAACAGTTGGACGTTTCTTTGCACCACATCTCTAAACATTTCAAGGTGGAGAAGAGCCCCCTTGGATACATATGATATCCATGAAAGGGGCAGTACAGAAGTCTCCCTGCTTGCCCTGGTTCATCTTTTTCTTATGATAGCCCCAGAAAGATCCAATAATAGCTCTTTTCCAGATGAGGAGAGGCACTGGGCACTTTAAATTAAAATCTTTATGGGTGAAATGGAGTTTCATCATTTAGATATGAAATGACCTTACGCTGCAAAATGAAGAGCCATCTTTAAATAACAAACTGATGGCTCCCTGCGGAGAACATAATACCATACACTGTATTACACCGGATCTTTCTCTTCCTTTCAGAAACTATCACAAACATTATTAGCTTCCCAGCAGAAAAGAAAATGAAAACGACCTTAGGAGACTATACTTGTATGTCTCTGTATTATACAATAAATATTCACCTGTATGCATAATAATGTTTTTTACAACTCCACAATATATGGCAGGTTGCCCCACCTAAGCACTTATCTTTGAAAAATACAAGAACACGTGAAGACACACGTGTATGCAACACATAGTGTAAATATGTGTATCTTACGTGCAAAATTTTTACCTATAACACAGACACCTACAACCACAGACTCAGACATATCTACACAAGCATGACTAATACAAACTCCTGTTTCTGCAACATATACCTTACCCTAACAATCAGTAAATAAGATGGTAAATGTTCCACATACTTATACAATAATACATTTGCGCTCCTGCCTAACCCCACACACGCATCTGTAGTACACCGTGTTGTGATCACACAGCTGTAAGGTGAATTAGCATCATTATACTGTGTGCACCACGGCCACATACAGACATACATAGCATTACATTCCTAAAATGCCATGCAAGGATTCTGTGCCCTTTGCTAAAGCATGCACGTGCAAACAATCCCCAGGGAGTAAAAGTAATGTATTACAAATAAGAAATCTATCCAGGTTACCTAACCCATTCTCTGCTAGTGTAGCATGATTTCTAGATTTCTTCCTACTTATACTGTAGATGACCAACAGGCTCATCTGACCATACACAGAGATGTGATCACCTCTGAGGAGCACTGGGAGCCCACAAACATCAAAAAGCCAAGTGCATCTATCAGCCCAGACAGAAGGCAATGTACAGAAGTACACCACCTATGTCTCACATATAGCGTATCCCCTCGGAATAAAGAGCTATGATGAACGTCTGACTCTGGTCTCCCTGGGGAGCTGAAATGACGTCTCTAGCTGCCCATTTATCGCCTCCAGACCTTGACAGCATTGGCAAGGCCATCCATATTGCTGACATTTATCTCCGCCCTCCCCTCACTGCCACCCCTGCTTGCTATGGCCAGGTAGTCGTGCTAATGTTGCCATTTACAAGAACAGCTGAGACAGTAGTGCTGATCAAGCATTTCTACACAACCATTATTGATTCAACAGGCGTACGAAAAGCCGAGGGGTGCTCACAATTTTTCTGTGCACTTGCAAAAAGAAGGGAGAGTCACAGAGCACAGAGCAGCCTCCCCCTGTGCCGCTACGCTCGGCTGGCTGTGTCTCCCGAGCATGCACCATACCCAGGCTTGCCCTGGATGCTGAACACGTCTGCCAACCCCATCAGCAGCTTGGCCCTTTGCCATAAATCAATAAGCTCTCTTTAGAATTCCACCTTCCAAAAATATTTACTGTACATAATTTAATATAATACTCTCCTGGATAAAGAGCTGACATGTTTAATTACCTGGCTCAAGTGCTTTCCTTTTACAGAATACTGTATGCCCAGCCAGGAATGTGGACAAACACACAGCAGATTTCTAATCTGTTGGGACCTTGGGGTGGGAGAAATTTCAGTCCAGAGACTCTCCTCTGACAGCGTCCTCCCACTCCCAGGGTGAGTTTGGGTTTGACCCTAGGAGGGAGCAGCCTCCTGCTCACACGGCTTGAATACGCTCCGTCTTAGCCTTACCATCACCTGAAGGGTTTTCAGGAAAGGAAGAGATGCTGAAAAGAAAGCCCATATCTTAATCAGCTCAGCAGATCACTGTTGCCATTGATTTAATGGTAGGACCACTTATCCTGGAGGGACTTCTTGACCAAACAGCACTGGCAGAGTTGTATCACCCACTACTGCTTTGTAGATAGGAACGTCCAGGACCTCTGTTCAGAGAGCAGCCTAATTACACAGAAGCAATCCACCATTTTTTCCTCACAATTTTTAGGCTGTAGTTGTGTTTGAAAACAATTTTTGGTATCTAAACCCTCATTTACTCTTTGCTTTTATCTTTCATCTCAGCATGTACATTCTGCCATTTGTCAAATGTGTCATCCTTGCCAAATGCAATACATCACATCCTGTGCTTAGTACGCCATCCTACAGACCACTGCCACTAACTGGAACTTCAGTTTAGCCTTTCTACAGTCTCCTTATGAATACACAGCCCAGCCAGGGAGTTTTCATTTCAAGGTCAAGTTCTTTGATCACTTATTCCATGCTGCCTGCTCCATGTTGTATAATCTCAGTGAAAGGAGTGCTAGGAATCAGTAATGGACTGCTGAGTACAGGTGTGTGAAGTGAAGGTGGCATGTGAATGTGAGACACTCTTAGGAGTCTCAGCAAGTACAGTTCACACAGCTTTGTGCAGGCTTTGACTTTTGAATATCCAAAAGCTCCAAAACGTAGGAAAACTCACCATTGCACATAGATATAAATTAACTCATATTCAGATTTCTGGGAATGAAAATATCCCGTTTTGTATACGCTACTGAGAAGCTCTGAGTGAATTCTGCCAACTGTTTCCATTTGATGACCAGACAAAATGGCAGCTCTGCACCAAAAGCTAGAACCAAAGTCAACTGAAGCTTAGTCTAGGTATGTTGAAAGAAGTTATCCTTTCTTCCCTGCATGATACATATCAGCAAAGTTTTCTTGAGAAATATGTATATCCCAGTTGTACTAGGTTTGTCTCACATTTTCATGAGGAGGTCCCAGTGATCAAGGAACATCACTGCCCTAGTTTTCATTTACATCAGCTGAAATATTTGTGGCTTTTTTAATGACAAAATATTTCTTCGAGGCTTATTGTTATACTGAGTAAAATTTTCTCTACAGTTGCCAGGAACAAGCAATCCAGGGGTATAAGCGTTTGAAGTGAAAAGTCGAGTGTAGACATTATCAAAGCTGTTCTTTTGTATGTTAATGATGCTTGTTCAGCAATTCAGAATGGCAAAATATCCTGGATTGTTTCAGGGTTTTTGAAAATAGAGCCAACTTATTCCTTCAGCTAACCTGATGTACATCCCCTATTTGAAACAGAACCCAAATTCCATCTAGTTCTCATAAGAACCCTTTTACCTAACTCTCAGTGACTTCTGATCTCACTCAGATAAAGCTTGATGATCAATTCCAAATGCAAATCAAAACCTTCTACAGAGGCGGATGTGTACTTTGAACAGAAAGATATAAATTTAGACCCCAAATGTTTTCACAGTAGGGGTTTTGTCAGGTTTCCAGACCTGACAAATTTACTCCCTCTCTCAGTAATTCAGGTAGGTTCTCAGCAACATTTGATTCTTTTGGTTTGGTTGCTTTAGGGTCTTTTTTGCAGCAAGGCAGGTCTTGGTTGATCAGATTCGTCCCTAGCTTGAATACAGTCTAGATCAAAATGCTAGTAAAAGTCTCCCTACCTCCCTTGTCTCTGAGGAAATTAGAGTGTCTCGCACAGTACTGTGGTGGATCTGACACCTCATGTGCAGCGCTGCTGTGATGCTGCGGTGGGTGCAATGTTGTCACGCGTGCCTGCCCACAGCTCACAGAGCTGTGAACAGGAGTCTCTACGTAGCTCTTGAAATGCAAGAAAAGTGGAAGAATTTGGAACTTTCTGCTAAAAGCAGAAGTCTGAAACCTTTAGAATTGTCTCCAAAATGGATACAGAAGCTTATGTTACATGCTCTATCCAGTCATGCACCATGCAATTTTTCTACACATAATAACAAATCACTGTCAATGTACTTCAATCGTCATCTGCAGTGTTTTCTGCTATTCTTGTGCTCAGACTGTTTTACACAGAGACTGCCTATCATGCCAAATTTTCTGCTAGTGACAAACACCTCACATGTAAAAATAGCCCTGAACCGACTATCCTTTTTCTGGCCAGTTCCAAAGGGGTGAGAGAATACAGATTGAGAACAAACATTTGGATTTCACAGCTGAAGTTAGAAAATCCTTCTATCTGAGCACTGTAAAAATCTAGTACTCTTGTAATCTGGATTCAGATCTGTTGTCACCAGATTATCTCTGATGACCAGGTCTACAGAGAAGCCACAGATTTGTTTTGCTTCTGACCTAACAACAGTCAATGAAAGCAAAGAGTGGTTTTCTGTTGTCTTCAGAGGTCTGAATCAGGCACTATATCAGATCATAAAACAGATCTAAGATGTAGGCAATGTATTCACAGCTCTGTATTCATATATCCTTATCGCTGGTCCCTCTTTTAAAGAAGAGATCTTTGCTCCTCCGTGACATGCTGTGTACCAGCTCCCTGCTTTTCACGCAGGCTAACTCCTACTCTCCCCAGGAATAGCTTATCAGAGTCTCCAGCATTGTTTAGCTGGCTATAAACCAGCAAGCAACTTCTGTCTCCATGGTGAATGATTCTTTGTCATCTTTTCCTCAAAGCTTTCTAATTAGACATCCTGTAATTTGCAGCTTTTCTATAACACATTTGCAGTGGTGTGTATGTGCATGTGTGCGCGTGGAGAATAAAAATTAAAATGTGGCAGTGAATCAGCAGTCTGTAAATAATTGCAATAAATAAACAAACAATTTATTATTTTTTTTAATGAGACATGGACTGGATCTTCCTTTCAGGCAAGCAGCTGGTCATTTTATTGCTTCATCCTTAAATCCCCAAAGCCAATCTGCTGTAACAAAGAGTGACATCAGTTTCCACCTATTCTCAACATTATGGGATGACCCGTCTGATTTTTGGTGATCTGTCCTACAGTCTGTGGGTGAAGCAAAGAATGGATGCAGAGAAAGTGAAAGCACAATAAAATAATATGCCATTTATGAAAACATTCACCTCCAGTTTAGCATTTCTCCTCTAGTTGAAAGCTGATCAAAATCTGTTAGCATTTACTAGACAACTAGCATCCTTTGTGAAATGAGCTGCTGATTTCATTTGGTTCCTGCTGGACAGGTATTTACCTCACAAAAGCAATCTTTACAGCAGGTATTACTTATAGGCCGTGGAGACATGCCAAAATAAAAAAGGAGCTAAAAAAAACACTGGGGGGGGGGGGGGGGGGGAATGTAGTAGGACAAAGGAGAAAAGGGAAAAAACAGAACTAGTGATTCAAATGACTGCTTTTCCCACTAAAGATCCAAATAGCTAAACTGCTTATGGCTGTGTCCCTGTTCTCCTCACGACTACTTGGCCACCCAAAACACGGAGACCTGAACACTGGTGCAGTCTCCTCTGACAGACCTCCTGGGCTGCACCGAGGGAGTGAAGAGTGCACTGCCTGCCATGCCTCCTTGGGAGTGTCACAGCATGAAGCTACTTCAAAACCAAGACCTTCCCCATGGCATACTCACTCCTGACAGAGGAATACTTTCTACTACCCAAATGAATGATTGAGGGGTATTCATCCCTTATTCAAAGCAACGAATAAGCTCCCTACGACTGCCTTCTGACCTTCTCAATAAAATATTCACGTAAAAAATAATGCTTTTTTATACATTACTTAGGCTCATACATACATACATCACATATGCTCTCTCAAACTTATTTGACATTGCTAGGAATACTGCAAAAAAACCCTGAAATTTCATCAGTGTCTTGCTTGTTCCCTGGCTGAAGTTGTAAACCCTTGCTTCTAGTAACGCAATCAACTCCACAGAAATATATTGCGTTGTCACAAAGAGGGGCTTATGATTTCAATTTGGGAATAATTAGATGGAACAGATGCGAATGTCAAGAGTATCTGTGTCTGCAAATTCCTCCAATAATGCATCTGATGACCACAAAATGTTTTATGAGGTTCAAGCCTCATCCACAGCTAATGGCTCCCAGTTAATAGAACCAGTCAAAGGGCAAAGAAAGGAGAGGGGGGTGTTCATGAATATTTATGAAGCTAAACAAGCAGCAGAGATATTCCCTTTTAACAAGCTTCATTACTTCTTCTTCCATTCTCCTGATGAAGTAACTGCATTAAAATCCAGGCATTTGAGTGTTTCTCAGCTGCCATTCAAAATCAGACTCATAAAATCATTTGAACATATATATATTTATATCTACAAATGGAAACAGGAAGAATCAGACACAGTCTATTCTTTTTAAACAATTTTGTTGCTTGAGGGCAGGACCAGATTGACAGACAGCCCTCTTCTATGCTTAATTCTGCAAGCTGCTGAGTGCCTCCTGAAAACACTTGAGCCTTCTTAGAGCCATGAATGGAAGATGAGAGTGCTGAGCCTCTCTGAAGAGATGTTCAGCAGTTTGCAAGATTGCTCCCTTCATCCTCAAACCAGAGGCAGTCTGGGAAGGCTTTACCAACATGGCTTGTGTCCATACCCTTGGTCAGCATAGCTAACTTCTAATAGAAGGGTAATTCCTTGTCAGCCTGGGTTGTTCCTTAACAGTTCTGGTGAGAGAATTGATGCGAATGGACCTAAATGTCTACAGGCATGTAAAAACTTAGTAAGATCAAGGCCTACCAATATTACATCTGCCTACCAATAGCAATGACTTACTAATCTCAGCAGGTTGGAGTTGCCTATAACTGTATCAACCTACTTGGTTTAAGAAGTAGGCTCACACCAGCAAGCAAGTCTATAGTTGTGTTTTCTAAACTTGGTATGGTCCCTGAATGTCACAGGTTACAGGAGGACTTCCTCTACCTAGGTAGGATGCCAGACAGCCATCAGTGTGCTGGAAGGCAGACAGTGATGGGTATAGGAGTGGGCAGGCCATTGTGTGATGGGGTTTCTGCGCAGCACCATCATAGTTCACCACAGACTGCTGGCAGAAACTGGAAACACACCAAATCATGCATGAAGTTCTGCGTTCCTTCCCAGGTCTGCAAGACTCACCCTACATCTCTTGCAGGCATGCCACAGACTGTCAAACAAGTCTCCATGTAGAAAACATACTCCATGCACCCCTGCAAGACACAGCAATGTACCTAAGTTTGATCCGTAGCACGCGGAGATTTGGCATGATTGTTACTGCACTGTACACCTTGTCCTCCCTACTGGTCTTGACTGCATGCTAAACAGAGGACTGGCTCAGCAAAAATTAATTTTTGCAAAAACTCAAAGGATAATATTCATAACCAGTAATCAAAACAATCTAATTGATACAAAGAACATTCCCTTGGCTGAAGTTCAACCCCAAGACCTTGGGAAATGAAGCCTGGTCTTCCAACCAGCCCTTCTCTGCCTCCCAAGCAGTCCTTTCACAGTCTTGATCCTGAAAACCTGTGGGAGGAAGAGGGTAACATGAGCTCTGTGTACCCAGCCACGTCCTTGCAGACCCTAAGGACCAAACACAGGAGGTTTAACAGTACCAAAAGCCTCTGTATCTTGTGCTTTAAAAATAAGTCTTAGTTGGGTCTGATTCCAGCCTTTTAACATTGTGGATGACATGAGACAGGAGGACCTCAAACTAAGGCCCTTGATAGCAAGATGGTTGTAACAATCATATAAAATCCCCACATCCTGACCTCGCAATGTTAGTTAGTCCTACCAACTCCATCCTATGACAACAAGTAAGAAGGAAGACAGAAAAGGAGACAAAGACCATAGAATCTTGTCTCTTGGTTATTTCAGTGTCTTGGTTCCCATGCTGAAATCCAGGTGGGAGACAACACATTTATGCTCATTTCCCCAGAGACCATTGCCTAGATTAGAGTGTCAGCGATGCAGAAGGTTTGAAATGGCATCCTGGGAAGATGCTGATTTTTTCATAGTTCAGCAGCATATGCACACACAGTCTACTGGCACAGGCTGGTAGTTCCTCCATACACCAAGCCTTCAAAAGCTCCCAAAACTGTGGTGTCCCACAGACACGTTGCTTAGATCAAGGCAAAGCTCCTCACTCAGTTCTTTAGCCGTCAACTCTACAACACTGCAGGAGACTGAAATATGGTTTGCTTGTGGTTTTTGCTATGGACACTTTTAATTACAAAAAAAATTACATTCTTCTCATCAGAAACTTCTAGTAATGCAAACTTTCATGAGAAAATAAAACTTTAAAAAAATTAGTTTGGGATTAAATGCTTGTCTACATGTTCTTAGTTTTGGCTAAAGATTTGTAAACAGAGATATTATTCCTGTAAGGAAGTGTATATATTCTAGAAACAAAACCAAAAACATAGTTTAGGCCAAAATCAAATTTGACATCAAAGAAAGCCTTTGATAGATGGTTTTTTTTACGCAGCTCTGCCCAAAATGTTGTGCAATGGATAAGCATTTTCGGCAGCTCTTCCACACGGGGATAAATTGGTACATCTTTCTAGCACTATCCAGGGCAGCTTCTCAAGCAAATTTCAACATCCATGGCCATGTACCTGACTGTTCACATCTTCTGTTTGTAAATCTTTCAATCTTAATTGCTCCCAAATTATCAATGCCTATACTTTTTCATAAATGTACCCAGTCTTTTTAACAGCTTCCTGACCTCTAGCCTTTACCTGCACATGTAAAACACATTAATTCTGGAGATTTCCAGCAAAGAGTAGACAGTTAATGAACATGTTAAAATTGAGCATGGATCAACAAGTCTATGTCATTTTAGCCCCCTGCCGTTAAATCTGCAATGCCTCAGCAGGATGTATACTCTCAAAAATCCCAGAGGACCATGTATGGTAGAACCAAAATTGTCCTTCCTGCAGTAGGAAAATGGTTCTTCTTTCTTTAAAACTCCCTTTAGTACATCGTATTTGCTAAATGTAAATTTTTTTGTTGGAAACAATGAATTTTATCTTCGTCTTGCATTAACATAATAAGCGTGAGAATCCCATGATTTACATGCAGCTATTTTTAATTTATTCCAACAGAAGAGAAAAGGCAACTAGGTTTTCATCCTGCACTTATTTTCATACACAAGAGATATTTTTTTCCACCTATTCATCACTCCTGAAAGCCAGTTCAATCCTGATAATCAGATTATATCACCTATTTGTCTAACATGGAACTTTTTGCCAAGATGAGAGGAATAAGCAACAACCTTTGCTTCAGTATAAATTGGGATAGATTTGGCATTAGCAGTACACATCTGTTACACTACACTCAATACCGCAATATTGCAAAATGCACCTAAGTCATTAATGAATTCTGAAATATATACACATGGTCTAAACTAGAGTTCATCCATAAAGTTTGGTTCCCAACAGCTAGAAATATTTGGGGTCAAGTAAAGGTGAAGGTTATTAGTCACTTCTAAGCTCTCAAACAGCTAATGCCAGTCTGCTCCCAGTGATGCCTCCTTGCAAGCAGCAATAGCTTCTCAAGTATTTGTGCTATTGTCTGTATTGATCTCAAAATTGCCTGGAACCTTTTAAATGCATTTAATAAAAGTAAAATGTTTTGTTAAGTAAATTCAAATAGATGCATTGTAAAGTTTCAAAGTACAAAGAAAACCCTAAGATTTCCTTCTGACTTGCGGTAGTACTGGAGCTTATCAGCAAACAAACAATTTCCCAAATTAATAGAATACTGGAAGTCATACTTCTACAGGTTCATTTCTGAAGGACTTTTACAATGCTCAAGCCCAACAGAATTGTTTCCATGGGGTTATATGTTAATTAAACAAAGAAACATAACAGTGGAGACATTTTAAATATAAATTAACAATCTGCTCTGGCGATTGCATCTCTGTGATGCTGCATAAAATCTAAAATTGAAACTGAGCAGAAAATTACTATATAGGCAAAAATTAAAATCACTAGCACCTCATTAAGGGAGAAAACTGCATCATGTCAAACAATATGAATACTGACAAATGAAAACTACCATTTTAATCTTCAGTTTTAATCTTCTAAGGTTACTTTAAGTAACAAAGTAAGTACATTTGTTTTATTATTACTTTTAAATACAGAGACAAATTATTTGCTGGAACAGCTCTGTGGTGTACTAGCAGCCCCACAATTTATATCCTGACCAGACCCTTTTAACTTCCTTGTTCGCAAGGAAATTCTGCCCTCATTTTGACAGCACCCAGTCCCTCTTTAGCCTGAAATTGTATGGGGTTTTGTGGGATTCAGTCTAGGACACAGTTCAAGAAATAAACTATTTGGAGATCCAGAAACTGACTGTGAGAAATCTAAGGTCAAAAGTTTCTGTCAGAGCTTACTAGATGATGTATCCAAGGCACTCCCCAAATAGATGTCTGAATTTCTTTTGAGAACTTCTTTACTTTATCAGAGACTGTTCCTATTAATTCCTTTAGAAATCTGTGACATCTGGACAAAAGTGCAGGAGAAGCATTTCCCTACTTAACTTTTTATTCATAAACCCTTTTATAAACCTGGGCTGCCACCTTTCAGCTCCAAAACTGGAAAGTGCCATTGCAAGTAGCTGTCATACTTCATGAAGAGGGTCACAGCACCCAGAAGGGCTTCATGGACTAGTCCAGAGGACAGTGGCTAACCATGGTCACCATCTGTGACGTCTCCTACTAGCTGGATGGGAAGGGAGAGTGTATTAGAGGTCTCTCCCAACAGAGATGGTGGATACCTAGTTTAGCGACTGAAGAATCTCATATTAACCATTAGGCAACTGGGTACCACAGAAACCATACTCCACACTAGCGACCTCTCAAGTCACCAGCCTCTCTTTTCAAAGCAAGTCAGTTGAGAACCTGGCACAAACCCAGACTTGTGTCAGGGTGCTGAATGCCGTTTGGTCACCTTTGGACTGATGCACAGTCCAAAGACAGGACCTGCTGCACCGTGGAATGAAGGACAGGCAAAGAGCACCTCTGTTCTTCTGGGTTACATTATGCTGTAAGAGGTTGCAGGAGTGTGCAGGGCCATCCTTGAAGCAAGGTTTATAGAGAGAGATAATATCTTTTATTAGACCAACTGATACAGCTGGAAGAAACAGAGACAAGCTTTCAGCCTGAAAAAAACTGTTTGTTTTTTTCCAGCTATACCAGTTGATCTAATAAAAGATATTCTCTCACTATAAAATTTGCCATAGTTATGTATTTTAGACAATCATGACTACAGAAATCCTATCACTGCTTATTTTAACCACTCTGAAATGGCCCAGGGTCCTTCCTCTCAGATCAAAGACAGATGGTCACTATGGTTAATTTTTTCTTCCACCTCCACAGCCCCTTTGGGTCCGTTCCTCCTACCCAGGCTGCTGGTATTAGTGATAAAACCATATAGCATGAAATGCAGATGACTCCAAGGTGTATTATCTTCCTTATAACTAAAATAAATAGCATTGTTCCCAGCTTTTTCAACATAGGCTTGCAGAAGGAAGGAAACACATCAAAGACCTTTCTTCTGCTAACAATGCAAGTCTTCTACCAACCTGTTAAACCCACATGATCTCGCAGTCCACCTCCACAACAGGCAGCCTTGCCTTCCTGTCCCCCAGCCATTCATCCCCTTCACTGACCTCTCCCTGTTGGCAGGGGACAAGATTGAGAATGAATCTGGATTTTAAAATATGCATTTTATATATCTTAGGGTCACTGAATACCAAAATAATGAAGTCAGGAAAAATGTGACCTATATCCTTTTGCCGCTATAAGGATTACATCCCATCTCATCAGACATATCTGGCTATTATGATTCTGGTATCCATGATGTCAATATTTGACTGCGACAACTAGTTGTGCTTAGTTATCCAGCCACATAACTAGAAGAAGCTTCAGTGCATGTGAAATGAACCTGCTTACTTATTATTAGTTATATCAGGTCATTGTACCCATCGAAGACTCCTCGTTAAGTTTGAGGCCATTTCAATTTTTCTGTCTTCTGCCTAAGTTTATTTTTCATGGTACTGACAGTAGCTACTCAAGGGACCTCACTGCAACCTCCAAGATAACTGCACTGCACCTAAGCAATTACACCACAGACTAGCGGTGGGAGGCTCATGGGATACAACTTTTACACACTATAGCCATCACTCATGTATTCATTAAAAGCGCAGGTCTACCCACAAAACACATCTCTGCAACTGCCTTTCTCTCTGTGGAATTGCAGGTTGTGCCTTTACCTACACACACATGTATATGCACAGTCTGTGAAATGGGAAAAAAATATTATTAATATTGTTTCACTTTTAATGACTTAACAGAAGTTTGCACACATTATTTATGAGGTCATATAAACATTCATGTTATAGCTTGATCAATCAACAGATAAATAGCTCAACTGATCATCTGTCACCTTTAATTCTTTCAGCATTATATCTCTTAAGACGAAAGACACATCTTTCAAATACCTTACAAAAAAAGCAGATATATCAGCTGTTTATCTGGACTAAATGAGTATTAACGATCCCAGGATCCTTATAAGCCTCTACTTGTCTTCTGCATCTTTCTCATTTCTAGCAGCACATTCAGTTACTGTATGGAAATAGCTGCATTCACATTGTTCAATACAAACACCAAGGATTTGAATGAAGCCACACTTAAGGTCTGTGAAAGATGCTCAGGTCATGTCTCACTGCTTTTTAATGTAGTTCATGTGGTAAACTGAGTTCTTTAGCTGGGTTACTTGACCAGAAAGCAATCATCAAACACTGATGCTTCCTAAACTACCTCACATCTCTCCAACCATGAGTCAGTCTGGCAATTACAAGAACAGTCTGGATTCTCAGGTCCTCCTCTTCTTTCTGCAATTGATTGCCATACATCTTTGGAAAAAACTGTCCAGCCTTACTCTGTCCCAGTTATTCAGCCTGCAGAATGGACGTGTTAAAGCACACTATGCGCAGCAGACATTGCTAACCAGCATCAATGAAACGCAGGATGCAGCAACCTGCATGTGAAAACCTCATGTCTGGCTTGCAGCAGGAACTGAAAGAGGGTCTTGCAAGCAGTGAAGGCATTAATCCTGATTTCAGGAAGAAGAGAGGTTTCCTATACTGCCATCTCACCCAAATTAAGCACAGAGAGAGGATGGACCCCAACCATGCTGCCCATGGATCACCCTGGCATGGAAAAGCCAAAGCTCCTGCAGTCTTCCGTGGCTATAAAGGAACCTGGCCCTGGAGAACAGCAACATAGTGATGCAGAAGCAGAGGTACAATTTGAGGACATCTTTCCAAAGGCAAGTCATGCTCTGGGGAATCTCACAGAGTCAGGAAACAGGTGGATCCGCAAAGGGCAGGGGTGCAGAGCAGCAGGAGCTGTTAACACAAACAGTGACATAAGACCCTTAATTCGCAATGAAAGAAGAGCACTTGGGGCAGAGGCTGGCACTTCTCCAGTGCTAGAAGATGACTGAAACATAGAGAAGTGATGCCAGGTCCATCCATAATCTTTGGATTCCTAACCACTACATTCAGTGTGGAGGGGCCATGGTGAAAGAGGCTTACCACATTTCAAGTGGAAACATTCAATGACAATGGTCCTTACAACAGAAACGGCTGCTTCTTTGGTTGGGATCACACCTTGACATGAAGATCAGTGAGGTGAGGCACCACAGGAAAGAGTTAAAGTACTGTGGTTCATTTCTAGGAAAGTTGTGTACTGCACAGAGAAAGCAGTAAGGATAGCAAGGGAATCCTATCCAATAAAACTTTCTCACTCCTGACAAAACAGCTATAGGTTGTGTTTTTCAGGAATTCATTTAGTCTGAATAAACTTAAAGCAGAATTGGCCAGATGCTCAGGTCAGTGTAAATTGGTGCAGCTCCCCTGACTTCTGGGTAGCCAAAACTCAGCACAGGGTACACCCAAAGTACCAGACATTCATCATTACTAACATAACACATTGCTGCTCACTAAAGTAAAGGTTTTAGTGCTGCTTCAAGACCCACCCAACTACAGTACATTTATCTTCCATGCTGTTCAGCTGTTCTCTGCCTCCTTGAAATTAACGTGCAGATTTGTTAAACTACTGTTGTAGTTAATGTACCTTACTTCTGGAAAAAGTTACACTTTTTTCATTTGTCTCACAACAGACACATGCAGACACTCAGAGTGTATACAATCGGTTTGCAAAATGTTGTGTGACCTAACTGGCTGAAAGGTGGTCTATGAGTATCATAAATCATTCTTTATCTGCCTTGACTCTTTATAAATAGCACATCTTAGCTTTCTATGTCTTAAATGCTTTGGACCATTTCTTTTGTTTAGGGGGAAAAACCAGCGATAAGGATTTGGTTTTTAACAGGGAGAGAAAGACAAGTATTAATATTTTTGTGCTGTTGCTGAAAGCACAGTCCCAACAGGGGCTGAATTTCCAATCTTTTGTATGAAAGTCATTGACAACCTTTTTCACTAGGCTACCCAGGATGTTGTTTAAAGCTCAACGCACACAAGAAATTTCATGTAAATTAGCAACCTGAGGGTACCAACACGGACCCATGATTGTAATAGAAACATATTGACATTGGCATAAAAAAGGCTAATGAACTGCTTCCTTTCTGCCAGTTGCACACTAGATGCACGCCGCTGCTCAGCATCTCCTGGGCTGCTGCAGATATGCCGGCCAATACTCTCGTTCCACAGAGCTTGGCACAACAGATACTTAAAAGGTCTTCACAGAAGCGTAGGGGAACAGCAATATGAGGGGATGAGTGCTCCAGAAGCAAAGGGATAGAGAGTTCAAAGTGTATCCCCTTCCTTCATATGGAGCAAAGCTCTCTTCATGCATGCACCATTTCTGGAAAATCAGACTTGACTTCATATATTTTTCTTCCTCAGTACAAAGAGCCATTGAAATGCTGTAGTCCTATGCAGCATGTTTTGGGCTGATAAGAATAACAGCATGTGGGGAATTTAGTCCTTCGTTTCACACAGAGGAAAACAGACTTTGTGGCATATTCTGACTAAAAGACAACCCGAAAGAAGGATGTGAACTCACAGCTTCTAGAGGATAAAGTGAGACAATTCATCCAGGGAGTTGCACACTCTGATTAGAGGATCTTAAAGTGTTAAGTAAAAACCTGTACACTTCCATGAATGCAACTGAAATAAACTGTGAATTACTGAAGTAATTTTCAAGTGGTACAGGGCTTGATTGCCTCATATAGTGATTTGCACCCACACATTGTGAGTATCAAGCAGGTGTAAAATGCCTGCAGTGGAGGAATAGGGAATGCTGATTTAAGAGCGTTTTATACACCCGTTGCCCTGAATTTAATAGGTATGAAAGTGTCCTACAAGGTAAAGTGGAAAAAATTCAGTCCTCAGAACTCAAAATACATGTCCTTTGTGGCTATTAAGCCCTTTATATTTGCAGATGTCCTGATATTGATGCTTATTCTTACAATGCACTAGAGAAGTCCATACCAAAACTGTGTTCTAAGTCCTACAAGGATCTGGAATACCTCTCAGGCTTTCCTGTTCACCTCATATTTTTCAGTTTATAATCTTTTCATTCTTCTGACTTGCTTTTTTTTTCTGTTATACACAGCAGAAGATGAGCTCATGCTCAGCCTTTTCCCTCTAACCGTTCTGCATCCACAGCATCACCTCGCACAAGGAAAACCTTTATCTAGCCATGAAGATGTAAGAATGAGTGACTGCACAGGTCAGGTGAGTGGTAATGGGACAGTAAGCCTTTCATCTAAGGTCACTGGAAAGAATCCAAATCATCTCAACACAAAATGAAAGCAAAATGAAAGTTGTTCCACTTTAATGACCTTTTGGTCAACTGTGAGAAAGGAGTTAGCAGTTTCATAACAGACTGAGCTCCGTTTCACAGAAAATAAATAAGTAAAATACGTAAATAGCAAATAATGCAGTCATCTGACACCAATGCTACCACCCAATAAAGAAATCAGGTCTGAAAGCCAAACTAGCTTCTCACCTTTTATCTTCTAGTTAAGGATGGAGGTGCTACGGTCAAAGGCAGAAACATGCATTTCTGTTGCCAGTGCTGTCCTCATTCTGAAGAAAAACACAGGACTCAGTGGCTGGGGCTGTAAAGCCCATATAAAGCCACCACAAAGCAGGGGAAGAGATGAAGGGAATGTACAGTACCAGAAAGAGAGATTATCTGTTTGCTCCTTATACAGTTGCAGCCCAAGGAGGAGCAGAGGACACTTCCCTGTAACATCAGCTCCTGCCTACTTAGTATTTTCTCGCTACCAGATGGACATGCACACTTCTAGGGTAAAGCTTTTTACAAGTCAAAGTGCACCAGAAGCAAAAAGAGTAATTTATAAGCAGCCAGTACCCTTACAACACTAGCTCATTTCACATTTTTACATTCTCCAAACTCATCTTAGAGATAACACTTTCCCCTCTGGCTAGAAATTAAAACATCTTTTTTCTCTCCCTTTTATTTCACTGGCTTCGAAAAAAAGCATTGCAAAGAAGATAGATACTGTGGCAAATGCACACTGAAAACATTAAGAGTTAACAAAAACACTGGCTAGGAATAGGAGATAAGGTTAAGGGCAATGACCTTCTTTTTGCTCCTGAAAATGTAGAACAAAGGTTAGCTGTTCTACTAACCCTGCTCTCTGTTATTTTTTGACTCCTCACGGCCCAAAGAAGGCCTTGAAGCAAAAATATTGCCTCAAATCTCACAGCCTGTTTGAGGTGTGCATTCTTTGAGAACCCCTTCCTTTCATCAGATACAAAGCAGCCGATGAATGAAGCCAGCTATCCCTGCAGAAATGAGAGCACACTCGAACACACTGGGCTTGGGGTGCTTGGAGCACTCTGGCAGCCATCAGAAACAATTAGGCAATTTATTTCTCCTGTTACATCCCTTCACATTAACCACTGCATGCCCAGTTGGACTGCTCTGAAGAAAAGGGCCAGTGCTTTATTCCATTAGCCATCACAGACTAAAATTCTGATAAAACAGGACAGGAGAATAATGCTGGAAGGCGTACTGATATGTCACTATCCTAAAGAAACCCTGTAGTTGACTGTAAAATAGAAAAGGAAGCAAATCTCTCGCACACCACCTTCCCTAGGCCTCCAGACTCATTCAGACTGGTGTGGCCTCTCTGAATTGTTCTCTTATTTTATTAACAGCAGCAGTTACAATCTGCTTCCTCTGTCTCAGAACTCTGCTTGGTATTGGAGACTCACTTTCAAACTGCAAACAGCATTTGTGTGAGAGGCTTCCTTGCCTCTTTTCTTCTTAGATCTCTGTCTTTAAATGAAATTATAAGGCTGGCAGGACTGGACTGAAAAAAGAACCATTAAACCTTGATAATTTTCTGCTAGAAGAAACACTTTAAGCCAAAACGACAGTCAGATCAGGAAAAAACATCCACTTTGATAAGCTGGTAATTAAACAGCAAGCAAGCTGGTGAGGCAATGTGATCAGTCAACCATGCCGGCCAAGATGTTACTGTCAAGTGGGGCAGCAAGTTTTAAAGGCAAATTTTGCTCATCACCTACTTAAAAGAAAGACAGAGGATGCCACAGATACTCCACTGCAGAGGAGAGGCCATGTAAAGAAAAACAGGAAGGATCCTGGTCTTACAAGAGAACCCAAAACACAAGGAACATGCCAAAGTAATGAGAGAACTGAAGCAGAGAAATGTTTTTAGTATTTTATTGATTTGCTCACGTCTTGTGATGTGTGAGCTGAAGGGTAACTGACTTGGAATCCCTCAGACAGTGTATTAAGTATTTCAAATGTCCCAGGGCAATAAGCTGATGGCTGGAGCAATCATAAAGCTGAAGATTTGGGAAAAGATGGGTTTACATGGTATATTTTGTGAGGACCAGAAGTGGCCCTGGAGGCCTAGGAGACTTGGAAGTGATATGTGCCAGAGGAGTCAACAAAAAAGACAGTACAGAAATCTATGCAGAGGAAAGGGTTTAAAATCACATCAGCTCAGCCTGTGGAAACTGAGCAAAGGCAGGAGGGAGAGTCCATAAGATTCAGGCTTGTAAAAACAGCCAACTTGCATTAATTTAGCTGTTAAGCTTTGTAGAGCTCTCCCACCCCACTACGTTTGCTAATGCTGCTGAAGCTGTTGCTACCAGTCCCTCCATCTCCTTCCTCGGTACAATTCCCTGACATGAACAAGAGACATCTGAGGACACTTTAGTTCAGGGCTGAAACACCCGCTTAGGAAGTGGCAGTCTGCTGGCCACCGCAGAGCCCCACATCTCCCACATCAGGAGGAGTGCAGGGTCGAGAGATGCTACACATTGGTGGTGTTTTGGCACACCACATGTTCAACCGTGAAAGGGGCCACAGCAAAGTCCTAGTAGTACAATTGAGGAAGAATGTTAAAATCCAACCTTTCTCCAGTTTTACGTTTTCTCTGCATGTCCAGCCCTTCACCACCCAACAGAGACTTGGCATGCAAATCACCCGTCAGCGTGCATGCCAAAGATTCCCCATTCCTGGCAGGTTTGAGTAAAAAACAGATGTGTGGCAACTGCAACCCCCGTGACATTACAAGTTCAGTATGTGGCTACCCAGATATCTCGGTTATCACCTCTCAGACAGATGGAGAGATCAGCACCTTTAGCAAAAAAAAGACAATTTTTTATGGTACAAGGTAAAAATATAAAATTCCATTCCCTGTAAGAATATTAGGGCTTACGAGGTCTATGTATGCAATAAAGACCATCACAACCAGTCTATTCTTATTTAACACAAGGCACAGAGTGTCCAGAACAGGTTTCTCAAAAAGCCCAAATGATGGAAAAATACAAAAACCCCACTGAAATCGCTAACAACATTAAGCAATGACCTCTGACATCACCAGAAATTTGTATTAACTCCAATTGATGCTGGATTAGACTCTTGTAGAGTTATGTGACTTATTGAAAGTAAATAATTTATTTAAAGGTTGATACTCTGAGATTTTTTTTAATTTTGTTGTGAACAGACTAACTCCTAAAAATATGTTTCCTAGTCAATACTGATGAGCAAAGTTTTAGTGCTAACAAATCTGACCTATGAAGTGCTTATTAAATGCCTTTCCTGGACAGTTGTTACACATACATGACTGATCACTTTATTCCCATGGAGCTGCCTCAGTTCTCTGAACAAAATGAACATAAATCCTAAAAAGAAACAAGGGTGTTTTAAAGGCAGAGATTGAAGAGAGCAGGAAGTCTGTCATTCTGGAGGTCTGTCATTCCAGAAGTCTGTCTACTGACAGATTGCATTGTCTTTCAACATAAAACTAATTTTGTAAACAGGTACCAAAATCATACTTACAAGGAAAAAAAACCTGTGTAAAGAATGAAAGAAGAATAAATATAAACCAAAATAAAATTTGCCAAATTGTTTCTGAATATTTTTTACTACCACTCAACAACTTCTGCTCAGAAATTAGTAGCATTACGACTCCCAGACCAATTCAAGAAAAGAACAAAATATTTTGAAGAGTATCCTTAAAAGGCACCATAGTCATATACAGTGTGTATTTAGAGAAAGAGCATTTTAGAGTCTTTGAATATCAACATAGCATGTTTTGACTCCTGTCGTTTTAGGTTATAACAAATTTCCATAGTAGTCAGCCAGACCAGCCATTGGAGTAGCAGGGCATTAAACAGCATCCTCCCAGGTGTAGTGGTCTTTCAACCAGGGTTCAAGACTGTACAGAGAATGACAGACCGGAGATAGTATCTGAAAAGAAAATTACTGCCATAAATAGGGACATTCAGGAAAATGAAGATCTGTGATAAATAAAACCAAGCTGCCACTGTTCTCAGTTATTAGCACAGGAATGAATGACATTCAGTTCTTTCTCCTCTATGATTTGCCATCTCTGGTCAGGTTACTGGTTCTTTGAGCCTTGAACCCCACTGCTGATAGACGCTTCAGAAGAAGGTAATAGTGTACATGGCCAACGAAATAATAAGCTGTGGTGTGGAATGGGGGTAAAAGGACATCTGTACTGGTTTCTGCACATGATCAAAGTTAACAGGTTGAACAAATTTGTCTCAGAGCCTTCTAACATGCTTAGGTCAGATTCACATATTGAAAAAGATCTCAGGGGAGAACAAGGATGGACCTATACACCTGTTCCCATCATCAGTGTCAGTGTTCCTTTACCTTTAATTCACACACACACCATCACTAGTGTGTTTTGCTACAGTATTTCATCAGGGCTGTAATAATAGTAATTCTGACTAAGCATTGGAGCTAGCCAGTACCAATCTCTATTGCCTTCTTAACTTCTGTTTTCCTACTGTAGCTACACAGTGGGGAAACAGTCTCATGAGCTCCCTCTTAACATACTATTAAAAAGTCAAGTGCTTTTCCAGAGCTTTTCCCAAACCTATTGTAGTCCAGGATGTTATTCTGACTTACACCAAATACAGTGCAAAGCATATGGCAGAGCCTGCTGCAGAACCATAGGAAAGAAAAGGAACTACTGATGG
Source organism: Buteo buteo (assembly GCF_964188355.1). NCBI lineage: Eukaryota > Metazoa > Chordata > Aves > Accipitriformes > Accipitridae > Buteo > Buteo buteo. The sequence goes on along the minus strand of NC_134189.1, from coordinate 8,968,180 downwards.
ATCGCAGGGCAGGGGAAACAGGAAAAAAACTTTGCAAATGTGTAAGGAAGCTTCAAAGCTACAAGGTTCAGTCTTGAGTTTTAGACCCTTCCAAATGCACAGGGATTTGATGTACAATGTAGCTTCAAATTCATCATCTAAACTCCTCCAAAACCTCTAAGGATTTTGAGATTTAAGGTTTGTATTCAGGCATATAGATTTCAAAACCGGTAGAAGTTTCCTTGTCGCTCCGAATAGTCTGAAACATTAACAACCAATAACATTTTCATTATCACTACTACAGTTTGTCCCAGAGCAGGGAGTAGTTTCTCACTCCCTGCTCTTAGATAAGCCACAGAACTGCTTCAGTGTTGGCTGCTAAACACTTGATTATTATCTTGTGGGCTTCTCCCCACCTTTTAATACACTCACTGTGTATCTGCACAGAAGACAGGATGTATATTTTGCAGCACGGTGTTTTAGCACGCGGCTCAGCATGCAGAATGCACACTCTCTAGTCTGATTGTCAGTGTTCCCAGCATCACGATATAGCTAAATAGCTCTCAGGATAGGGCTAATTAGGCTTCACTGAATAGCCAAGAGGAGCAATAGATTTCATAAGTGAAAACATTCACCAGGTGGAAAATACTCGTCACTGGATTTGAGCAAGGACACATATTGCTTTTAAAATACTTCCTAGCAGCTATATATATAAAAAAAAAAGGTAGAAAACCACATCTGAATTAGTTCTCTCTGGCTTCATCTTCTCTGCAGGGAAGGTGCATTCTCGCCAAAGTCCTGAGTCCACCTAAGCGGGGAAACCACTGCAGCCCTGTCATTCCCATCTGCCTGGGTTTACTCCGCAAGGAAACAGGAATGGGTTGGGAAATGACATCTGCTCAGGCCCTACCATGACAGACAGGTTTAACATCAACAAAGCACCCACTGCAAACAGCTATGAAGGGTTCCTGATCCCACTCTTTAGATATATGGGACCAAATCTTATTCTTTTTACACTGAGCTTTTCATCTGCACTCGAGAGGCCTGAAAGTGGTCCTGCCAAACCACCAGCTGCACATCCTGACTCCTAAGATGCACAACTAAACACTTCAATCCACCGAGTATGTTGGAAAGCATAGGTGGAAAACAAAGGTGATGACCAAGCTTTAGGATAGACTGTGGCTGTACAACTCGGAGCTGCTTCCTGATGGAAAGCTATTTCAATGTCTTTACTCTTAAAGAAGAGTTTTCTGGTACTTACACTAAATTTGAGAATCTTTCATGTCCCACTGAGTAAATTTGCATGACACAGAACTAACTTATTAAAGGCAGAATGGTCCTACAGAATATTTATTCTTTGGGGTTTTTTTGTTGTTGTTGTTTGAAACCTTCTTAGGACCGCTTTAGCACAGAAACACATCATTTTGTAGACCATGAGGCTGTTGAACTGAATTTCCATTTATTGCCAGTGTGAGCACTCAGACAAACACCAACAGGCAACAGGAGGAAAGCTGTAGTGATCTTTTCAGGGCATCTAGTGGATCTAGATTGAGGGGTACCTCCTACAAAAAAACAGTTCCCAGGACAGCCCACATTTGCAGGGTGAGTGAGCGGCTAGCGAGTTCATCATGCTGGAAGCGCCTGCACCAGTGGGACCTGCAGCTGCAGCAGCAGGGACAGGGGGGCTCAAGGAATTTGCGGTCAGAAAGAGCTCTACCCAAATGGAGCCCGAGCAGAGAGCTGGCTCCTGACAGTGAGGGATAAATAATAGCTTGCAGACAGTCTGAAGGAACCACTGAGAGTGTCAGGTCAAGAAATGAAATCTGTGAGGAGACCATGAAGTGACAAAACCCCCTGTGCCAGAGGCCATGTCATAGGCACCTTCTATCGCACTCCCGCAGAGGAGGCAGCACGGGTGCCCCAGCAGAGATGGCACCCTACATCCACAGGGAGAGGGACCGAGGGAGAGGGAGCCGTCGCTGCCCGGCTCTCCTCGCTGCCATAGTCAAGGGGTTGGCGTCAGGGCTGTAATCAGCCCCCTGACACCTCAGTGCAGCACTGCATTCCCAGAGGAGCCTTTGCCCTGCTGTTGCCAGTGCGGAGACAAGCCCGCGACGCGTTTACTGAGACAGGGAATGACATTTTTTATGCTGTCATGGTCCCTACCTTGGGCTTTTTATCTTTTTACTGCTGATGCCTGCCCTTGCTGAGACTAGAAGTCCCATGTTCACATGACAGTGGTTTCATTTCAGGATTTATTAAGCACGTTTAAATATTAAATAGTCAATAAATACCAAATCAAGACAAATATTCATTTAAAATGTAAAAAAGAGGTTTCAAGTCAGCAAAAGCCAATGATACATGAGCTCCCACTCAGGGGAGTGCACTGGCCAGATAGCACCAGAACAGAAGTCCCATCCCAAAAGCATTGTTTCAGCTTCTCTTGGCACTTTATGATTTCTTTATGTTTTTGGTTTTGATTGCAGCCCCAAGTTTATCCTTCCTTTAGGAAAACAAACAAACAAACAAACAAAACCAAACCAGAATCACACACATACAAAATGCATTTTACCCCCCCGGGTCCTAAGGGGATTTAGAAATAACATGTAAGTCATCCCACGCCAAAAATCTTTGAATGACTAGTATTTTGTGGATGCACAGAACATGGCAGAGCAGTGCTGAAAAGGCCAGGTTTTGCCCTATCAATACCAGCTCCAGACGTGACTTTAGCACAGCAGGAGAGTTCAGGCTCCGCAGCTTGCCTGCAGGCTGTGCTGAGCCTCTGCCACTTCGCAATGGATGCGGTTGATACTAGGCATCACTAAAAACCCCACAGCTGATGTGAAAATGCTGAGCACAATGTTCATTGCTGAAAAAAAACATCAACACTTTCCATATTGCTCTGCCTGTAGCGTTCGAGCTACCGTGGTGCCTGCTCTTCGCTGTTGCACTCCTATATATATATGGCAAAGCTACAAGACCCTTTAAATTGTAACCATGATTATTCATGCCATACCTAGCACTTGGCTGCAGCTAGGTTTCCTTGAGAACATATGGGATGCCTAAAAAGGAAAGATGCTGTACAGAAAAGTGGCATGCCAGAGAAAAGCCCTTCTATGAAGGCAGCCTTCTCTGCAGAGGAATATGGTTGGCATGTAGCCTGAACCAATCGCTGGAGATCCATGGTGAGACTCCAGTCACAGCTGCAGTTAGAACCCAACACCAGGGTGAGGAGAGGGAAAAAAGCATGCAGGGTCTGATTGAAACCCCAGAGGATTGACTTCAGACAACTTTGGCTCAGGATCTTGCTTTACAAATCTTCTCAGGCTTGATTTCCACACCAGCCCAGTCTGCATGATTTTACATCGTTATGTAGCATAGTGCATGAGTCAGAACGCGTGCAGAAGCTTCCCAGAGGTTTTCTCTTAGGTGTCTGTAAAGCACCATGTATTTAAACTGCATTTCCTAAATCATAAACAAATAAATACATAAGACATCCTGATTTATGTTCAAGGTGGGTTTTTTTAACATGAAGGTCACCTCAAAAGCTGTAGTGTAAAGAGCTAACTCATTTTATCTCTAGCATCACAATCCTGCCTCTGCCTATAGTCGCAAAAGATCCTAACCGCATAAAAACCTAATTTTTAACTCTTGTACAAAATTGACCACAGATTTTTTATATGCAGCCATGATCAAAGAGCACCTGCCTGGCCACGTCAAAGAGCTGGCTGGATAGAAAAGTGCAAGATCCCTTGGCACTTTGCATACTTCTGAAATAACTTTGGAGAGGCAATATGGTTTTGGAGATATGGTGGTGGCCCCAGCATTCAGGAGACCTGGATTCTATTTCTGGCTCTGCCACTGACCTCCGGAATGACTCAAGACAAATTACTTCAACACATCTGCCAAGTTTCACGGCGCAAGTATGAGACTCGCATTGTCCCATTCCCCTCCAAGTTGTCCCTTCACAGCACCTGCATCCCACACATTTGTAGCATAGTCATGGCCTCTCTTCTGCCTCTTGATCCCTTACACAAGCTACAGCTTACCAGCTCCTGTGTACCAGCCTGCTGCATCTGGGGCACAGAGTCCCAAAGCAGGAGGGAGGGTTCAGTTTGCCAAAAGCACCTACCTCAGCTCTCTCCATGTCTCAAGGCTTGATGTGTCCAGGAGGGCTTCCTTCATGGGACATAACTTATGGGACTATCATCAGCTGTATCATCAGCTGTGCACACTTGGTATTGATCTGCGTGTATCTCACAGAGGTGTTGGAAGTCAAGAAGTCCACTTCTATTTGTGGGCCTCTATTTTTCCTTCTACCACTTCCACTGACGTGAAAAATCGCTTGGCACAAGGATAACATTTCCCATGGTCTGCACAGCACGAAGAGGCTCCAGCTCTCCCGAGGACCTCAAATCCTTCCTGTGCCTTCATGACCACAGATTTATTTTCCCGCCCACTAGATCCTTCCTCCACAAAACCATCTCTGTAACCACTGAAGTACATCACTAGTGATCCCATTTCCCAGGGTTGGCACTGATTATTTTCTGAATGACTTTTTAAAACTATTTTACTGTCCTGGGCTTATTTATCTTCAAAATGCAAATACATCAGTAAGAAGGGACCACTGTAATCTTTGAATGAAAAGAAAATTACACGTGAATCAGCTATTATCATTATTGTTAAATATTATGATTATTTCATTAGTTACTCCAACAGAGGAAAACATGTACTATGAATAGGAGTCACTAGGGGATTCTCTGCCCAGCCTGATATCAGCGTCTTCTCTGTAAACATGGACTGCCTGCAGCATGTTGATTTTTGTTTACCTTTCACAATGGAGAGGTAGAACTCTAATGCATCAGTTTGATTTTTCCACAAAAAGGTGTTGCAAGGAAACATACCTACCTGCACAATTTAAATTAGGCTTCTGTGCATAAACTCATTAATGTTGCTCTGCATTTGGTATCGCTTGAAATCAGCGGAATTCTTGGTGGGAGAGAGGGGATGGAGATTTTCTCTTGTTTTGTGGGGAGAAAGAGCCCACAGTAAGCAGCAGGATGACCAGCCTTTTCTGGAAGCAACTTTAGCCGCTGCTTGCATGATATAGTAATAAGAGTGATACATCTGCTTCTTAAAAATACACTTCAGTTTAAGTTACTTTATGCAAAGTGTCTCCCCACAGCCCCCGGATAGTAACAAAAGAAAGGAAAAGGTGTTGCACAAGGTCATCAGCAGTATGAATGGCAAATACACAGGGGGAAAGAGGGGATGACAGAACACCCCTCAGTGGGGGAGAAATCTCAGAGGGGACCTCAACCATCAGTGAAGAAACCCTCACAGACTTCTCCCACCTGTACTTCTGTTCTATATGTAATAACTGAAATGCCAGCAATGGAAAGGATATCACTGAATGGGCACTGTACTTACACACGGAGAGCGAGGAGAGTGAGCCTGAAAAGTCTGAAAATGACATGATGAAGAGACGGAAAAGGGAAATGGAAGGGAGAAGCCATCTGACAAAAGAAAAACTGGGGCCAAGAGATAACAAGTTCAACATCACAGAGGAAGCCTGTTTCAGAGGTAGGAGTCTGAGACCCAGGACAGTGCCCTGACACAGGAAACACAGGTTGTCTCCGAGTGTCCTTCAGCAGGAAAGAAGTGGGAAGCTGGGACAGGCTGAGGAAAAAAGTTCAATTGGCTTTGTCCAGGAACATCTGCACCCAGGAAACAAAGAAAATGAGAATTTTCTCTCCTTTTAATGAAGGATACAACTTCAAGCAAAAGCTCAAAGGCAAATACCTTGACAGAAAAGAGCCAAAGCCCTATAATTGAGAGGTTGGATCGGATCAACCACTCACACAGGCTTCTCTTAAATCCTTGTTGTGTGATTCTTATCTCTGAGAGAAGAGTAGCTTTTTATCACAGTTTTTACCAACCTAAATAATCTTTGGTATTTGAAAACTGTGAAACATGTAGTTCTCCACCCTGGTTTTAAAATAGGGTCTACAAGAGTATTGAATAGAAACCATTCCTCCCACTGGTCTTCATTCACAGGGAAGCCAATAGCAAGAAAACACTCACTCCAGCCCAAGCCTTCTTCCTCAAGCTTGCATGCACATTCCTTTGGGAGGACTGTTCAGTCCACGCTCATGCCGGCCCAAGTAGCCAGGACTTCCTCAAGCCTGGAGCCTGAGGTCCCACTCAGGCTTACTCTGTGCAGGAAGAGTTTGTGCCTCTGTCTGCGAAGCGTGCGTCAGCAAGGATCCAGCAGTGCTTCTCAGCAAGCTCCCACCACTTACCAACAGGAAAATCCCATTCCCTGCTTCACCCCAGTCCACCAACTTGCAGCTGAGTGCCAGCACACTGGTGCTCTCTCCAGCATTCATTTAGGCATACGTAGTAAGTGTTTAACTACTTCCTATTTCACGATCTTCTATTTCTGTAATGCTGCCAATCCACAATCACTGCAGACTGTCCTCAGTGGACTTGGAGATTTATCTGGGGAAGCTTCTGGCAACTCAGTGCACAAATCTTAAACTCTGACCTTGGGAAGGCAAAGAAGTGCAATGTTGACTCCATCAATATTTCAGGTCACTAACATAACAGAAGCTGTGGTCTTCCTCTGGGGAGCACAGCCACGGAGCGGTGAGCAAAGGCTCCTGTGGCTGCATTATTTTGAGGGGTCAGGATACGGTTATCTGTTTACAGATGAAGACCTGTAACCAGGTAAGCCACGCACACCTATAAGAAGAGGGGAGAGCAGGCTCTGAGGTCCCCTGAGAAGTGAGAGCACTGTGCGTCTTCCCTGGGCAAGGCAGCATTCCCCTCCAAAGAGCTCAAGGCTTCAGATTCCTTACTCAAAGGCGAGAGAGTAAAACACAAGCACTGAAGAGATGGGCATGACAGAAAGGAGAATGGAGGATTACCTGGTTCTAGCAAACCCACAGGGAACCCATCCACTTGAAATGTGAAATGAACAATTCACGAAAAAAATGGCTTGTAGATATAGGGTCTTGTTGTCAGTCCCTTCACTGCTAGATATTGATTTTACAGTATTTGTAAGATTTATTCCCTTTTATTTTCACCAGGGGAAATTAGGCTGTCAGGATCTATTAACCCAAAACAAGCCATTATCCCTCTCATGATTATTGCCTTCCAGGGCTGGCTGCAAAGTGCCCCCAGGCTCCGTCTGCCAGGGAAGGAGGCCGCTAGCTTTTACATGCCTCTCACAGCTGCCCTGCCTGTCCTGCTCAGGGTGCGGGTGGATCCAGCTGACTAACCTGCAGAGGACGAAGCCAGCAACATGTCCCTGAAGTGACACGTGTCCCTCTTCCCCACTATCGCCCAAGGCCCAGTGACAGCATGCCAAACAGCTCAGGCAATGCCATGGAAAAGCATCCCCCTCTCACATCCTTGTAACAAACCTTGACACCCCCAGGGCAATGTGTGCCCTCTGCCAAGTGGCAGCACTTGGACCAGAAGTATGAAAGTGTGCATGACTCAAGATGGCACATGCATTCAAACTCAAATGCAATACGTATTTCTCCATTTACTTTCTTAGTCTTTATATCTGCTTGCTTTATAAGAAAGAAGCAGAATATCAAGAGATAATCTTAAATCTGCAGGGATATAAAGCTCCTAAAAACCACAGAAACTAATTTGCTAAACACCCGAATGGTGCTCTCTCTCACCAAATTTTGTTTGAAAAGTATGTGCAGGCTCATTAGTGGCACTTCCAAGGAGATCAGGGACTTTAGTCTGCGCCTGACCTCAGCCGAGGCACTTTTGTGGAGCACAGCTATCCTTGGGGCCTGTGTTAATGTGCCTACAAAAACCTCTGCTCCACACGTTCAGCGTGGGATTTTCAAAACCCCTTAAACTGGTCAAATAAAAACCAGTCGCTGTTGGATCAGAGCCATACGCTGTTCCCCAGTGGCAACTATTTCCATAGCAAACAGCAGCTCTCAAATTCCAGCCGGCTCAGCACCACCCAGACTCACTAAATAGAAGTTGTGAAGCACAGACCTGGAAATAGGATTCATGCCCTCTTGACTTCTAGAGCTGAGTGCATTTCCCCAGGCAACAGAAGCATTTTGACTGGTGGAATAGCAGGCGCTATGGGACATAATTTTCTTACCTTAAGATTTTCAAGCCATGTGAAAAGCAGCCTGTGCTTTTAAAGCCCTTTTGAGGCCTACCCAGTTGACTGCAGAGTGAAGTTATTCACTCACATACAGTGCCTTGTTCCTGAGATGCACACTTAAGCCCAGGAAAAACACTCTACAGTGCAGGCTCAGTATGTGATAAAATCAAACCCAATTTCCTCTGGAAAAAGGCCACACATCACTCTTCAGTGAGGAGCATTTCCACCTTAAATCACAACTTTCAAACATCTGCCATTACTGCTGAAGAAACAGCCTAAGAAAATCACCAGCACCTAAAAGATATTTCCTATCCTCCCCTTTTATTTTTCTCAGGAATAACAAAATTAACTTTGCTCTTATTTGAAAAGATGGAACAGGAAAGAAAAAGAAAAAAAAGGGGGGGGGGGGGCAAAAAAGCTTTATTTCAGACCAGAAACCAAGTATGACAAATCTTTGCCAAATGCAGAATACCTCCCAGGTTCAGTCTGAAAACAGGACTTCAAAATTTAAAGCACCTTGATAATCTTCTAACTGCACTAGCCCCTGCTAAAAATGTTTGTTCTCTAGCATTTCTATCACTTAAAACTCCTGGTGGTTATATGAAGAGGGAAAGTAGGAAGTACATCAACGCATATGTGTGTAGGCCACTGCTCTGCTAAGCGAGGAACAGCCAGCTTCCCCTAACAGCTCGTTACCAGACCTGGCACTGCAAGCAAGACCAGATCCAACTGGGGACTCAACCACCGCAGCCAGGCCGTAACTCCTTGGGAAAGGCTGAGCCGCACCATCTGGGGTCGGCTCACATCTCGCCATGGGGCCATCTGCATTCCTGTGATGTTCAGCCTCGCTCTGCAGAGACACATGCAAGAAGTGAAAATAGAGACTGCATGTCCTGTGGATGTAGTTTGGGTTTTCCCTCCTGAAAGCAAACGGCGATCAGCCCTGTAAGTTCTGTCCAGGGGCAGGTATATTGCCAAGCAAGCCACCAAGATAGTGTGTTTCCATGCATGTGATAGCAAGCAGCAGGGAACTGGATTAACAATAAAACTCATAGAGCAAACTCTCATGATGCATTTGAGGCTCTATGAGCTGTAAGCATTATAGCCATGCTCATGATCAGAATTTGACTGCTTCTGCAAAGAAAATGGTGTCCTGGAGTCACTTGTAAAGAGGCAATCCCAAGTGCAGCCCTGATGGCACACGAAGTGTGTAAAAGCCCAGCTGGGAACCTCAAGGGTAGCCACCACCCCAAAGCCACTTTGTCTTGGGGATGTTTGAGCTAGGCCTAACGTGTTGTGGAGCTTGTACCACTGAAGTGCTCTGGGGAGATTGGAAAGGAACAGTCTCTGACACACCATTCCTCATTTAATTCCCTCTGGACCAGGATGGTGCCAGAGCTGGCCAGAGTAATTAAGCACACCATCTGGGCCTCAGAGTCTCATGGATACACAGACTAAGCCTGCATCTTGTTAACCCTTCTGCATCCACAGTCATTCACTGAGATAAGTTACTCACTAGAATGAACAAAAATTTGGGGTAGGTGTAAAGGGTACAGCTGCAGAGCCTTAGGCAGGCACACTCGGCACTGCTGGGCTGAATTAGACACTCTCCAGTTCAACCATGGTGTATTGGGTTTGCATGGCAAGGTTTTGGTAGCGAGGGACGGCTACAGGGGTGGCTTCTGTGAGAAGCTGCTAGAAGCTTCCCCTGTGTCTGACAGAGCCAATGCCAGCCAGCTCCAAGATGGACCGGCCACTGGCCAAAGCCATCCGCAGCAGTGGTAGTGCCTCTGTAATAACAGATTTAAGAAGGGAAAAAAAAAAGTTGCTGCAGCACAGAAACTGCAGCCAGAGAGGTGAGTGAGAACATGTAAGAGAAACAGCCCTGCAGACACCAAGGTCAGTGAAGAAGGAGGGGGAGGAGATGCTCCAGGTGCTGGAGCAGAGATTCCCCTGCAGCCCATGGGGAAGACCCTGGTGAGGCAGTCTGTCCCCCTGCAGCCCAGGGAGGTCCACGGTGGAGCAGATATCCACCTGCAGCCTGGGGAAGACCCCACACTGGAGCAAGTGGGTGCCCAAAGGAGGCTGTGACCCCGTGGGAAGCCCGCGCTGGAGCAGGCTCCTGGCAGGACCTGTGGAACCATAGAGAGAGGAGCCCACGCTGGAGCAGGTTTACTGGCAGGACTTGTGACCCTGCAGGGGATTCATGTTGGAGCAGTTCATGAAGAACTGTAGCCCAGGGGAAGGACTCACATCAAAGAAGTTTGTGGAGGACTGTCTCCCATGGGAGGGACCCCACGCTGGAGCAGGGGAAGAGTGTGAGGAGTCCTCCCCCTGAGGAGGAAGGAGCGGCAGAAACAACATGTGATGAACTGACCACAACACCCATTCCCTGTCCCCCTGAACCACTGGGAGGAAGGTAGAGAAAATCAGGAGTAAAGTTAAGCTGAGGAAGAAGGGAGGGGTGGGGGGAAGGTGTTTTAAGATTTGTTTTTATTTCTTATTATCCTACACTGATTTTGATTGGTAATAAATTAAATTAATTTTCCCCAAGTCAAGTCTGTTTTGCCTGTGATGGTAATTGGCAAGTGATCTCTCCCTGTCCTTATCTCAACCCACAAGCCTTTCAATATATTTTCTCTCCCCTGTCCAGCTGAGGGGTGGGGAATGATAGAGCAGCTTTGGTGGGCACCTGGCATCCAGCCAGGGTCAACCCAGCACACATGGGAAGGAGCAAATGATCCAAGGGTAGACCAGGTGCAATCTGAAAATGATCAGCCACAATGCTAAAAACAACGGTTGTGATCTTTCAGACTTGTCAGTAGAGGCAGGCAAGCCTTTTCAGAGTGAAATTAAACCAAAAAAACAACAGAAGGGAGCACATCAGCAAGAGCAGGAGACTAGCCAGATCACAGCTGTCTCTACTGAAGGGTTTCCTAGGTTCAAATGTTGCCAGTCAGGGGATGAGCCAGTGTCCAGATGGTGTACTGGAGATAGAAAGCAGCAGAAGTCCTCACAAGAGAAACCCTGAGTGGGGGTGGTGGATGGGCCTCCTTGGGCACAGAGCTCATCAGAAAGAAGAACTTTGGGGACTTCTGATGAAGAAGCTTTGAAAACTCCTGCTGTAATTTGTTTCACTCTAGTCAGAGAAACAGAATTTGGTTTAATTATCTTAAATAGAAATTAGGTTATACCAAGACTCCTCTTAATTTATTCTACTGATTTCCCATCCTACTAGAAATAGAGTCCTAAAGAGCCAAACATCAGGTAGCCACAGAAGAGACAGGATACCATCACCCAGATGATGCAGGTGGTCTTCAGGAAAACCTCAGCTAGAGAGAAGATCAGAGGTGCTGAAAGATTTGTTTATTAAAATATGTGCATTTGATCACACAGAAATGTTTGTGAGATTTTCAGAATGACTGGCTGGATTCAAGAAAGTGAAGAAAGCAGTCAGATGTTGTGCTTACAAGATTATGCAGCAATTCAGGACTGAGGATATGACAAAGGTCATGTTAAGAGACTATGGAAAGACTAAACAATACATAGGTAACATTCAGGACTGAGGAGAGGAAGATTAGATTCTGACAGAAAACCCTGCAGAGTCTGTTTTGTGATATAAACTGTCCTTGAATGTGCAAATACCATAGCTCATTCCAGCAGTAACAGGCCAACCCATGATAGTCTTAGGTAAAAAAAATACCTCTTATGCCCTACCTGAGTCAGAACAGTGTTAAGACCTGAGGAACAGCCCTTTGCTTTACCCTCAAGAATGCTTCACTGAAAAGTATGTAAAAGCATCTTGGCACTGCCCCAAAAAACAAGTGTCCATGGTGAAAAACGATACAGCACATGATAAGCACACAGAGCTCTTCACTGGCTGAGAAACCCTGCTGTCCTTTCCACCTACCTTCACACAGGCAGCAATGGACAGGCAAAGAAAAGGCAACCGACCAGTTTTTGAGTGCACCCACAACATCTCCAGGCCATGTCATATGCTTTCTGGCTAATCAAATATTCCTCAGTGATTCTGGAAGAGGAGGAGTTATAATAAAATACTGGGTTTATGTTCTGTTACCACACGCTGCGTCTGAGCAGCTTAGGAAGTCAGGCAGCAGCTTCCTCCAAGGGTCTGAGGAACACAGCCTACATATGCAAAGGAGGGAGAGCACTATTTGTTTCCTTCTTCTACTGCCAGGGCACACATTAAATGCATTCTTTTATTTTAATAAGCCAAGAAACTGCATCCTGTTCCCTTACAGTCTTGTTCCTGAATACATGCTCTGCAGTCTTTAACGTGCTTGGGTGCCTTGACAAAAGGGAAGAGAAAAGGAGGGAAACGTGGAGCTTTGAGCAAGGGAAACAATAACTGATGTGCAGTGGCAGACGCTGCTGAGGTTACAACGAAAAAGTAAAGCCTAGTGGATAAAGCAAGCAAGGTCAGAAGTGTGCATTCTTCCCAGCTTTGCTACTGGCTTATGATGTGGTTATGGAGCATCCCACCTTCTTTGCCTATTAAAGGAGAACAATAATGCTAACTTACCACAGGGCAGCATGAAGATGAGTGATTAGTCTTTGGAGAGTGCTTTGAGATCTTGAAATGGAAGTTATTATGAAACACATCATTGTTTTCCACAGAGGATTGTATAGATGAATTTTAGTAGGAACAGGTATGTATATTGCCTTTGTGTGGTACATCCATAGCATGCCAGGATCTGTTTAGATCTATATTTTATTCCAGTAACATAAGAAGGGAGATTTAACAGTGGTAGCACAATAGGAACAAATTAAATCCCAGGACCTTTCTTCATCACCAAATCTTCCTCTGAAATTCCTCCTATTTATTGTATTTTCCCTGCAGCAACAAAACCACAGCAGCAGTAGCTATTACTGTTTCCATATACAAACCATATTAGACAGCATTTACAATATTAGCTGTCAAATAATATCCTTCCCCCTACCACCCACTCCTTAATATCCACCCACTGATGTGAGATAATGCAGATTTGGGTATTGGGAAGGGGTGCATCTCTCCAGGCAGAGATACTATCTACAGGACATGTGGGGAAGAAACTCAGAATTGAAAAGGAAAGATAAAAGGGCAAAACCTGAAATATTTTCTGTGGAGATGACTCTGCTTGAATTTTCTAAAGTATTTTTCTGTCAAGCTGCTACCAACTGCCTCCTTCAGATTATGTGAAAAGCTGTGAACTTTATTTGTATTCCTGCAAGAAACTGATTGCTCAAACAACGCACAATTAAAAACTTTTTTTTGTTTTGCAATAACATAATAACATATTTTATACTTATGTAATAGCTTTCAGTCTGTAATCTCAAAATCATTTGCAAATAGTAAGAAGAATTTGGCCTCTTAGTATCAGCACAATGCAGCAAAAAGCTGCAGTCCCTTTTTATCAACAGGACAACTGAGGCACAAAGATGTCATACTACCACGTTATGGTCACAGAGGATGGTGGCAGGAATAGGAGAAGAATTCAAGTCCCTGACTCCCAGAGCCATGAAAAACACGACTGCATCCCTCGTCTTCCATGTGTTTAGCCCCAATCAATCACAAACCCCTAAGCCTTGTCTGCTGCCACAAATATGCCAACTCCAGTGCAAGCACAGCTAACCTTGGACACTCACGCACCTCAAAACGTGCCTGAAGTTCCTCATACGCCTTCACATATTGTGCAAGCACATATCTGCCTTCCCTTGTGCACCACCTCTTGCCGAGAACTTTCCTATGACAAGTGAATGCACAAAACAGCTACAACATCATCTACAGCGACAAGATGGGGAAAGGACCACCTCTGGCCTCTCAGACCACACAACAAAAGTCCTGTGCCACTACAAGGACCATGCGGCAAAAGGGAGACCAAGCTGAACCGATGGCCCCAGCCTGCAGTGGCTCTTACTGACTGTTAAAGGGGGTAAAAAAAAAGAGAGTGATTTGCATTACTCAGCAGCTCTGTAGGCTACAGAGTAATGCTTACCACTGGAGCCATGTCTGAACTCTATTTTTCATGTCTGATTTCTCATGGAATCCTGTGGAGCTCTTCCTTGTATAACAAAATGCTAAACCAGTTTGTTTAAAGAAAACCAGACTGTCTCCAGCACCATGCAGAGCTATTCACATGGGCACGCAGTAACTGCAGCATGCCACCAGATCAAAATGGTGGCACTTTGAAGTCCCTTTTGCAGTGATGCAGATGACCACACATGGCAGCAAAGGATTAGATTCTATCCCCTGCATGTTTTCCCTGGAGAAGATAAATCTGCTATCAGCCATCAAGAAACCTCTCACATCTAGAACTACCAAAAAACAGGAGTCTGGCTAGCTACTTGCAGGCATTCCTGCAGTCCTGTATGTGCCCATCCTTCCACATACACCAACCTACAGGAACATACATGGTCAATAAAAAGCTGATACCTTCAAAAGACAAAGCTTCTGCGTGTGAACACACACGCTGAAAGACACCTCTAGTTGTGCTGACAGCTTTTACGCTCTCCCAAATTGCTTCTGCAAATGCAATTGTTCATCTTCTGTCAAAACACAAGGAAATAAGTTTGCTCTTTGGTGGCCATTTCTTAATGGGGAAGAGGAATTAGTATCAGCCTTTAATACAAAATGAGGATCCACTTCATCATCGCAGTCAATTCCACCGAGGACTATGAGGCCTGAGCAGCTACCTGTCCTCAGTCCATTGATCCAGTTCCTACATCTTAATGAAAAACTGGATTGGGGAGGGGGGGTGGGAAGCAAAGGCATAAGGTCAGAAACTATGTCAAGTAGACAGTATTTCAGCGGACTCTTCCACTGTACTGGGATTATTTTTTTTTCCCCCTTAACTGTTTCACTGCTGATATTTCTACAGCATGCTGGGCTACTATTCTACAGTAGGAATAAAATAGGATGGTGTGAACTAAAAAGGACAATTTAATATTTAGGATCTTAACCACCCATCCAGATAACATCAGTGTCATCATTATTTTCATCTCAGAAATATTAAACTGGAAGCAACTTCAGGCACAAGATTCAGCTCCATGAAGGGTAAACATGTGACACTCCCTGTGTTACAAAGTTGCAAGGGTACAAAGAAATCAGTATTGTTAAAACCTGATGAAGTTAACATTTTAATTTTACTGGTAACTATAACATCAACATTTGAAATAATTCCAAAAATAGATGTTAAAGAAAAATTTTTAAATGAACTTTTCACTTAGAAATGAAGTTCTCTTCAAAATTTCTTGGGGGGAAAAAAAACCCCCAAACCCTTTCAATTTATAAAGTAATGCTTGCAGGAATTTCCACCCATATATGATGTTATTAAACTTGTTTATTTTGCTTACCAGGACCAGGGCATCTTTTTATAGCAGTTTGGGGGGGGGGTGTCCCCAAAAAGCTGACAGCCAAATGTCCAGGACAAGACCGCAGGATGCAGCAGGGAAGAAGCAGTTTTGGTGACTAGAAAGCCGGAGCCTGTCCATAAAGACTTTGCATAAGCGAGCCAGCAAAGGGGAGTACCTTGATTTGGGTTCAAAAGCTGAAGCTGTGCCTTGGACTGCTGACCCTGTGCTCCAGTCCTGGCACAGGCTGAAGACTTTCCACTCACTAGTGGTGCAACCACTGTCTTATCAAAACCTGCTTGAACTCGCTTGTTAAAAAAAAATAATAATTTCCCATAGCTAAATGTCACTGAAAGGAACAAGTTAAAAAAATGCTTCATGCAGGTCTATTTAAAAATGGCAGGAGTTTTTTTTATTATGCCTAGGTCAAAGCACAGCTCTGCACCATGTCCCAGCACTGGGACCTGATCTCAGTGAAGGGGCCACCTGGGGAGATGACTACCAGTGTAACCACTGCCCATCTATTCCCCAGGAAATCCTCTCCTGTTTGTACCATTTCAGGAGAAGGTACAGAAAGTCCTACAGCCTCCAAACTTGCAAAAAAAACCACTGAAACCATACCCCAAGTTGGAGGTGAGTGATAGCCACGCATGTCTGCAGACAGCCGGATGGGCACTAGCTGGGAGGTGTGTGGCTACCACTGCTCTCAGCTCTGGGGATCACGCAGACAGCATACAGCCAGCGTACAGGAGGACGAACATGGCACAGCCTGGGCCAGCCAGGCAGTTCCTCCCCTAAGCAATAAAAGAAACCCTTTTTCTCCATTTTGCAGGTGATACCGGTACTTCCTTCACTCGAAGGAGAAGTGTCACAGCGGGGAAGAGGATCCAGCATTGCCACGCTCACCGCTGCAAAATGGGTGGGGATACCCACCAGGGACATCCGAAGTGGGGGCAGAGGGAATTAAGGCATGAGGGTACAGGCATGAGTCACAGCACTGCTATTGCCCCAGCTCTGGTGTGGTTACAACCCTAGGTTGCTCAGTTTTAAGTAGCTGTATTTTATATCTTCCTGCAAAGATTTTTTTGGATTACCTGTGTCCATTCCTCATCCCAGTTATACAGCACTTTACATTGTAACGTGCCCACCATAACAAGTCACACCAACTCCTCCAAGATAGCTTCCTTGCTGTTTTTTAATCCATGTACAGTCCCTGAATATCATAGTGATAAGCACTTTATAAAGGGCAATAAATAGAATCTACAGATTTTGACACTTGCTAGCGTAACAGGCACTTTTCAAGGATGAGGAACAGCAAAATGTTCAGGAAATTGCCAGTATCTGAAAACCTAACATAATTCTCTAAAACAGAACCTGATGCAAGAAAGACAAGGCATATATTTTTGAGAGCCATTATCACCCGCAAATCTGTTCTTTTGACCAAGAGAAAGATACTGGGCTAATGGATCTTTTATAGAATATGCTTTCACTAACAGATTTTTTTCTGTGACAATTTCAAAGCCATTACAGGTACATCAAAGTCGCTTCCAGAAATTACTAGTTTAGACTGAAAGACTCGATTCTTAAACTGAATTACTATTTAATAATTTTTTTAAAGCACCACTGTCTCTTTATTTACGAACCAACAAAAAAAGAAATTAAATGCTTTATAAAATATTTAAAATCTTGGAAAATCATACAACAAAGACATTTTGACTTAAGCAACAGCTAACATTGCTAAGTGACAATGAAGTATTTATTCATCCATAAAACATGGATATCAAGGGCTGAACTTGGGACAAACAAGCAGTGCTATTTTCTAAAGCATCGCTCACAGAGTACAATACTAATCTCACTTGGAACTAAGTACTAGTGTACTTGAGACAACAAAGCAAAGCATCAGCCACAAATTCTGCAGCTGTTAAAACTGCCTGCATACATGTTCTGTCAGGCAGCTCCTGGGAGACTTTCAGAGACGGGACCAAAATTAAGGAATATTTAAAACTGGCCTGTGTGTAGGAAAATTCCTCTCTGGGGTGCCAGGTGATCCTGATACACCAGTTGAAATAAACAACTTCTACTCCTCAATGCAGAGAAAAAAAAATAACAATGACAAAAAAGCATCTGTTTGTAATATGTTCATTCCTTTACCACACCACACACTGATCAGCAATGCAGCAATTCACGATGTTACCACTGAAATTACTGTTACCAGGCATCAAACTTGCATGCTACCAACACAGCTCTTGACATGTCCACAAGCTATGGTTTCAGGCTGCCTGCAGACTCAGGTGAATGCTGCTGACTCATTTTCATAGTTTTCTTCACAGATAGGAAGATCAGTGACTTCCTTTAAAAAAACAAGGGTGCAAAACTGGGGAACAAATATGACCCAGCTCAATTCAAGCCCCAGGAAATAAATAGCTAGGAAACTCATAAATTGCATTCTGCCCATGCAATCAACACATTGTTGTTATCAAGTGGGAAGAAATACCTTTCATCACAGCTTAACAACCCCAAAGGTGACCTGTAAAGGGACAATCAGCTTGGGTTTGAGCGTTTTTTTTTTATTACTCTATGAACTATGAGAAGATAATTTTTTTTATGCATTTACATTTTACAAGGTATTTTCCTGCTAGTACCTTATAAGTGAAATCTAGATAGTTTCTGGAAGATGTTATAATGACTTGAGAAACTGTGAAATGTTATTTATCACAAGTCTAAAGCCAGGGAGATTATAAGAGTGATTAGTGGAAGGTATTGTAATCAGGCTATTTAAAAGTTTGGGGACTTGGGGGTTTGTGGTTAAGATATTTGGGTTCAGATGTGCAAAGGAGGTTGTTTACTTATTAACATACTTCCTAATTTTAGAGCTATATAGCATTTGAAGGAAAGCAAGCCATTTTTAAAGATTCTGCATCCTTCTCCATTATGTAAAGCAGCTAGTATGCTGCTGGCCCACCAGATCATGTACTAGGTCATGATGCGGGCTGAACTCTGAACATGGACCAGTGTCCTTAGAGATCAGAACTTACATTCCTCATTTTCACAACAGCTCCGGACTATCACAGGTAAGTTTGAACAGTCTTCTAATTTATGTGAATTGCCAGCAGTCCCAAAAGATTAGTAGGACCGTCAAAAAGCAGCACTGCACAGGAAAGATATGGTAATATCCATTTAACATTTACCTCAACATTGCTGGCATCAGGAGAGATCAGAGAGAGAGAAGCCAAAAGACTGGTATCATCCAGCACAACAGATACTACACTTTCTGCTGCAAAACTTGAACAGGTGGCAACAAGAAGCATGTATGCTAAAGCATGCAATTTAGGCCATTACGACTTTTCAAGTTCTTAATATTTGTTTCCTTCTGAATGCCTGCATTTTGTCTGCAATGCAGGAAACGTGCTTTCTCAGGCCTCAACCAATTGCAGGAAGCTTTTTGGTTTTGATATGTTTTGCATGCCCAGCATTACAAACTTAGGCACTTGCAAGGCAGAGGTTTAAGTGGACTTTATCTTTCCTGAACAGCAGTTTGCTAATGACCATGCTTTCCCCACCAGAGACCTTACACATGGCTCAGAAGTCAGGAGAGGAAGCAAGTCCACGAGTACAACTTTCTAAAAACCCCAGTGCTGTGACATGAACCATGGACACACAACACAGAATAGAAATAACAATGTTTGGATATGCATCAGGCCAGAGCTTGTTCAAAGGTTTTTGGCTTTGTAGGTTAAATTTATATTTTGATCAGCAACAGAGCAGGTTCTGGGTCGGGGAGTGAGAAGCAGTGGATACCACTGCTGGTAAAGAGTGCTGGGAGTGAGCTGAAGGCTCTCAGGAGATGGTGGATGTAGGCAGGGGCCAAGAGAGAAGAAAGAAGCTTTAGGGAACCTCTTTATTCATACACAGTCTGCTGTTCCTTCTTGGCCCTGTCTTCCTATCCCCATCCTCCGGGATACAGCGCTTCCCTTAGTCTAACCTGAGACCCCTAAGCTGTTGCTTCCAACCCATTTCTGCAATAAAGTCTCCTCCTTCAACCTTTTTCCCCACACAAACATCTTTTTACTCTCCCCTGATTCCACAGCTGCTAGAAAGGGCTTAAAAAGAGGAAAGGGCAGGGCTGGCCATCAGCTCCACTCTTGCATGATACAAGGCAGAGAAAGGGCAGGATCAGGATGGGCAGGGTCCCCACAGTACAGGGATTTCTGCTCCTCTTGTGCCAGGAATGGGGTAATAGCAGAGGTGGGGGCTGTGATTCTCTGCAATTAGGAGATGTGACATCTCACAGCAGTTGTCATCCCCCGCCCCGTCCCTTCCCTGGCAGCCCAAACAGCCTGGGCTCTGCTTGAGGGTGGCCTCTTGGAGCAAAGGGGCTGCTCTGCTTTAGGGCTGGTAGAGCAGACTGCCAGGAGGGGGACGAGCCTAGTGACATAGAGGACTAGGAGCTGTTGCTGGAGTAAAGTATGGCAAGGCAGTGGCTGGATGTGCAGGGGAAGGAGGAGCTCCTAAAAGGCCTTGCAAAGCAGAGGCACAATGGAAGGAGCTTCTCGCCCTTTCTCCAGGAAACCAGGCCAGCTGTCATCCTAGCCAGCTGCCTGCTCGACCTCTGTCTTCGGTGAGCTCTGGACAGGCTAACTCTGGACAGCCTTGTTCAATATGGATTTCATAGTACTTCAGCTTCAGAGGAAGTGCTGCTTCTGCAAAGTACCCCACAGTGCTGGGTGGGACTGATGCCAAGCACACATCATCACGTACACTCCAACCACCGGGCTCAAGAAGTAACAAATCATGAAAGAGTGCCAAACAGGAGGCATCTCCACAATGGGGACTACACAGAGCAGAAGATAAATGGGCAACATATTAAAACAGAATAAATCCAACAAACTGCAGCTGGACTATGAGGAACCTATTAGAAAACTGCTATTAGCTGCTCTGATTGAGCCTGGCCAAATAGTGCTGTAAAGCAATCCCTCCTTGAGAAACATATGTAGGCAGACAGAGCTTGCTGTGAGAAATGCAAAGACAAGAAAGGGTAGAAAGAAGATAGCCAACTTTTCCAGAAGCTTCTCCAAGTTTTTTTGTGTGTTGAGAGATAAAATATCAAGTGCCATATCCTAGAGCTGGGAGCTAGGAATCAACTGTCATCTTGCCATGATCACAGAGGAGCTAGCATCAGCCATGCAGTCACCTTAGCTTCTAACTGCTTCTTCTTCTAGCTCTACAATGGATCTGTTCTATGAGATTGTGCAAAATGTCTAAACTATATATGACTCAGTTTCCCTAGCTCCGAAATACAGTTTTCGCTTCTCTTCTTCACTGGGACTCTTTAATTAATGTTTGCAAACTGCCTTGGTAACGTAAGTGCTAACTATCAGTACTCACTGCAAATGTACCCAAGAGAAAAACATTCCCACTGATGGTGACATTACATCTAAGGAATCAAAAGAGAACCATGTAGTATGTTCATCACAAGTTTTTCTTCACTGTTTGGCAGGCCATTCTCTACCTAGAGCCACTAATCTTAGGAAGGTTGTACTTTCTGTTTTTGTCCAGCACAATGGGCTTTTAAAAGGGCTTCTTTGTCACACATTCTTTTGCTGAGGGATGCAGAGGCCAACTTGTGGGTGCCAAGGCACAGTGGTTGAAAAATCCAAGAGGAAGGTTACAAGGTCAGTTACATTGTGCACTACTCTGCAAAATCCACAGTCCCTGGATGTTTGTAAAAAAAAAAAAGCCTAGAAAACAAACAAGAAATACCCAGTTTCATTCTAGGTTCATATAAACTGGGAGAGTTTCCTACCTTCCCCTGCCTTTATTTAAAACAGATAAGTTGGAAGGGAAGTGCAAAGAGTTTGGAAAGCTTTCAGCAGGTCTGGAAGGTGCATGCTTGGGAGGGCCCATGGCCCATTTCTAAGCCAGCAAAACCCCTTCCCAATCCCTTCCCACTTGGTTCACCTGCCTTTCTGTTTCCTGCAGTTGACTTAATTAAGAAGGAGAAAGGCCTCCCATGGCCTTTAAAGCTCAGGTCACAAAGTACAACAAAAACACTGTTGGTTCCCAAAGGGAAGCAGAATGCAGTGGCTTAAAAATCACAGTACAGGAAACAAAAGCACGGGCTGGGGCAGCAGCCTGTGGACACGGTGACTATTAACAACATAACAGCTTGGCTACCTGGAACCAGCCTGCGCAAAGCTGGGTCAGTAGAGAGAGGCTAAGTGAAGAAAAGGAGATTTAACACTCTTCCTTTCTTCCCTCCCTTGGAGCAAAAGATCAACAGTGAAAAATGACATTTGCACCTGCCCTTTCACTGCAGCCTGTTCCCCTGGCTTTCCTCTAGTGCATACATGTGGCAGCTTGAGCCCTGTCTGCTACCCCCTGCTGAAGGTTCAGACTTCTGTCCATGCTGCTATTCCCAAAATGGGAAAAGGAAGTAAAAAAATGAGAGAAAGCAGCTACTTGCAAAGCGAGCCAGTCTGGGAGATGCTCCCACTGCTCATGGTCCAGGGGTGACCATCTCCAGGAAGG
Organism: Buteo buteo; assembly: GCF_964188355.1. Taxonomy (NCBI): domain Eukaryota; kingdom Metazoa; phylum Chordata; class Aves; order Accipitriformes; family Accipitridae; genus Buteo; species Buteo buteo. The sequence goes on along the minus strand of NC_134189.1, from coordinate 8,946,177 downwards.
GAGGAAAAAAACTAGGGGAAGAAAAGAAGGAAACCAGAGAAGAAGAGGGGAGAAGACTTGAGACAGGTGTGGAAAGACAAAAGAACCATAGAGAGATGGAGATATGGAACACAGAAGAGGAAGAAGGAAAAGGGGAAAAAGAGACAACAGAGAAGTGGAGTTATCTACTGAACTGAGAGTATGAGTATGGCAGTCCTACTCGCTATGTCAGTGCATGTACCAGTGAACTTCTGTGGAGTATGTGCAGGTCATATTTTAATATGGGTGGTATACCCCTTAAAGGGATGCATCTCAAAGACTGAGCACAAGACCAAAAAGGAATCAGTTTCAGCACTAGTTCTCTGGATGCCCCTGAGCAAGTCATCTAACTTTTGTACCATCTAACCTCTGTATTCTTTGCAGGAAATGGAGAAAATCCCGTTAACCTCACAAGGGGGTAGTGAGCCCAATTTCAACTTTTTGTTCCCCAGGAACCTGGAGGTGAGTTCTTCACCTTAAACTTGTTTCAGAACAGAAAGATGTTCTGAATTCTTTGCAGAAAATGGAGAAAATCCTGTTAACCTCACAAGGGGGCAGTGAGCCCAATTTCATCTTTGTTCCCCAGGAACCTGGAGGTGAGTTCTTCACCTTAAACTTGTTTCAGAACAGCAAAAATGAGTTGACCTGTACTAAAAATCAAGGGACCTACATTTCCCAAAACTAATACAGTCATACCATTAGATGGCCTGAAAATGTAACAGATTAGCCCTGGGTAATGCTAACAGATGGCATGGTAGGGCACACACATGGCAGAGCAGGCAGGCACCACTTGGTAATCTCCCTGCTCTGCTGTTACACTTGTGGTGCTCCAAAGTTGTATTCAGCGATGGGCACTGTCCCCAGTTTGCTCCACTGGCAAAGTCAGCTTTGCCTGGGAATAGGACAAAGACTGAAGCCCTGTGCTGTCAAGCAAGAGAACACAGCTCAAAAGCCACTCTGAGACTCTTTGTTATGGTTCCTGCTAAGGGGACTGTAAAGTGAAATCAATTAATAACCAGGAGCAGCAAAGAAACTGGAAGAGACAGGGAACAACTAAAGATGCCCATCGGAAAGGGGCAGGGAAGAAGGGAACAACCCAAGTCATCATTAAAGGATCACAAGAATACAAAGAAAAGAGCACAAAGCCCCTTCAAAAGGGGACTGCAGACAATTTTCCAAGACAAAACATCTGTTGAGAAGACACTGCCTATATGTTGCTGGGGCAGCCTTGGAAGAGTGCCAGGGGAAAGGAGCACCTTCTCTTTAGCCAGCATGGCATGGTGGCCTGGCAGTACAATGAGCCAATACTCAAAGCAACCTTTGCCACCTCTCAATTTCCCTCTGCAAACCCTCCCCTGCTCTCCACCTGCACCCTAGCAGAACAACCTAGCACAACAAGCCCTGCTAGTGGGCAGATTCATTACCAATTTTCAGGTAAAGCAAGAAGATGGTCTTTCACTTGGCTCTGAAGCAGTAATACTGTGGGATAGGGTGGGAAGTTCTATCAACGCCACTACCTTGTGAGTGAAGTGCCTTGATTTTCCTTTCAGAAGAGGTTTTTTGTCATTGCCTGCAGCAGAGCTAGTGCAGTGCCATCTCGTGGTACTTTTGAATGACTCATGCTAGGTAAAAAGCCAGTCTAAAGCTAAATAAACAGATGTCAAAATGGAGCTCATCATACCGCATTTGTGCTGCGGCCTAAACAGTAACACCAAGGACCGTGAGCAAAATGCCGGTGTAGGTGAACAGTAAGACGACTCCTGCCGTTGCCATGAACAGTGGTACGAGGCTGTGGAGACAGCTGGTTTCAAAAACATCCCATTCTCCCTGTTCAGACAGCTCACCAGGGAGGCACCTAAGCAAATGTAGCCTTCCATTTCGCACAGAGATCCCACGCGGGCCAAGACCAACAACACGAATTCGGGCAGTAACATGAGGTGGAAATATCTGACAGCACAGGGCGGGCTGTATTTATCCCAGATAGTAAGCAATGCTTGGCTCACTGCCCACCTGCCATAAAATTGACTTTGTACTGCAGTGTGGCACTGCATTAAAGCTGTCTCTAATCATCTCTGATTACAGCCCAGGAGCATGTGCAAAATCTAAAGTCCTAGAACTGCACTTATACCATGGAGAAACTTTTTTTTTTTTAGACAAGCATCTTCCTTATCTGAGATTCTGAAGATCCAGAGAGTTAATATAAACCAGCAGCATCAGGGAACAATGACCATGCATATAAATATCTCATCAATACATAGAAAAACAGCTATGCAAAAGCATAAGGAAGCAGCCTTATATGTGTTATTAAATTTCATTTCGCAAAAAGTATTTTTAGGGTACAGTGGTGATCCCAAAGATTTTTTAGAGCTACTTTTCCTCCTCAAGATCAATGTTGGATGAATGGGTGCACAGGAACCAGGCTTACACATATGCTTTGGTTATGCTCTGTTGTTTTAAGCTACTGGAATGGTACTAAATCCCGAATTAACACAGCCCTAGGGACTTCATTTCACCTTCAGAGAGAGACCTGAATTCTGAGTCTCACAACTAGCAAATGGAGTTCATTGCTGCACCTAAGGCAAAAGCCTCACAGGCCTTTACTGCCTGCATGATATCCAGTTCTGCTTCTGCAAAAATACACCTGCCTGCTCAGCACTAACCCTTCTGTAGTCTCATCCCTTTTGTGGGTCAGCAGACTTCCTTACAAAGGAGTGAAGGTAACATTAACTGAAGATCTGTGATCAGTGAAGGTAGATGGCAAAGCCTGAAAAGCAGAAAAAGTTTTCTTCAGTTATCTGGGACTAGGCTATTAATTCTCCAGAAAACCATAAAGAACATGAAATATGTCCCCACATTTCCTCCTTTTCCTGCTATATGCCTATATAATCTTTCCTAGGTAGATGCTACTTTTTTTTTGTCCATGCTCAGCACAAACATGGCTCCAAGCAAACTTCAGGGATGCGAAGAGTGAGCCCACCTGACTCTCTACAAAAGGCTGTATAGATGCACTGCTTGTCTCTTCACCTCACACACATTCCTCACTCCTAACTCTTGTTAATATATTCATATACCTATTGTTTCAATGTGTCATAAAAATCCATGTGCTAGTAAAAGAGTGATCAGTCAAGATCTGTGTAAGTAACTCAGATTTGAAAAAGCTTGAAAAGATAATAAACATGAAATATGAAATAATGGCGGCACTGGCATATGGTTGAAAAGGAAAATCCTAAACTAACATTTTAAAGGACCTTCCAAAGAAAATTTCAAACTGTTCATAAGCCATAATTTTTTTGTCCCTTTTATAAAAGAGATAGAGACAAGAGAGAAAGAGAGTAAGAATCTCAAAAAACTGGTGGCGGAATGGGGTGATTGACAGAATGACCAGGATGTGTACAGGAACACACTCACGCCCCCATACACACTGTGTGAGGGATCTCCACATGATCTTGAGCTTACCAGATGGAAAACCCTACATCAGATCTCACATACAATAAGCTTCAGGAGTAAGGTTTCCCTAGATTTTGTCCTGGGAAGAGACGCAAAGCCTCACATACCTCAAGGGTGCAGGCAAAAGGTTACAAGAAAAATCCATACAGCCTCCGAGTCTCATCAAGTTTGCAGCCAGAAAAGGGAGAAGAGAAAGATGTAATGACTTTCATTAGTTATTGTCTTCCTTATTGAAAGCTCTTTTAAAAAAAAAAAAAAAAATCACCAAAGGGAGGATGAGGATGGTGGCAAATTTTGCCAAAATTTACAGCAATCTTGGTGCCTAAATCAAGCTCAGGGCTCTTTCAGCTCTAAATAATAGCTTAAAAAAAAAAAATCTATAGAGTGCAACAGTAAATAAAACCCTTTTCTGGATGTACGGCACAAGCTGATCTTTTATTACACATTGTCTCTCCATTTACATTAGCATACATGTATGCTATATTAACAAATACATTTAGGTACACAAATGCCTGTATACACATATATGTACTTATGAAATTATTTCAAAGCTTTACAGTGAGAAACACTGCAAACAGTGAGAACACTATGAAGTTAAGTCAGGTGAAGCTTATTTCAGTGTCTCTCACTAGAAAAAAAACACTTTAGATGACTCCCTACAAAAAACAGGCAGTATGGAATATCTACAGGTTTTGTCAGAAGTTTGTCCTAAGCACAGCTCAGGCTTAAAGACCAAGTCTCCTGGTAACCCACAAGACACAGATTAGCCACCAACAACTGGACATGTGTGAGACCTACAGGACGGTGTTCCTCTTCTGCAACCTTAACCAGACTTTCGCTCATCTGACAGAGGAAGGAGATGATGCTGGAATGAAGGCAATGCCTTGCCCTAGCAGACTTTGTAGCTTTGCCACTTCTGAAGATTGGAGGATATGGACTGGAAAACACCTCAAGTAAATATGTCCCTTCATATTTAATAGACACAAAGGAAAGTGTGGAACAGACATAGCTTCAAGGAGAAGATTAAATTAATTTATTGTCTGCCTGGCAGAGTGTACACAGAAGGCTAAACTGAATTTTTTTTGTGTCTCACTGGCCCATAGGGATGAAAGTAAATGTGTTGGTTTACTGGGAATAAGTGGCTGTAATCCTTTACTGGAAGCGGTTCCATTATGTGGGCTCAACATTTCATTTAATTTAAAACTGTCACATTCTGACATGGGTCATTATACCTTCTCCCTTGTTCATCTGAATACATATCCCAGTGCAAAACAGTGTGCAGATATGGCAGAACAATAGTGATTCAGAGGCCAGTGTGCATGAGCAGCCCTATCCTGATGCCACAAAGCCACTTCCCCCGCTCTCACACTGCTGCCCCATTGCACGTCGCATGGGCTGTGGGCCTCTGTAACAATCTGGGCTGGGAAAATGATTCAGAAGAAAAATAAGTGTTTTCCCCCTCTCTGAGTCTTTGTGAAGGGGGATCACCTCCCTGATCTAGTTCACTGAACAGACACCCAAGGTTTTGCACTGGTACAACGGAGAAGATAGTATAGAGGTAGGAACAAGTGGATGGGAAACAGCACACTGCTGATAGAAATATGCACATCACAAGACTTCTTATGTGACAAAACCATGAACTGCACACTGTCTCTATTCTGTATCAAGTAGACTTCATAGCCTACTTCCAAAACTTTATACTATCATATATTCTCTATACACTACATGTTGAAAAAGGTCTTTTTGGAACAATACAAAGAGCTTTTTAAAGTCCTGCTAGGAACTGTGTTACTCATTTTTTCAGTTTAAGCACCAGGTGCCTTAGTTACGACTACCCCAACCACAGAGGGCTCAGAGGGAGCCATTAAAACTGGGGAAGGAGAGAAAAAAAAAAAAGACTTAAAAATAGCTTTCCTATATCTAAAAATACCTTAACTCTTGTCTCAGACCTTCTGAAAGCTGTATAAGTTTGTCCCACTGGAAGAAGAGGGTGACTTCCCAGTAGCACAAAACTCTTAACTCCCAGCTGTGAAGAGCTTGAGATATCTGATTTGCACCATGTCATATCATTATGTCCAAAGGATCAAAGACAAAATGATAACCATTTTAGGCCATGTTAGTAACCCTGAAGGAAAAAAAAATATAAGCTCATAGAAGGAGAGGAAATACTACTCTGCCAGGCTGATTATTTTTTATTTAGTGTCAGATTTATTTTTCAAGATGTTGGAATACACTCAGAAAAATAAATTACTGAACAGAAGCCAGTTGACTTATGTGTTTAATTGGTATCACATGACTTCTCAGTTTAATATCACCTCTACATCTGTGAGGGGACATCCATGTGTATCTAATCCACAACTGCTGCCAAGAAACATTGAAAGAGTAATTTTCTCTGTTTATGTAGGTCCTACCTTGTGTTATCTTTTCCAGCTTCAAAACAAGCAGAGGGAGCATCTGTTAACTGAAAAAAACAATTCCCAGGGCAGAGAAGACATTATCCAACATTGTGCAGGTGTTTCAATAATGCACTAAAGCCAGGTTAATTTTATACCTATTGGAAACAAAGGGCTATGGAAAAGACTTTAAACAGCACTCACAATGTGTCTCTATCCCACATACACCTTGCAACATAATGGCAAAGGATGGAAAAGTTATTTACATACCTTGAGAAAGTTCATAAATAGGAGAAAATATAAAAACCAAAAAATAAAAAACAAAGCGAAATTTTAATTTTCACGCCAAAAATCTGACTCCACTTCATATTAGCTCTTTTACAGTTAGTTATACAGGCATTTCAGAGCTCCCTTTACATTCAAGAGCCAGTATTTCACTAGTGCCCATAAAGCTGCTATTTAGAGCTTTTCTCTCCGGCTGTCCAGCCATAATCCAAAATTCAGTCTGAAGTGCTGCATTTTTACCATCACTGCGTATTATATTAATGTAGGTAAGAAATCAGACTGAAGAATATGCTAGCAATTTACCACTGGGATTAAAACTGACTCTTTTATTTTTGTTCTTTCAAGATTTCGTTGCTTGCAGGGAAAAAAAAGCAGTGCTTCTGCCTCTATTGGTTTTTTCCCTTTGAATAGTTGGCAAACACAGCTCTATTTCCCTGTTCTTCTAAAGCTTCAGATGCCAACGTAATTCCAGTTTGGTTTCTGCTATGTCCATACATAAGTATTACTGATCTAACTAGCTGTTCCTTGGATTTTCTGAAGCGCCTGTGACAGTAAAAGAGCAATGAAAACTTTAATGGAAAAGGCAGTTCTTTTTGTTAGAGCAACTGATAGAAATACCAATATGCAGTCAGGCACACAATCCCTTCTCCAAGGGGGAGACATTACCTCTTTGTACAAGACTTGATGCAACTATATCCTGAAACCATCATACCTAAAACAACATTGTCAAGAGTATTTGGGTGCTGTTCATAGATTATACTCAGATCTCATTCACATAGGACTGCTATGGTTAAGCACTTGCTTCTGACTTTATACTCGCAGCTACATTTTTCCAGCTTCCCTTTAGGGAAGTTTTCAATGAAATGGCAAGTCCTGCAGTGAAACATGAAAGTAGCAAAACCTGGATCTCTTCTTGGTGTACCACTGGAAGCTTTCACAGAGGATGCTTCCCACTGTCACACGTCATGTACTGCATCTAAATGACAGAATATGTTTATCTCTCACAGATTTATAGCCAGGCTTTATCTGCTGCAATACCTTGAACTACTGCAGCTTTTTTGCCAAGTCCTGGCAGGCTTTGAGATTATACATCTCCCCTTTCAATATAGGACAAAGCTTGTCACACCACCCATCTACTTCCTAAGCAGAGCTGTAGCTTCAACTTGAAGTTGGTGCATTATGGAGTATTTAAGTTCATCAGTCCTTGAGTTCACTCAGCAGAAATGAGTGCATTATCACTGAATACTGTTTCTATTCAATAAAAAAAAGAACAGACTTTTAGAATGTTATTTTTAGAAGTCTGCCACTATGAAAAATATACTAAGTAGCAAATTTAGCTCTGCAGCTCCAGTTCTCACCAACAGCCCAGAGAGCTGTGCTTATGTACCTGACAGCAGAAATTTAGTCCCTACCATTTAGAAGCAGGCCTAGATCAAAATATAGGGTTTGAACTTAAGGCATACCCTTAAAGACATATTTCTTAAATAACTACTCAAACGTCAGAAAACTAAACTGAACCAACCAGATAAATATTTCAGATGATTTAGTACTAGAGATTTATGTCTAAACGACTAGCTCTACTCAGAAAATAAGTACAGTTTATGGACTATCCATAATATATTCACTAGGCAGACTGGAATTCTGCTTCTGGTTGAACTTCTTTTCATTCTACTCATCTTCCCCCAGTTACGCTCATCTACACTTCTGCATTATTTACGGGACCTTCATTTACATAGTATTTAAGTACCTTATAATTTATAACATCAATCAGGGAAGCGATATTTATCCCAATTTTACAGATAACAGCCGAGGTGCTGCAGCTACATGGCTTGCACACAGCCACATCAGCAGGCGTCAGTGATGAAATCTGGAACTCAAGACTAAAAATCAAGCCTGCACACTGCCTCCCCTTCCAGCTAGTTTCTATGAAGGTAATTCTTTTTTATGGTCCTGGTTCCCTAGTTTCTATCCTGATTGTCAGCAAGGTATGTTATCAGCATGGTTTAAAATGCAGTGGATCTGATAGCAACGATATCTGTCCAAGTTATCAAGTGGTAGCAATTGACACCCATTACTTCTGGGCTGGACATAAGTTAAAGGCTTAGGAGATGAAAGTTCTTCACCCTTGAAAATTAAAGAAAAAGATGGAATCAACAGCTGACCTTGTATTTCTACTACACCATCTCCATTCAAAGGTCAAAACCTATCCCACTGAAAAATGGGGAACAGGGACCTTCTTCCAGAATTCCCAGACTGCTGCACTGGTTTGCTGGACCCATGGAAGAGAAACAAAGGAGCTGGAGGCTGATTCCCCAGTGCCAGACCAGTGGGTCAGCAGAGGAACCAACACTTTCTAGTCCCATCATAAGGGCTCTACCAGGGACAAAAGGAGCTGTAGTGGAAGTGGCTTCTGGGGTGAAAGAGATTCAATAGCCCCAGAGCAGCTTCTAGGGGTGCCCTAAATCCTGTCAGGCTACAAAGTCATCTCCTCTGCTTTTTCCTGGTTGAAGTTTGTGTGCTGCACCCTTCCAATTCACAAGTGGCTTTGATAGGAGCGGAGTTGATCCCTGGGACTGCACTGCCTACTTACAGCAGCAGCAAATACAAGGACCACAGATGACTGCAATACCTACAGCAGGGACATGGAAGTGCATGTTACCTCTTGCAGGGAGTGTTAATGAGCATGACAGGGAGTGGGAGTGCAGCAGAGCATCAGAGTAAAGGATCTTTTGTCCAGAGAAATCCCTCAAGCCCCCACAGGTGTCAGTGTTGAAGGTAGCTTAGAGGCATGAACCGAACCCCTTATGCCTCCCAGATGTTGTGTAAACAGAGATGTGCTGTACAGCATGTAGGTTTTGGGGGGTTGTTAACAAATAAAACCAATTAATCAAGCAACCCACTCCTAGGTGCTTCCTACGAGAGTTTCCAGTGCTTGCTACATATTGTCCCTTTTGGCATGGATGAGACGCCCACAAGGGATTGCATAATACTAGCTTCTAGATGACTAGCATGCTAGCAGCTTGGCTTGGAGAGTGGAGAACCAGCAGAGAAGCAGGAACTGCTCCAGCACACAAGCAATGGAAGAGCAGAAGGCTGTCTCTCTTTGATCAGAAATCAGAGTCATTTCCTTACCAATTTTTAAGTAGAGATTTGTATGGAGCAGAGTAATTGCTGGCTCTCCATCAGGCAAGTTTTGTACCACTTTCAATACTGTCAGATAAAGAGATAATAAACTCATTTTCTTCCTCTCCTCTTTATTCCCTGACTCACTCTCCCTTGCCTTCTCCTGCACTTTGACATTCTATCCTTTGTAACCAATTTTCAGTTCCTTCACTGATTATTTTTAGCTTATGCTACTGAATCTGTCTTTCCTTCTCTCTTTTTTGCACTCTCCTTTCCCCTCTACCTCACTCCACATACTCATTGGCTTCTTCTCTGTCCTTTGCCATCCTTCCCTCCTCTTATCTCTGGTCACCCCTATACTGACAAAGAAAGACAAGTCTTTTCCTCTCACACTTCCACTGGCTCTTCTAGGAGACACTGTTAAAAGTGAAGGATATAAGTAATTATCTGAACAAAACCTTGACATGCTAAATTAAGAAAACAACCTGTGAAGCTTTTGGCAGGTGCACCTCATGGGCAGGAGTCATCTTCTCTCATTCATTTATGTGCTGAACAGTTCAGAGTGACCCAGACATGGGAGACACTTCAAGGCCTGTCACTCTCCCACTATTTCATCTGCTTCTGTAATGCCATAAGACATCAGCTAATCCACCTGACTGGAAAACAGGGTCTTTACAGTGTTCTGGTAAAGCTCTCCTTTGAAGCAAAAAGCAAGAATTTTGTTTCTGTTTCAGAACATTTCTTGCTTTGCATTATTAATAACGTTTGGCATGCTATAGCCCTTAGGTAACTAATCCTTACAACCACTTCTCGCCTCCAGCCTGTCAGGTAGGGAAGTGTTATCATTTCAGTTTTAACATTACAGACACTCAGTCAGAGATAGCATCTGAGCTGGTAAGAGCGACTGGAAGAGCAGTGTCGGCACTGGCAGGGAGAAGCCAGGAGTCCTTGTTTCCCAAAACCATTATTCCATCCAACTCTCTGGGGAAGAAGATGGCACTAATAGCATCTTATTAGCATATGCGTAGGAAATCTCAGTGGGAGGTATGGCTTGCTCTGCTCTCCCTGGGAAAAGCAAGAAGGTGACCTAGAAGAGGGATCTCAGGGCTCTGACAGGCCCGATATGTGGCAATCTAGAAGCAGCCTAACCGGAGGAGAAGACTTAAGGGTAAATCCATCCCAGGGATAGAGAGACTCAAGCTGAATCTCCACATCAAACCCAGAAATAGACAGGCTGCAGAGCATCACGCAGATTTTGAAGCAGCGGGACGCAGGCTAGCTCAGGTCTGGGTGTTAGCGGGCTCTTTAGCTCAGGCACAGCGCCACGGGGAGGCAGTTCTGCTGCCTCCAGCTGCAAGGTGACGCACCCACTGGGTTTGCACTGTGCTGTACCACGTGGAATAAGTAGCATCGGTATTGCTTGGGGGATCCTGCACCATACCCCAGCACAAAATGTACATATGATCTTGGATTCAGGCTGGTGTTGTATTTTCTTGACCACCTTAAAACTAAATCCCAGGAAAAGGTAAAAAAAATCATCCTAAACAAAATCCTTCCAAGCCCGTGTTAGCTCTTCAGAGCATCTGGTTGTTTATACATGCCATTACAGCTTGCTGGAAAGTACTGTCAAAAAAATTATTATGTTTTAAAATGGGACCCTTTTAACTCAACATTAGTCAGAGATTGTCAAAAATTTTCTGTTGAAACATCTTTTTAAATAGATAATTAGATTTTTGACAAAAAGCAATGTGGAAAGCATTCACTTTCCTTGGCAAAAATAAAAGGTTTTGTTGGAGAAATAAATGCTAAAGACTTTTCAGCATGTCTGAAGTTTGGGAGGTTCTAGCAGTTTGTAGTTACAAATGATCAAGACCCGAAAAGTTTTTGCCTGAACACCTTAAAAGAATTACTGGGAAACAACAACATTCTCCTCAAAACAAGCACTTTTTTTTTTTGGTCAGTACTTCTAATGAAAAAAAATTCTCAAATCATTCTTATTAATCATACTTTGAGCAGCTATAACTTGATTCATTTAAACAAGCAGCTCCAGTTCATGTTTCCTCTTATACATGCTGTTATGCTACCCACTTGTTTTATACACGCAAACAAGTTTTGTTCTACTACACTAACACAAAAATGAATTAACTGAACCGTATTCTGCCTTGCACATCAAAGTAACTATTAGCTAACCTCTTTCTGGTAACTCTCCTTCATATCTTTCTGCAAAAAAACAAAAATCACCCACCTTGTATTTCAGAGCAAAGGATTGTTTTAAAGATTTTTGCAACTGGATTATATCTTAAGTAAATTCAATAAGAAAAAAGAGCAGGTAGGGAACACTGATGCTTTTCCACAGATATTTTTCTGTCTACAGATTCCCCCTTTACAGCTCTTTCATCCCCTATCTCATTACCAATGACCTGTGTGGAACTGAGGAACAAAAACCTGGTATCAGATTTTTATGAATAATAAGTGTTTGTTTAAAAAAAAGGTAACCATAGAGGTGCATTTCACACAAAATCAGCTTAAATATGCAATTGCAAAAGCTGTGGCAGGAGAAATTTTCTATTCAAGTGTATTTATTAATAATTGTTGTTTTTCCTTGTTAATGTAGTGCTACTGAAAGTTGCCAGATTGAAAGCTCTAGAGGCATAAGTCCTATTTATTCACAAAAATAGGTCAAAAATAGTCATTGAAGCAAACACTTTCCCACATACACATCTCAGCCAAGAAGGCACTGTAGTTTGTGCAGATTCAGTGATGCCAGTTTTCTGTGGTCAGTTGCTAGCAAAGGTACTTGCTCTGGTTAACTGTGCTATGGACATCTCCTGTGAACTATGTTTGCATGTCAAATCTTTAAAGAGGCATCACATTGTTAAAGATTTTCATTAATTTATTACCTGGCAATATACCTTGAGGCTCAAACCCACCCACCCCACTTCAGCAGGAAGCATTAAAGTCACAGCAGAAAAGAATTCAGCTCTGTTTAAAAAAGCCTATCTGACAAACAAAATAATAAAATCTACTGGCGATAAAGAAATTAAAAGGGAAGTGACAGCATAGCAGAAACTGGTATCCTCCATCAAAGAGCATGTGCGTCAAAAATGGAGGCACTTTCTTCACAAAGATCATGGCAGTAACAAATATCCTCATCTGTGCAACAATGAAAATGCAAGGCAACTTTCTGCCTGCCATGAGACAACTTGGGCTTCAGCAAGCTTGCAGGGAGTGAAGTAGAGATTACAGAGCAGCACGAGACCCCACCGTGCTGCTCTCCTCCTCCCCACATTTGGTGAGCTGTATCAGTTTTCAGAGACTGGTGAAAAACCAGAAGGATCTGTCACATTATTATAAAGGCCCAGAAACAGTTTACAACGAATAGGCTTGAATGAGGCACATTAAAAAAATAAATTATGTAATTCATTGTACATGTCTTTTTTTAACAGTACTAATCGGAACGCCTGCCAAAAACTTTCAGACAGATGACATGCTTTCTAGTTGCAAACAAGTGAAAAGATGGATGATGCCTTCATGCCATGACACTTATCTCTTAAGTAGTTCCTTCAATACTGCTGACTCTTCATAATTTAAAAGCCTCAAAAACTGCAGCCATTCCAGGATCCTGCACACAAGTACTCATGAGCCAAATCCAATATGTACAGCATACACACACCCAAGCCTGTTTTCACCAGTCAAACTGTATTTTAAGAGGATTAAAAAACAAGGTATGTGAAAAAAAAAAGAAAAATCTGATTTTCAAAAGACATCTTTCATATACCCATATAAGGGGTGCCTCATATACGCCACTCAGGTGGTGCAGTTTTATTACAAGTTCTATTTCCCAACTTGCTCAAAAACACTATGTAAAGAAGAGTCACTCTTCCCTCCTGCAATCTGCAGAGGGGCAGGGGTGGGGCACACACAAAACCTCAAAATTAAATTCAAGTTCAGCTCAAGCCTGCTCTCTGCATTTCAGAAGGCTCAGGAACCCTCTTCAGAACCCAGTTTCCAGAGTACATCTCAAGCAAAGTTATCCCAAGCCCAGTCCCTCTTTCTCTTTATATTAGAAGTCTCTTTGAGCCAGCAGAAGAAAGATAACCTCTCCTAGCAGCATAAATACCTGAAAAACGTACAGGACGATGCCAAAGAACATTGTCAAGTAACTGCTATTTGTGAAGTTTAGTGTGGGTGAACATTTGCTGTACTGAAGTCCCCAGTTTATTCACACAGCCGAAACAGCTCACAGAGTGGCAGCTTGCAAGCACAGTTAAAAAGAACAAGAACTCATCTTAGCTGTGACCAGGAGGGAGCTTACCTGCCAGACTGAGACCAGCACAGTCTCTTGATCTATTCAGCTCTTGGCCTCTGAGACTGCTACAAGGTGCCAACTGCATAGGTAGTTGTGTGAAATGGTTGGGGAGCTCATGGAAAGAGAAGGAAGAGTACCTGTCTCTCCACACTGAGGCCCTTGCTCTTTCTGTCTGAGCAGAGAGTAACTCAGGGATGTTGTATTCTCACTGACAGCATTTGTATATCAATGTTAAGACACTCATTTAAGGGCACTAAACCTTGAGAAGGTATAGAGAAAACGTGCAAGATGTCAACATATATACGACAAAAGGTATGGATACTGTCAAGCTCTCAGACTATCCAGTTGCATTGACTTCCACAGTTTTTCAGTGCAGACGACAGTGCAGTATTAGTAACTGCATAACAACAAGATGTTTATTTATATCCCCCTCTTGCACACATGGGACATCTAGGCAACATGAGTTTACCCTCAGTCCCATATATATGCACGTGTATGTGTGTGCTACAGATACAAGGGAGACAGTAAGCAAGGATAACTGGAAAGGGACACATTTTATCAGGAATGAAAACTGAAGATTGTAGTCCTTGGGGCAATTTATTAGCTACACTTCAACTCAGGCAATCACATCACATGGAAGGAAAAGTAGGAGCATTTGGGGTTCTTGCTTGAAACAACAAAATACCAGCAACACAGTCCTGTGATGAGCAGAGCACTGGGGACCAAACACCAGGAATCCTCTTGGTATGAGTGTCATCCCTCAAACTAGAAGATATTTAGGACTCAAGAGGAGCTGATACAGCAGAAATGCAGGAGGAAGGGCAGTCTCATTCTGCATGGACTAGTTTAGGTAAGTTCTGTGGGAAAGACAAACCCTTCCTCTAGAGATGAAATGGGACGTGAACTGTGAAGAGAAAAACCCAAGTGAATATCCTTAGATATCAGTATGGTTCTGCTCTCACTGCCCTGTGAGAAATCATATTTAAATACTTGCAAGATGAAAAGGGAGTACTGAAGAATAAATAAAAGAGGGGGAAGTTCTCCTGTAGAATATTTATGGCATAGGGAAAGCTAGACAATTGCAATAGAAACTGAAGAAGAGTTTATTCAGACACTATAAGGCTCCTGTCACTGGTAGGAGAGCAACATCAGTCTGTGCCCAAAACCACCGAGACTATAGCTAAAAATTTCTGCCTGAATAGATCAGAAATGCCTCAGCCAGACTGTTTTTAAGAACACTCAACCCCACACACACACTTCTGAACTTGAACTGATGTTTGCGCGCATAAGGAGCTATACTTCTAAATTTATCTCTAGCCACTTAACTAATTCCAAATAAAACACCTTTGATATTTTGTGCAAGCAGCCTGTTTAAATCAAGTGTCCTGAAGAAGCCCCTAACTACAGATTAATCCCTTGGGCACTCCCTAGCTAGGAATTGTTGTTGCTTATGCATTCTTCATGGATTTTTAACGTAGAACACGATCTGTCTTAATTTACCAAAGGGTTAACAAAAATTCCAATAATTAAATTAACAGCAATCAGCTAAGGAGCTCCCCAGTGCAAAGTCTAGTAAATATCAATTTCTTTTCTCCTCCAGGATAACGGACCAGCCAAGAAAACTTCCAACTGTCCCCTGCAGGGCTGTAGCTAACAGGCACAAATGTGTACATGTACTGCCCCATCTCTCTCATTCCATCCACAGCATGACTCCAGCTCCCTGTGGCAGTGACATTGTATAAAATGGGCTGACTTACTTCTGTTTTTCCTGCTTTCGCCAAGGCTGAATCTGGTCTAATATGACAACTGCAGCAAGTGATTAGAAAGCGAGACTTAGCAACATGTTTTAAAAGATCCAAAATACATGCTGGTCCCCAAAAATTAGAACTTACGCATGAGCTCAGCAGAACACTGAGAACAGCTCTCAAAATCCTCCTGACTCCCTGGCACATGCTTTCTTTTCACCATCCCCCATGAGGGAAATCTCTGGGACAGACAGTCTCCCTCAAATGGTCAATGTTCTTTCTAATTGAGCAGAGAGCATCCCTCCCCTCTCCAGATGTTAAAAAGCCAGTTAAGAGTCTAGAGTGGGCAATAACCACCACAAGGTTACATCAGCCACAGAAACTTCTCTTACATCCTTTGGATGATGCATGGTGCGCCTTATTCCGATTCCCCTTGAAGGAGGGCCACAAGTTGGGAAACAGAGCTTTCAGGAGAGTCACATCATGCTGGGGAAGCATCCACGACAAGATCCCAGTGCGGCATTTACTGAACAATGCTGCCAAGATGTTCTTGATCAACGATTAAGGGAATTGTGCTGCATCCTGAGCAACCGCAATGCCAGTCAAATGTATCAGACTATTTAGGACAGAGCAGGATGCAGTCCCAGAGGAAAAGGACAGCTGCTTCTTTCCCCAGAGAGGGAAACACATGGGGTTTTTTTCCAACCAGAGATCCATCAGCTCACTGCTGCCGAGGGCTTCCCAAAGACATACTGCATCAGCACATTCACTCATCAGTTTGGTTCTGTTGCTGCCCAAAATAGTCTTGTTTATTTGTGAGCAGCCACAGCTGGAACCAGGGGTATTTGTGTGGCTTGTGCCATTATGTCTTAATCCTGGCAGTGAATAAAATCCACAGTGATTATGAAAATAATTTGTTCTTGTGATGTAAATTTATAAAATGCAGCGCATGCTTTTTGGTTTGCACTAGGGAGTCTATATTTGTTACAGAAAATATGAAGGTGAAAAATTATTTGTTGATTTCAGCATTTACAAGTTGATTTCAATTTTACATCAAATGTTTACTGTAGCAATTTTTTAAAATTTGCAAGTATCAACAGCAATAATCAATAGTAGCTGAGAACATCCACCTTGCCAGGTACTTAAAGGATATTAAGAAAGTGAAGCCTTAAATTTGTCCCTAAGGGAGTGTGAGGTGACACACGACACACAGTAACAGCACACTAACTCGATCTTTATCATCAATATTTTTAACAAACTGAAAAATACAAGCTTTTTTCAATATTAACTACATCAAAACAGAAGCGCAAGCATATAAAGAGTGAATTATCTGTGCATTACTTAATAAATTCCGTGCACCGTTAATAAATATGCTAATAACATGCAGTTCATAATGCTGATATTCCTCAGATACTAGAACTGTGTGACAGCTGCGTCTGAATTTTATTCTGTGATTCAACTAGAATAATAACTAGTTATTTTCTTCTCTTTTGTAAGTAGAATGTAACAAAAGATATCCTTGTGATAAAACTAGTACAAGGTTAAGGAAATTACATCAAAAGATTACAAAAAGTAATTCCATCATGCAGGTAGCCTCCTCCCTGTTAGACTTTGCAGCAGGCATGTGTCAAAAGCTCTCTCTACAGTTAATACACCTCTAAAACTGAGGTTCATGAACTCAGACACATTTTCCTACCCAAGAAATAATTTGCAAGAAATTAAAATTCAAATCACAGCTTGCTTTACCACCCACTCCGTAGGATGTTGTGACACTGCAGTACCGGACTTTCTGCAGCTCTAAAGATAGAGCCATGCAGTCAGAGCCCGAGAGCTGCTAAAGCAGCGCTTGAAGGACCTGAGCAGCCCCAGCAGGAGCACGTGTGGAGTAACTGCTGCCTGCAGGATCCTAAGGCTGAAAGCATGGGGACAGGGGCAGGATGCTGAAGTTATATTGTGTGCAACATTAGATCTTGCTCAAAAACTTATCTTGTAATCAAACTGTTGAAGAACAAACCTGTCATAGAGGTGCTCTGGAGCTTACTGATAAGAAAGCAAGAGCCCAAGTCACCTTTCAACTCGGGCAGAGAGAAGCCCTGCCTGCCCAGCCACGGCCACCACCGCGTAGCTCCTGCTGCCTCCCAGAGACATCATGGGCTCATGCTGGACAAACGCATTGACAGCATCTCCTAGAAAATGCTCCAGCCCACATGCTGCCAGTCTTATCAGCAAGGTGCTACTCTGCCCTTCTACAGAGGAAATAGGCACAGAGAGAGGACGTAAGGGAAACAGAGTAAAGACGAGGTGTACAGGCACGTTTCATCCGCATAATATAAGAAGCTCACAAGAACTGTCCCATTACATACCTTCTAGTAGCAAATTGCTGACTCTGTGTCCCTTAGGGAAATACGTTCAGTAAAAAAATACCCATATCCAATGGATAAATATCCAATACCCAAACACCAGAGAAATTATGAAGTCAATGAAAGCAGAGGAACAGGGCTGACAGGAAGCAGTATGAGATTTTAATAACCATATTGACTATTATAGGAAGGATTCATAGTAACTTTTTAAAGGAAGGATTTTAGAGTCTGGCTGCTGTGACTTTTGCATGGTAACTTCTAAATCCTATTAGGGAGTTATAGAGAAATTTGTTGTTTCTTTAATTGCTATGGATTAGAAGTCAACAATGGAAAAACCCCAAACTCTGAGAACTAGTTCATGCTACAGTTTGGAGAAAGGACAACAGATGAGTACAGTTTCCTTGTAAACATATAAATTTGAAAATTCAACTCATTGCAAGTATGTGGCTATTTTGTATAATTACAATCCTCAATCTTCTCCTGAAAGACAAGTTGTTTTTCCTATGTTTGGTCTACAGGGAGTTCTGAAAATAAGTAGTCATCTCTTCTAAAAATTCTGGATTATCCCAGATTTCTCTAATGTGCTTTCATAAAAATGAAACTCAAGAACCACGTTTTTATACAATAATGGTGTGACTTGATGACACTGTCAAACATTTTGCAAGGACACGTAAAACATCCATGTGAACTCAACAAGACAGTAAAGCCTATGTTGCCTGAATAAATGAGACTTTGGCTGCAGTATAATCATCTTCCGTTTAGAGCTAAACTGGAGTTTTTCATTACTAACCCACCCCAAAATCCCAAACAGGCCTGTGCCAGTAATCATGGTAGTCTGAAAGAGGCTGTTTCAGGATTGAAAATGGGGAAAGGGTACAAAAATATACTGCACAGCCCAATAGGAAATATTAAGGTCTGTTAGTCCTTCTACACTTGCTAAGAGCTGATACCATGTAGGCTGCTACCTGGAATAGCAGCCACACACTCCAGCAGCAACTGCTGCCAAATATTGCTCCTAAGCCCTCTGCCAGCCCCACTAAGGGCCATCACCATACTCCAGGTTGTCCCCCATATCCCTCTGTGAGATACGCCAGCAAGCAATTGAAAAAGGGACGATGTGCTTTTAGCTGAACGTTGCCTGCCCAGCTCCAGCTTGTAGTTTAAATGGTTCATAACAAGAATTATCTAGAGCTCTTCACCCATTCATCCTGCTGAGAAGTCAGCTTGTCACTACTCACCTCTCTCAGATCAAAGGAAACTCAATCTCTTCTCTATCCTTTGACTGTCATCCCAGGCAGGGGCAGGGAAATGAACCCAAGTATCTCAGATACCATTGTTCAAATAACTAAAATTTCTCTTATCAAGAGGTACCTGGCACCAGCCTCATTGCTACAAAAAACCCCATGAGGGAAAGAGAAATCAGCTGGGAAATCATCCAATAGTTACATACTGAAGCAACAGGGATATGCATATGGATACTAGATAATTTAAAGTGAGAAAGAATATAAAGTTGATGCATTTGGGAAAGAAGGAAAAAAGCAGGAAAGGTGAAGAAACAATTCAAAATGTTTATTGGAAAGTGGGAGGGAAAGGGAATTCTACCTAATAAATGACCCACTCCCCCAGACTGATAATCCTGATATTCAAGCTTGTGCTGCGAAATCATTATTTCAAACAGCGTTTCTGAAGGAATCTTAGGTTTTGCAATACGAGCTACAGATGTAGCTGTAATTATGGCTATTCATCTCAAGACAAACTTGGTATTCAGGAGGTCCTTTGACTTTGGCTGCCATTTGCCACATGTCTCCCAAACCCAGTTCACACCAGGATCACCAAGACAGTTTGCATCCATCAGTTTTTGTGCTGGTTTATCTACTCTGGGAACAAAATATGATATTTTCAAGATTTGCCTGTGACTTTCAGGGTCATTTGGGATCCCAAGCAGTCTGAGTGCTTTTAGAAATCTCCTGCTTTTGGGACATGAACATCCACTGTATGCGTGGAGGAAACTTTTCACATGTAGCAAAAAAATATCCAGTACTACGGTGCAATTTTGCACACAGCCTTTTCTCCATGAGTTGGTTCCTAGCCAAAGTTCTCTCCTCCAGTGAGAAAGCAGCATCTTCACTGGAAATCTCAGGTCTAACGCAGAAATAACAAATACTGCCAAATCTGCCAAAGAGACACCTTTGTTGGGCAACTGCCTGTACTAGGAGATATTGCTACACAAAAATAGCCAGATACCAACAATCTTATTCAGGCTGCTGAGGAATGCTGAGCCCTTTCCCACTGACCATCAGGCCCTTTCAAGAATACTACATGTCAGACATCTCAAAATCAGGTATCCCAATTCATTTCCCTCTGAAAAAGCACATGCTTTCATAAGTAAATAACTCACTGATGTCAAAACCATGCTCCAGATACAGGATTGCTATCTATCAAAGCTAACAGGGCAGCTTTCTCCGTGTGCTTTCTGATGGCTGCCTAAAGGTCACATTTTCCTCTACAGCCGCTAATTTTGCATGTGCAACAGAGGGTGTCAAAGACATTTATGAGGTTTTTGTTGCTCCTTTGTAAATATAGCCTGAAATTCTAGTAAACACACCTGCTTTTGGCACCAAAGAGTTCAAAGACAGGGAAAAAAAGACAATCCTGCCTTCCCATTTCAAGGCCCAGGGCTCAGCAAAATGTCATGACTTAGAAATGGATGGAAACGAATGCCAGCAACATAGACAAAAGGATTTATGAAAGAATTAATAAACAACTATCACTTCTCTTGCCTCAGGACTTTTCTGGGTAAATTATTACTCTTTAAAGCAATGCACTAGTAAGCTGCCTGACTCCCATTAACATTAGTAGCAGTGGCATAGCATAAGCTTTACGTGCCAGTTCTGAGGATTAATCGGTCATATCTGTAGGGCACTCCCTTTGAACTCAGCAAATCTGCAACAGAACAACTCTTCTTTGTCAGACTCTTCTTTGAAGAAAAATCACAAGGAAGTGGGTGGGCTGCTGGCTAAGCCTCTTCTTAACCCACCAGCACATCCTCCATAACTCTAACAGAACAGTAAAGCAACAAGTGAGCTCTCTCTTGCTGCATCTCCAGTAACGTTAGCTGAGGTAGGAGAGCAAGAAGGGATAATATTTTTGGAGCAGGAAGAAGAAACAATAAAAAGAAATGATACAAAATAATGCAATAAATGTGCTATCAAGATGAGATTGGGTTTTTGGTTGTTTTTTTTTTTTATACAGGATAAAAGCTGGAACACTTGAGAATAATTTCCATGTATGGATTTGGAAGTCTAAAAATAACACCTCATTTAATACAAAAAATGACAACAACTGACCCTAGAATAGATGATAATGAACACATTCAACATCAAATTTTCTCTATTCTCTCTTCCCTTCTGTGCTTGCTGGCACCTTTCCCCCAGACCACCCCTTGTCATTTCCCTAAAGAGAGAGGAGAGAGAATAATTTCTGAGCAGCCTCAGAGCAGCTTTGGCAGAGCAGGACAGCTGCAATGGCTAAGGCTTTGCAGGAAGGTGGCTCCATCAACTCGGGGCTTGTTATTGTTTGCCTGAGGTACTGGCATTTTGTCTCACTTGATGCTACAGTGAAAGATTTCCACCTCCCGTGGTTTCTACATGATGTTGCTCCATAAGCTTTTAGACCTCCCTTTTTGCAGCTCTTTTATTCTCCTCCACTCGCCAGCAGTACATCTCTCTGTCACAGGCTTTCAGTTTGGTAAAACCCCAAGGAGGACCCACACAGGGGCACCACCAGGGAAAAGGGGAGCGCAAGGATGCAGCTGGCTCTTGAGCCTCAGCCTTCCCCTCCCAGGGGCTGGAGGCAGGCCCACGGCCCCTCTACACTCCTCCAGCTGCACTGCAGTAGCACCTTCAGCACACGCCTTCAGCTAACAGAAAGCCAAAATCACTGACTACACGCTAACTCTGTTTCTCCCACTTCACAACTGAATAAGAGCTGACCAGTCCCCTCCAGGGAGCTCTTGCTCTCCAATGAAATCTACTGGTGCAACAAGTTCTCGGGGCCATGTCTGTCAGGCCCAGTTACAATACACATGCATCAGGGGCCAAAGTGCTTCTACATAACTGTACGATGAAAAGCATATAAATGCATCACACAGACACTCTCTGCCCCCAAAATAGGGGTTGGATAAAGCCAGGGACCTAAAGATCAGCACCATGAGTTGAACTCATACCCTACAAATGGATGCTAGTCTACAGGATCTGACCTCCTCCAGGAAGAACATGACACTGAAGCAAGACATGTTCTGATGTGAGCGGCAGCCCCAGGAGCAGAGCTTGCAGCTGCAATAGTGCTACATTTCTGGAGAAGCAGGGCAGTAGTGCAGGGGAAGGCTCAAGACACAGCAGCAAAGCCGTCTGAAAACAAGAGAGTACACCACACCAACAAGGGATCAACTCTTGATAGAACAACAGTTTGTACACTGTGATTAAGCACACCAGCATGGCTGTAACTGGGAAAAGTGCCCAGCACTTGCCTGCAGTATGCCTGGTTTTAGCCAGTGCTGTCAAGTCTCTTGCTTTCACAAGCAATATATTATTTCAACCTTCCCACACACACACACACACCCCCCAATAAAGAGAAAACTCATCTTATTGCAGGAGCCAATGTTCTGTTCCTGTTGTTGGTTCATTCACACCAGAGGCCCACCAGAACAGTCACATCAAACTGCTGCATCTCATTTACTTTTATTGACGATGCCAGCATTGTAGCAAGAGAAACAAAACAACACATTGAATTCAGGACAACTGAAAAAATCAGTTTTCCAATCCTTCATAAGAGTCAAGCATCAGCTATTGATATTTTCTAGCAGTAATATTCCACTAACGCTGCTTTCTCTCCTGTGCCACCTGTTGTATATCCAACCCAGACATTCACGTACAGGTGGTTATAAGATGTGTATATACAGCAGTGCCTACAAGAACATTTTTATAACTTGGTGCTCTAAGTATCCAGTGATCCTACCAGGACAACTATTTTCTTGACAGTACTCTGTACTATCAGACCTTTTAAAACTACTTCACCAAAACCTGTGTTTTGATACTTGAATGCAACAGTGAGCAAGCCTTTCAGTACACAGCAATCGGTCAGCAAACTGAGTCCATTGAATCTCACACACTGTTTAGTCATGCTGCCTTCAAGCTGTACCTGTAAGGTTTGTTGGCATTTAGTGCACTGGTGTGGCTATGTCCCACATGGTTGAATGCTCTAATGACACCTAAATGAATTAACTCATCCCACTCCCAGACTTTTATGTAAGTCAGTGCACCAGATGTGCTGTATTACTGGACAGCACATGATCTCGTACTAATTTACATTACAGATATTGACTAACACCAAAGTAAAGTCCCATCTTCGTGTGACCTGCAGCTCTGCCCTAGACGCTGTGGTCTAGGACATACGTATGCCCAAAGCTGTACGGCACTTCAGACGGTGTCATGGACCACTAGTAAATAACAAAATAACAAACCTAGCCCTAGTCAAATACCTTGGCCAGGATCCACCATGCACATGCCTCAAGGCACATCTACCTGTTGTGTGATCCTCACGTCTGTGCTATCATCCCTCTGATGGGGTCAGTATAAATAACGTGCAGGCAAGAGCTCTCCTGTGTGTCCCTTGCTATTTTGGTTTTGCGAGCTGCCTGCTAGCTATCAGCATCAAATATACTTAATTGCTGTTTTTGTTTTGTCATTCTGTCGAAATAAAGAGATTGATCTCTATCGATCTGTGGAAAGGCTCGCTTTGTTTGCTCAACCTTTCTGTTGCTTATCAGGACTGTGCCAAGAGCTTGACACACACAGACTGAGAAGTAAATTTCAAAAAGTAATGAGTGAGTGACAGCAAGCTCACGCTGGTCTCATTCGCCATCAGACTTTGCTGCAAAAGGAAAGTGACAGAGGCAGCAACTTTGGTTACTGTCTCAGCAGTGCCAGCGATGTCAGGAATTTGTTTGAT
The DNA here is from genome assembly GCF_964188355.1 of Buteo buteo. NCBI lineage: Eukaryota > Metazoa > Chordata > Aves > Accipitriformes > Accipitridae > Buteo > Buteo buteo. The sequence continues at coordinate 8,922,488 of NC_134189.1, read as the reverse complement.
TTTCACATGAATCAAATGCATCCACATTGATGCATAATAAACAGAGGAGAGAGGTTCGCTAGAGTGCAGAAGAGCATCTAGGCATTGCATTTTTATTTCCCCCAGCAGCTTTTCCATTTTTCTCTGTTTTCTCTTTTAGCTTCTCCCCAGGTGTTTACACACATCACCTTGGCTTCCTTATTCATATTCTTAAAGGCACCACTAAAAGCTCATCCACCTGCATCCTCAGAAGAAAAAAAAAAGCAAAAAAAAGCATCCCAGTCATACAAAGAGTTCCTCTCTTCACTCACCACTCTCCAAGGCTGTAAGAGTCCTGCTCCTACACCTGGGAGTGTTTTCTCTACTCATGCCTACAATACAGGAATAAAAGACTTGGAAAAGCAGCAATGCTCCTCCAGTTGCCAACCATACTACTAAACAGCCACCCACTAGAAGTCTTTCCCCTTGTATCAACATCAAAATAAATGAAGCTGTCAAAGCAGGTGGCTTTCTGCCCCAAACTAGTTCCCCACAACACCACCAAGATGGGATTGCTGTGTGGGTCAGATCACTCTGCAGACAACTTTGCCCCACATCAGCATCCTGCCTATATCCTCTTTGACTGAAGATCCTGCCAACTTCATAGCTAAGTTTGCAATTCTTATAGACCATTTCTGCCTGAGGATCAGCTCTCCCAAGTCCCCCACTCAGGTGGAACCCTTTCAGCTAATGCATCTCTTCTAGGGACTACACCACCAGGTTTAGGGGCCTCCTAGACCTTACTACAGGGTCTCAGCCCCTACAACAGTATCTACTATGCCTTCTATAAGCATTTCTTTTGTACAGCAACAGATTAACTGTTCTGCTCTGCGAGAAGAGAACAGCAAAACACTCATGAATCCAATCAGCTGATGACAAATGGCCTCTCTTTTCTGGCTAGTAAAATACTGAGTCTCCCCCAATAGTGATAAAAAAAAGAATATCCTTAAATTGCACTTGGTGTCATCTGACTGCCATAAAATGGGGATTCATTTACCTCTGGAACTCTGCTCTCTTACTTGCATAGGGGTGCCTTCCCGTGGAAAGCCAAGACCATAACCATTAATCAGAGAATGCTACAAACTAGCAGCCAACAAGATACATCAAATAATCTAATCCATCTATGCATCAAACAGATTTTCAAAGTGCTCCTACCTATGCTACCCTTGGTCCATCAAAAAGCTTCACCTAGCAGAGCTGTCAGTTCACGTCTTCAGAGAACCACTGATTCCTCCTGAAATACTTAGGAAGCTCTGAAAAGATAATCCTATTGCCATATCAAGTAGTTTTCACATTTCTTTGCCCTGTTCCTTGTTACAAAAGGCTTTTGCATGAATTGTCTGCTTCTTAAAAAAAAAAATCCTCAATTCCTTCTACGTGAAAAAAATCTGGTCCTCCCTGGAAGTGATGTCACCACAGACTTTTCAACTTCATCAGCTGAAGTCAGTAGAGAGGGCTAGTGCTCCAGAAAAGGGTTAAGTGTCAGAGGCAAGGCTTATTTGCTGAATAAAAATCCTGCTTTCATGCAAAGACCTAAGCAGCAATAAAACACATCAGAAATAAGTCAACACATAGATCCTGATAATGCTGAGTTCCATGAGGGATGAAGATACTCCTGAAAAGAGCCAAAGACCAGTTCAACCTAGGTTTATGCTGGAATAAATCACAGGTAGCTCTAATATGCCCTGGCAGTGGATGGTTCACAGTTAGTAATCATGGTATAGGGCTACATCTGTCAATCAGTTTCATGGCTCACCCGTGCCATTTTGGGATGAGGTGCAGAGCTGTCTGTGGCCACTCTGCTAGCCAAGGAGGATTCACCATACAGGACAGGTTCTCCCCAGGCCATATGAGGAAGGCCACTTTGAAAGTATTTGCCTACAGTTTTCCATTCAGTGTGCATTTCTTCTTCCAGATTATTTTATGGCTCAGTAATAGGACTGATAATTATTATTTCTCAAAATGTACTCGTTTAATTACTTTTCAAATAAAATGACAGTTAAGATTACTTGCAGGTAAAACTGAGTACCAGTATGTTATTCTTGCTGTGTATATTAGTTGTCATGACAATCAGTGAGGACACTGGTTTAGAGTCCAGTTCATATGTGGCAGAAAATCCACACCACCTACACATATTCTAATGGAGATAATTTTTTAAATTATTTTTGATCGTAGTTGCTTACTCTCTGATATCTCTGAGGACGTGGTTTGCAGCAGGTGCTGAGGAATCCCCACTTTGTATACCCTAATTCACTACCAGCCTTTGATGGTTCTTTTGCCATTATTTCGGAGAGAAAAAAAATCACCACTAATGTATGTAATGGATTCTGGTTTTGGCCAGTAAGCTTTCACTTGAAAAAAAAATTATTTTTTTTTAATACCTTTAGAAAAACCATTATCCTTGATATAGGTTTTTGCAATGGTCTTTTCCAGGAGATATGCTGCATAATCTCTGGCACTATAGGAGGCAGCATTGTCTAGCACTTACAGCAGTGGGAGTCCAAAGACCTGAGTTCTGTTTCTGGCTCTCCCACTCACTCTCTGCATGACATTTAGCAGGTCAATTAACTTCTCTGTAACTCTTTTTCTGCATGTAAAATGGGTGTACTTGGGTTGTATTCCTTCTTCAGCATCCTGCTTAAGTCAGAAGGATACTGAGTGAAAACCATTGCCCAAGTGTTTCAAAATGCTAGGATGGAAGGTGCACTACACACTAGCAGCAGCAGTATTAACAAAAGTGTAATTGTGGAATCTGTTCATTTTCACTCAAATATCAAAAAGTTTAAAATCTGAAGAAGCACTTTTCCTGAATATTTTGTACCCAGATGCTGCTTTCACATTATTTTTATCTCAGAATATCTATTCTTGTTTCAGTAGAATTATTATTCTGGTATAAATATAAGCAGAACCAAACTTTTAGTCCCCAGCTTATTGCTCCCTTCTGATTAGGATCTTTGTGTGTATGGATTCATGCCACTACTGACTTCCTCCCGATATGAGGGGAAGAAAAAAAAATTAAGCTTTGCCTGGGCAGTTTAACACTTTTCTTCCCACGGCAACACAATCAGGCACGAGAGTGAGTTATAAGGAATGGCATTACATCATGTTCAAATACGTGATTATAACATGCTGCAGAATGGATTCTACAAGGAAGACTGATTTAATACGTGCCTATGATGATGAGTGAGAAGCAGCTAGTACCAAGCTAATGCATTGCTAAAGATTGTATCAGATAAAACCAGTAATTCAGCCACCTCCATGTCCCCTCCCATAAAATTTTAATAAACCCAATCTTATGGGAGGAAAGAAAAGACAGGGACCCTACTAAATTATTTACAGCCTTAGTTGTGTATGGTAAAGAAGCCCCTCTTAGGTCAGTAACTGATATTCTTCCATTGATTTCCTTCTTTCAGAGTATCTAGGTGAGAATCAAGTTCGGGGCGGGGGGGGGGGGACCCAAAGAAATAGGGATGCAAAGGGCAAGCCAGAAAAGACAAAGCTGATGGAGGCAGAGATGAGAGAGAGTTTGTATTTATGAAAGAGATATTGATCATTGGACACACTAGCAGTAAATAGATTCAAATTAGCTGTCATAATTCCAGTGATGCAGGGGGACACGCAGGCTCAAGCTCCATTAAATATAACCTGCATCCAGAGCAGCCAGATGAGATTTGCGAGACTGAACTCTGAAGTCCCACAGGAGATACCTGCAGTTGATTTATATTCCTGATTTCCTATTCCCTCACCAACTGTGCAATCAGTTCCTGGAGGTGGGCAGGGAATAATTGAACAGCTAAACTGTGATTCACCCAGCCAATTAAGGAGTCTTGGGATGGGCCCTAGAACAAATCCTCCAGCTTCATCCAGTCTTCCTGGGCCAGAACTACATTCAGCTCTGACAACATGGCCGAAATAGTCATGGTCCAGTTAATTTAAGAATCTGAGGATGTAAAGCTGCATTATAGTTTTCGCACATTAATATGCACACATTTTAGACCTTTGCAAAGTAGCAAATAGGAGGATATCCTGGTGGTACATGAGGATCAGGTTTATTCTGTAATTCAATGTACAAAATGCATCACTGCAAAACAGTAATTAAAATGGCAACCACTGCCTAGTAGCTATCAACATGTAAAAACCATCTACATGTTTCAGCCTGCAGCTTCTGTCAGGGTCAAAGCCAGGTCGTTTGATGCAAAGTTTGTTGGCATCTCTCTCATGCTGGCTGCAGTGATGTTTCCCTGTGGATGGTGCGCAGCTCTCTGAACAAATCACAATAATCTCCTTTCCAAAATGTTCCACTTAAGTCTTTCTTCTTGCACTGAAGCAAGGAAGCACTTACTTCTCATTACTAACTCTGTGTGTGGCATGTGGCATATAATCACCTTGAAATATTTAACTGGATGGCTTTCATCTTGCTAACAGTGTGGGGTGGGGCATCAGACCGGGGTATAAATAAACTGGGATATAAATCATCATAAACCAGGCATTAAATTGGTATATAAATCAAAAATTATAGAAGTCAGATGGAAGAGACCCATTAGATCATCCTGTTTGTTCTTTCCTGTGTTCTCGCCCTAAGAATGCACAAGGCATCATTCTTGATTAGCCAAGAGACATAGAAAAACGCCCATCTCTCCCCCACTGTGTCTCTCAAGAAGGAAAGAAGGGAAACAGAGAGCTCTGTATGCATATTAATAAAGCTATATTTTGACTGGCTGAATGACTGGAAATGATTAGAGATGGTATGTTTTACCTGTCAACATCTCCACACTGCAACAGGCAAAATGTCTCCAATACTCCTTTGTAAAAAATCACCAGTAAGGCTTGAGGGGGTTTGCTCTCAATTTTCCTGCACTCAGAACACCTCTGTAAATACCCTAAGACTCTTTTCAATGATCAAGATAAAAACATGTCTTCTTTTTTCCAATATAATAGCGGGAGACAACATAAACCATCGCCTAAGCCAAGGTGAATCCAAGTGCCTGCAATTACAAATATAACAAAAAACCAAAAGCAAACAGAAAAATATCAAAATATTATAAAGGCCGCCAAGTCAAGCATGCCAGTGTTAGGAAATACAAGAATGTGACCCTTTGAAAGGGTCCGTGTAAAAGGTGAGAACACATGCAACCCCTCTAGCAAAGAGCAGTTGGAGCTGAGATCAGTCAGCTGACATACAGCTCTTCCTCCCTCTCACACAAGCACTTTCCTCTACATTTACCCCCAAAGTCCTTGGTGATATGTCAATTAGTCTAAGAAATCTCTTTAGAGGTAGCCTCTAGCCATATTTTCCTCATTTACTCTGACCCAGTGTGAGTTGGGTGACCATTTGAAGTCTGATTTACAGGGTGTGGAGCACTTAGAGTTGCTCTGAAAGTCAATGTGAACTGTGCTCTGAACATACAAAAAGCTTTTTAATGTTAACTACTGTAAAACCCAAGTCATCTCCAACTGGACACCCAAAAAAACCTAAACCAGCTAACTTTGACTGCCAGACCTAAAATGGAAAATATAGCCCACCTCAAAAGGTTATTAGATATTAATATCTTTATATTTACACACCATACTTCAATACAATAATTAGAAGTGTGGCAAAGCTTAAAGTAGTTAACTCTGTCTTTGGAGCAGGAGTTGGGTATTCTGCAATAGAGGCCAGCAACCATACATTAAGCAATAAAAAAATCAAACTTTGAAAACATCATTGAATGGAAACAGAATATCCCAAATGTATGGAAGAAGGCAGGGGTCCTGTGGAAAACACAGTATGTGATTACAGTAATTAAAGACTTGATAATGAGTGCGCTCAGAGGAGATAAATTAAGGCCAAGTATGCAGCCTGAACTGTGTCATCTCCTAACTTTACATGCTTCTGTTTGCAACCTTAAAAATATTCATCTTAATTTCTTAACTTTAAAACAAACCACAAACTGCAAAAGCAGGAATTCTAGTGTGGGGTTCCTTACTGATTCAGAAGAGTGGCAAGTAGTTCATCAGCACATTAAGACTCTTCTGATTCATCTCTGAGCCCCCTGTTACTTGAGCTGGCGGAAGAACCTACCAGCTGAGGAAGCAGGATGAGACCTCCCCTCTGCCAGTGTTTCACAGGTATGTTAGCAGCAGATGTACAGTAGGACTCCTGACTTGTGCACTTTGAACAAGGCTTTGGAGGGGATCCTTCCCTGTTCATTCCCCAGCCCCCTCCACACACAAACAACACAGAGCTTGGCCATTTTTTGCACATCCCCTTCCAAATTGTTCCAGCCCACCACTCCAGCCCTCATCCCAGTCTCAATGTTCAGTAATCCCTTGTCTCACCTCTCCCAACTCACCAGCACAAAGTTTCACCCCTTTCCTCATTTCCTCCCTTCTCAAACCTTAGCCATGTTTTCTGCTTGGACACTCCTGTCAACTCAGGACAGGGAGGCCTACTGACCCCCTCCCTTACTCCTTCCCCACTTTTCTGTCTCTTAGGAGCAAAGGTAGTATTGGAAATAAAAAGTAGTATGCAGTTGAGAAAGCTATTCACTAGTGTAGGTATTAAGGTCACAGCCATATTAGCAGATCCTAAGATGAAGCCTAGCAGAAGGCAATAAAATCCCTTACAGATTTCAAAATAGGTCTTAGACTTTGATGCCAAAAACCCATTTTTATATCTTAGCTTGAAATAGCAGGATATGAAGAAAACCCTACAGCAGAGAGAGGGAGGGAAATGAGAAGGTCTGTCACTACCACCTGGTCATCAGCTATGGGAACAACGAATATGGTGGAGATCCAGCAACACTAGACCTCCAGGCATGTGAGCACCTGCTGCCTGACTAACCTCCAGGATGGCTGCCCTGTCTGCTTTAATAATCAATGCATTAAGGAATGACATCATATTGTCAGCCAAATGGCACTGACCAGCAGGACAGTGTCATACTTCAGGGTGTACCTCCATCTGGGGGTCAAGGTAGCTCATTAAAAATGAAACAACTTTTCCTTGTAGAGGAAGATAGGAATGGAAGGAGACCCAAGGGAGTATGGGAGAGAGTGGAAGAAAGGAGCAAGAAAAGTGGGATGCTGCTGCCTATTTATTTCAAACACTGCTTTCAGTAGTACCCAGGAAAAAAACAAAAGCAAAAATTCTCTCGGGTCAGCACTCAATACAGATACAACAATGAAATATTTATTGTTGCTTATAAAAGCGGAGAGGGTCAAGCCCATGAGCCTACTGGTGTTACTAATGCATTGTCAAGCTATCAACTGAGCTTCTGTGCAAACCTCAACATCTTGTTCCATGGAATGAGAAGGCTTGTGAAGCCTGTGGAAATTAAAAGTATAGACATTACAGTCTTTTCCAGAGTGCTAATTGTTGCCACTGCTATCAATACCATAACTGACCTCCACAAAAGGAGATTTTTCCAGCCCCTCCCCAGTAGTTTTACTGGTTATAAGGAGGCATTTGAGTGCTTTGTAGGCCTAAATGAGGAATCCTTAATCTCCTGTAAAGTTCAGACCATTAAGGCTGATAAAATCCATTCAGCTTTCAGCATAGATGTTATATGAATTAAAATATTACCACTCTCTACATCCTGTAGAAATCCTTCATTTCCTCCAATACTTGCCTCCTCTCAGAATGTGGCAGGCTATTACTTTTGACTTTACAATTCATTTTTTATGCAAATGGCTTTCAGACCACCACAAACACGGGATTATTGCAGTTTTCAACAGCACAGACAAACCTTATCATTCCAATTAACAAAAGGCATTATGCTTCCTCTTCTCCTGACAATGCAGCTCCCCATGCCAATGCTCTAAATTCAGAGCCCATATCCTGTGGTCTCACAGTAGAAGTGGAGAAGGGGTAGAAAGCAGGCAAAGGAGAACCCACAGTAGCAAACAAGGAATGTTTCCCAGAAAAACCCAGGAAATTCTAACCATTTCTCAGGAAGCATCAGCTACCTGTTTGTGAACTGGTTCTCTCTAAAGCAGTCTGGTGATACAATTTCTAAGCTGTGCAGGAAGAGATCAGTTTCCATAGCAATTTCAGCCACTTTCCACCCAGATGCAGCACTCTCCATGTTCCTGGACACAAAACACAGCTGCTGTGGAAGACAGGCCTAGGTGGCAATGGCAAGCTGGAGAAGAACAGACAAATTCCTTCTTCTGTGGCCACGTTCAATGCAAAGTACAAATTCAAGTTTGTGATATATAGGGAGGAAGGAAAAATAACAGACTTAAAGACCCAGCTATCTACTTTGCATGATAGGCTCTGTGAGTCAGCAAAATAAAAGCTTTTGGAGAGAAGGAAGAATTTTTCATCTCTCTTCTGGTGTTGAGACTTTCATGTGATACAGCACAAGCCATGGGGACCTCTGCCATACAAAGGCTCTGAGCACCATGCAGCATTTATCCCATTTCAGCTACCAAGGCAGGAGAACAGAAAGAGACAGTGGTTTGACTTGTTCTCTAAGAGAAGAGTGAGATTTCTTTTTCAAGAACACACATTGCAACTTGCTTGTTTGCAGCACTTTAAAGCCACAATACTTTCTTCACCTGCCTTGGAGAGAAGGCGACTCTGGAAAAGTCCCCTTTTACCCTTCCCTTGCCAAGACCACAGTGAGGAAGACTGAAGAGTGACCCACAAGCATCAGCCCTGTGAGGCTCCAGGCAGCAGTTAGCCTGCTGAGCCCACAGCAGACTAACCCACAATCCTGTAGTATCTACACAGTTGTTCTTGTTGAAAACATTCAAGGAATGGATACACAAAAAAGTCCCATGGCAAATGCAAGTATGTTCAAAGGTAAAAAATGAGCAAGGAAGCATAAGGTCTAAACAAAAGAAGCTAGAGGCAAAAATAAAACATTATCATGCTAGCTAGACTGGCTCCAAAAGTATATATAAAATTTCTGTGCACAAGGCTGGGGCCAAAATGTGACAGGGTAAATGCCTAATAGTGACTTAATCATATCATCACACTGGCACCTTTCATAAAGGGACAGTTACTCATCCTCAAAGTTGTTGGGACGCAGCTTTCCTTCCCTTCTTCCTTCCCCTCCTAGTTCATCTAGATACTTGTTTTGTCTAACTAGATGAACATTTATCTCCTGACAGGTGAGAGCTGGCAATACCGCAATCATCCTTCCCTCCATCCCTGTTTTACCAGAGATAGCTGAGAGGAAGAGATTGCAGGGAAGTGAAGTCTCCTTTCCCCAGCTCATCCTGCCATAGGCAATCAGTTTGGAGCAAAGGTTCCGTCATTAAAACATCAAGTAGAATGAAAAAAATATAAAATTAAAAAAAATTATGAAGTCAGCTCCAAACATTCCTCTAGGTCCAGCTGCTCCCCTGGGTTCTTCTAGCACAGCTGGCAGCACAGGTAGAAGAATATCTGCTTTCTGTGCTGACTGGTGCCATGGGGTTCTCAGCCTCAAATTAATTGCCCCTCACCCACTCCTGCAATTCAAGAGAAACTGGTGGAGCATCAGTCCTGCCCACCAGTTTGAAAAACAAGCAGTCTGCTGGGCACGGCTGGAACTCTTTCTCCTCTGATCCCCCACCCAGTAAACAGGCAAAGCAACAGATTTCCTTCCCAGGCACCACAGTTTACTACCCATGCACCAGGGAAGGAAAATAACCACTACAGAAATACAAATATGGCAAAGGACAGCACTGGCTTCAGTGTGGAATAGGCATTTTTCTTTAAGTTCCTCTGAAATTCTCCAGGATGCCATTTTGCCCCAGTGTTTCATCAGGAAATACTTTTTTACCATTTCCATTTGTCATGGTTTAACCCCAGCCAGCAACTAAGCACCACGCAGCCGCTCACTCACTCCCCCCCCATCCAGTGGGATGGGGGAGAAAATCAGGAAAAGTAGTAAAACTCCTGGGTTGAGATAAAAACGGTTTAATAGAACAGAAAAGAAGAAACTAATAATGATAATGATAACACTAATAAAATGACAACAGTAAGTAATAAAAGGATTGAAATGTACAAATGATGCACAGGGCAATTGCTCACCACCTGCCGACCGACACCCAGCCAGTCCCCGAGCAGCCAAAAAAAACCTGCCCCCCCCCTTCCCAGTTCCTAAACTAGATGGGACGTCACATGGTATGGAATACACCGTTGGCCAGTTTGGGTCAGGTGCCCTGGCTGGGCATGAGAAGCTGAAAAATCCCCAACCATAGTCTAAACACTACTGAGCAACAACTGAAAACATCAGTGTTATCAACATTCTTCACATACTGAACTCAAAACATAGCACTGTACCAGCTACTAGGAAGACAGTTAACTCCATCCCGGCTGAAACCAGGACACCATTCCAAGAAATTACCCATGGCAAGAGCAGGAAGAACAACAGGCCTGGGACCTGCTCCTCTTGCTGTTTGTCACAACACTCAGCAAAAGGGCAATTCTGAATAGGAAATTGTTCAGAGGAAAATAACAGCCAGGCTGACTCAGAAACACTATTCTAACCTCAGGATGAGCAATGATGAGCTGAAGTAGCTGTGCTCTGGGTGAAGCTAGTCTGGAGGTATAGAACCAGATCAGCTGCTACGGCAGGGACTAAAATTACAGGGACTTTCTGAAGAGACTTTACCCCACTTTATGTCAACTCCACTGCAAAGGGAAAACATCCCCCTCAGCCAAAACACAATTTGAAAAGATTGGTATTGCCTTTTTCTTTTAAAAGAAGAGATGTTTTGGAGAAAAACAGCAAGGTTGCTGTTCTTACACAGGAAATAGTCATATAGGTTCAGTTCATTCTTAAGTGCAGTCACCTCCAGATCCTCCAATGGCTAACCCCATGTATCAAGCACTCGCCATTGCACCTAACTGCTCTGGAGAAGAGAGCACTTTAGCAAAGTATTCTTCTTCCTCTCTGTCTTTAGATAGGGAGATTCAATCTTCAATTCTATCTACATCTACCTACACTTATCTGACTCATGAACCAGCAAGAAAATCTGGGTCAGAAATATGCATGCCCACCCACACACTCAGAGTACCCTCCCCAGGGAGGGAACAAGCAGCCTCACCCTGAAAGTGCCTCGGACCAAATCAGATATGTAAATGTGCAAGCACAGTATGTCTAGACTGCCACTCTGGAGACTGACAAATGCCCTACCGAAGGCTCCTGTCAGCTGCCAGCACACCAGGCTCAGGAACTTGCTGATCCCACCAAGGGATGCACACACCAAGTGTCTTACATGGGCAGATATATTAGTAATGGTATTTAACTGTGCGGTGGGGGGGGGGGGGGGGGGGGGGCGGAATACAAACACACCTACAGAATAACCCTTTCTTTCAGCCATTGCTGAGATAAAGATGAACTTCTTTAAGACAATAATTCCTACATTAAATAGTGAGATGCCCAGCGGATGGTTGCAGATGTCATTGTTGCTCACAATAGTGGCAAAAGCACACATACACAAACAAAAGCATAAACCAAAGACCCTTCCTACTGTCCTACAAACCCTAATAGAAGATGTCTTGGGTGAGGAGTGTGTTTCTTTTTGCCCACAGATGAGCAATGTTTACATAAAACTGACACCAGCAGAGATGACAGGTGGTAGTAGAAAACCTAAAGAGAACCAAACCACCTGATGTTCTGATTTCAGGGACAAATGAGCACAGCACAGTATTTTGCAAGACCAGCCTCTTACAACCTCGAGAGGCATGAATTCGATATTCCTTTTCTGCATCATGTCACAACAAAAATTTGTATTTATCCACACAGATACATTTCAAAAAAGTCAGGAGTTTAGCAAGACCCTCTAGAACTTCCTTAATGCTTTAGCATATTTGACCAGGTGGGCCTACAAGCACCAATGAGTCTCAAGCCAGGCCCAACTTGACCAATACAGGAAATCGACTATATCATTATATCATCTCCTCCCCAGAGCTTAAAAAGACCCTCCCAAAACAAGAGCCACATAAGGCAGAAGTGAAACAGAGACTGAAAGCCCTGGAAACACCAGACATCTTGCACATTTCTCAGACTGAGACAGTCCAGACAGTAGCTGCTCACTACCACATTTCTAGGTTTTCAAGCAGAATCAGCATCCCTCAACCCCTGCCATCTTCAAGACACGGTTAACTGCTTCCACTGAAACATTGAAGCTCGGGACATTCATTAATCCCCATGACTATGTAGTAACAAAAGCAAGTTGCAGCGGCATCCTTCCTTGTGAAATCCTACCTCTTCCATTTTATCAGTGAAAACCCTTTTCCATCTCCAAGATGAGAAAGAGAAAAGCTTTAAGGCCAGCCAATACATCCCAAGGCAATTCCATCCCTGTCAGATCTTGTTGCTTCAGCAAATGTTACAAGTTGGTGACCACTGGCTACAATTATCACTGAGGGCTAAACTCCTTCCCTGTGCCTTAAAGGGTGCAGCATTTCTCTTTCTAGATCTTCAAAGGAGAATGATGCCACACTCACCCAGGAGCTGCTGGCAACAGGACGTACTCTACAATAAAAGCCAGCAATGAATTCTCCTGGAAGCAGGAAACTCAGCAGCAGCATGAACTGCATGAGAATATGCTCACATACAGAGCATTCTACTGTATTAAAAAATAGGGCATTGATTTTGTTATTCATTTTTATCTTTAACTCTATATTAAACTCTGCATATGAATGCCTCTTCCCCACTGCCACTTTCTCATGCCTCAGCAGAATTTCTAGTCAGCAGCAGAAACAGAGATATAGGTCCTAAGAACAAATCCATCAGTCTGCTACAAACTGTATGTGAGAGGAGGACTCTGAGTGGGTTGCCAGTCAAAGCCCCTGTTGTCATTTACCAGTGAGTACCTGCCTTAGACCACACGTGAGGAAAATAGAGAAGAAAGCCAGCAACACTTACGCAAGGCATGCCACTCATCCTGGCGGATTGTCTTGGTGATGTTGTAGGTGAGGTTCTTGGGAATGGTCGCTGAGGAGTAGTGGTACTTGATGTACGTGCACCGCTCAATTGCTCCTGGGAAGGACAAAATGCAGAAGAGAAAGTGCTGTTAAATGAATGCAACATGTCCTCCCAGCTGTAGACCTAATGGGCTTGACAACCAAAAACAAAGGCTAGGACCAAAGCAATCCCTACCATCAGTCCACTGTGACAACCAATGCTATCTCTAGCCCATGACAGGCACAAGTTACCTGTAGGGTAAGGTCAAATCCAAAATTAGGATACACCAAAGGCCCTGCAGCAGCTGTCTGCTTTCTCTATCCAATATATATGTGGCAAGTCACCCCTTCTTTCATTTCTTCTCTCTGAACTATGAGCTAGCAGTAGGTATACCAGCATTTACTGTGCAGAAACTGTAAATTCACATCTTAGTTTATTGTGCAGTAATGTGTCTCAGTGCCCATACTCCAGGAGACAAAGCAAACAGCTTTGATCTTTCCTTCAGTAATAAAGAACAGAACGGGAAAAATAATATATATATAAATAGCGAACAACTTTCCTGATCCCCTTCCAACCCACAGCCAAGCAGCAAGACAATCAGAAGGATACGTGACAGGCTATGGTATGTCTCTTGAAAGTACCGAGACACTTTCATAGCAGGCTAAGAAACAGAATTTATTGGCATCCCTGAATAATGAGCCTCAGATGGCAACACAAATGGCTGAAATGGGCAATTTTTTTCCCCTGTAGTCAGGACTTCATCTACATTCCATGGAAAAAAGCACCACAAGCTGCTTCTGTTTGTCTTCTGGTCACATTAGTGCATTCTCCTTTTACAGCCACTTTCCTTCCTCTACAATAATCACACCTCCAGGCCCTGATCTCCTGGCATCTCTCTGCATAGTTAGTGTCCTTAGAGGACTGGGTCTGGCATAGCCTGATGCTTTCCATGGATTATAGCCTAGCCAAGTTTCACACCTGATCAGAAACTTGTGATAGCGCAACCATTCTTGCATTGATGAAAACCAGTAAGTTTTCCTACATCCCTTTTGCCAGCATCCTCAACTAACACTGGCTTTATTAGACCTTCTCACTAAGCAGTCAGATTCAAAGCTCAAGAAATTCTTTTTTCCATTAATATTATGGTATTTTGGATCAGGCCTTTAATAACTAAATAGGCATCCTTAATGTGGTTGGACACACTGTTTACTACTAGCTACCACTGGTCAGAGAAGCAGCTATGCTGGAAATGCTTTTATGTATTAAAAATACATTAAGACAGGCACTCAATAGAATAAATTAAATGAAGCAATGAATTACATAAATAAGAAAGAGTGCTATACCAAGAGGCAGAGGTAGAGAACACTTACTGTCAGCCTGAACTGAAAAGGCAGAGCCATTATCCTTATATCGACAGCTCCAAGGGGTTAAATATGCTTTTATGCCACTAGAAATACCAGTTTCTACCTCAGGTTGTAAAATATTGGCATGAACTTAGATCATACACCATGAATTCACAGCATGAGTAAGAAAACCCATGAAACAAAATTATTAGTTACATCTCAGCCTTCCAAAGTCAGTGCAATACAAACATTTGAGGTCCTCATTGTTTGCTCCTCTTAAGCATTCTTCACATTCTGCCTCTGACAGCAATTAGATTAGACAAAGCCAAATATTATAGGGGGAAAAGGCAAAATATTTACATATGTATCCGCCTGCCCTGACAGCGTGATGGGCTTCTGTGTGAGTCTGCACCATCTGGGCACCAAATGTACGCCCAGAATTAAAGTTTCAAACCAAGAACAGTATTTAAAAAAAAAAAAAAAAAAGACATCTAGTGTGTAAAGAGCTTTTAAAAAAGCCCCAAATCGCAATCTTGCCTTCTTATAGGTTTTCCTGTCTCCTTTTGTGGGGGGATCAGAAGCTTTCATGGATCAGAAGCATTGGCAAGAAAATGAAAAATGCTTATTTGTCAGAAAATAATCTTTAGTTATCAGATACCTGCCCAGAGAAGAGATTTATATAGAATAGCAGACAAGGACACAGAGCCAAGATGCAAAATAAAAGCGTACAGAAGGAAGGAAGAAAAAAATCCTGTTCCATTTGCTATAATTTCTGCTATAATCAGCAGAAAGCACCTCCTCTTACACCAAAGAGGCTAATTTCTAGCAAGGTCCATCAAACTTTTTATTCTTACTGCAGATACTGTTAGTAGTAATGCAGTGAGCTGTTCACTATCTTATATGACCAAAGCCTAAAGCAGAAAGAAAGATTATGGTCTGAATTCAGGTCATCACTTCGCCATATGTATAATTTTGGTCTTATGCTTACATCCTTATGGCTTTAATGAGACTTAAGTACATGTTTAAAGACTGTCTAGAACTAAGAGTACAACTGCAGTGGCAATGGTTCAATGGTAGCTGGAGTACAGGCAGATTTGAAAGGTAAATTCCATGATGAACTCCTTTCCAGCCACACAATATATTTCAACACTGTTCCCACCTCTGAATGACATGCTATTAGCCAATAAACATCATGATTCCAGCCAAGAGTTTGTAGGGACCAGAAGGTAAAGTGTTCTTCAGTGTACATTGTGAGATACATTCTCCTTTGTCCCTACATGTCTGTAAAATATCAGGGCTGACCACTGCACTCACTCACCAGGGCTGAGCAGAGTACAGAGAATTCACTTGTACCTGGGAATTGTCCCTGCTACTTGTGTTACACAGGGAAACAGACCCCCAGGTCAGACAGACAAGGATGCTGCTCCTGGATTTTCACCCTTCTCTGCAACACTAAGCATAGGTCCACTGCTAGAATGGGTAAGCCTAATTAATTTTTTGTTACAGGGCTCAAGATGCTTCAGTCTAATCCAAGTTACTGGGCTTAATAAGGGGATAAACAGGTGAACTGTAATGGTCTATGATATACCAGAGGTCAGTGCGCATGAGCTAATGGGGCCTTTTGGCTTTAGGCTATTAAACTCTCCTGTGAACATCAAGTTTAATACTCTCAGGATAGTGTAGTTCAGAGTTTTTCAGAGCTGTCTTCTATCAGCTTCCAGCACTTCAATTACTTCAGACTCCGGAACAGCAGCAACCACTGGAGAGAGCATGCAGCCATCTTTGTTCCCATGGCCACTGCTGATAGGAGAGGCAGGTAGGCTCTCACTGGGAACCTCAAGCTTTTCATGGCCCAAACTGACAAGGTTTGCAATTGCTTGGCATTTAAACATGAGCCATTTATCTAAACCTGCTCTTACAGGTGCAGAAGAGTGACCTTGCTGAGTTAATGCAACTGCATCAGCATATATCTAGCTAGAGGTAAGAATTAGCTTTTGAAACTTAGAAAAAGACTTTCATTTGCCTGGACTTGCCAATAAAAATTAGGAAAAGGATGAGTTTGCAGCAGTAACAATTTTATACTTCATCATGTTTCCCTACTTGTCCCACACAGAAGAAAACTATGTTCAAGACCCCCAAACATCCAGTTCCTGGAGGCCTCTGGGAAAGCAGAGGCAGGGACCGCAGCAAGGATCAGAACTACTGCTCTCCTGGAAAGTCGTCTCAGAAAAACCCTAGGAAATCCTTACCTTCACATGAATGAATAGCTATGTTCACTCAGTCTTTGGGATGCAAGAGGAAGCAAGAGTATAAAAAAACCCCACACACTTTCCCTTCCCTACCCTCAGTAGGGTAACTGCAATTTACAGACCATCTCCAGCCTTCAGCACTGACTTAGAAAGACCAAATACAACTATGGCTGAGCTTTGCACTTTGTTCAAATAACTAGGAACAGTATTTATGGAGCAAACCAGCGAGTGGGTTTTTTCACCTATGCAGCTGCCATAGCAAGTATTATAGCTGGCCACAAGAAACATGAAACAACCACAAAGCTGCTCTGCTGGCAGATGCAGTATATTCCATGTTCCTCTGATCAAAGGGAAGTGTTTGCTGAAAATCCTAAAGAAAAGTGGCTGACATCTTCAAATAGAGTACTAGAAAAGGGATCAGCAGGAAGATGCAACTAGACCCATGCAGAGCAAAACTCTGCCATACCATCCTCACACAGGCACAGATGCTCAGAGGGGATTCAGCAGCTGTAACTCTGTGGTTGGCAACCCCCTGTTCCAGCAAAGTTCAGATGCCAAGTAAAACTGAGATAAGGAAATTAGAGAGCTTCATCCAGAGCAGCTAAGTATTCATGGCATCAAACATGCCACTCTTCTTACTGATCCACTTCCCTGCTCAGTTCCCCTCCCATATTTGTTGAACATTGCTCTGTGCTATCACCTTATTATTATATAGTATTTCCTCTTCTCTCCATTACAAGGAAAATTCTTAAACTGTGCTATAGCAGAAATATCACCAGAAAACATTGTGCAATTCTTTTCTATTCAGTTTTCAAAACTATCCCAATATCCTGATGTTAGCTCAGCTGCTGGTGAAATTCAGCTCCTGCTACATTACTAGGGCTGTAAAGACTGCCCCAGTAGAGGCCCCAAACTGTTTGGTAACGCAGGGGGCAAGTAAACCATTCTCCCACTCTAAGCTGAACAGGAAATTGAAAGGAAGGTCATACTGCTGGTATCCATACTGTATTTGTCTGATGGGTAAACAGAAAACTTTTTCAGAACTTTTGGGCCAGTGTTTTCCTTCATCACCACCCCCACCCCCCCCTTAAATGTAATATTTCAACACTTTCAAAATGCTCCAAGAAACAGTCTTTACCCATTGTTAATTTAAGAAATAGAATGAAAATTCAAAATGCCATCAGGGTATGGGTCACATCAGTCCTACAGTTCAGATCTCAGAAGTGCCCAGAGGCATTTGCCCTGTGAGGTCAGCTTGACTTTTGCAAAGGTGGTTGTCAAGTTTCAGGAATTTACACTGTCACTGTGATCATATAGCTTAGTCTGCTGCATAACACAGACCAACTCATATGAAAGCTGGCAACACAAAGTAGTTCTTCAGATGGTCTTTCATGAAACTGGTAATCTGTGAGAGCAGTTAGGTAAGTGTCAGTAACATCACTTCAGATCCAGCCCAAGATGACACACAGAAGACTTACTTGCACAGGTTATCTGACTATACTCCCCTCATGTCAGTGAGGACTACAGGATTTCACACTTTTCCCCCCCACCTTTCAGGGCTGCAGATTGTGGAACCATCCTTAAGGTTCAGGTACAGATTAACCCAATGCCTGTGAGCAAGTTCCCTCTGGTAGCTGGAGGGCTCACGGGTACGCTCACTTGCTCTGGATGGACTATGGGACAGCCATTCCAGACTTTACAACAAGCTAGCACTGACATCGCAGTCACCTTGCTTTCTGTAACATGCAGGGATCTGAAACCAGGTGGTAGCCATTCTTCTTTTGTAGAATGTATGTTGATTTCTAAGAAGGATCCAGCTGTACACTAGTATTTGTTTTATTACATTTCCTGCCAAGGCTTTTGATATGATGAGCTTCCCTGAAAAGACTGACATGGATGTTCCGAGCCTTCACTACCTCCAGGCAGCTTTTCCTTCTGCGTTGTAGATACCTCTGGATGATGTTTGTAGCAAGCAATTTATTCCACAAAATTCACCCTTTCTGCTAGCTCTAATTTTTACAAATCTGTTTCAGAATTACTACACAAACATTTCCTAGTAAAAGGAATCTTAGCCTCTGGCTTGCAAACTGCACTCACTACATATATTTGCTATTCATTATGAGAAACTGCCTTCTGTATGAGATTGCCTTAATCCCATGGTTTGGTTACTGTTCCCTTATTGGGTGACTATATCCACACCAAGCAGACAGAAGATGTAGATTGTTCATTTAGCCTCTAATCCTTTCACATTATCTCCAGGAAATCTGTAGAGCGGAGAAAGTTTACAGTTTTTTCTTCAGTAAGGTTTCCAGGGGCTATAATCATAGCTAGGACTAGGATCAGGTTACACAAAGCAATTGCATGTGGCATATGTATCTGTTAATCTCTTAAAAGTCCTGTTTCCCTTGGAAAAGTTCATTGTTAAATTGTGCTAGCAGCCTCCAAACCAACCCTGGCCATTCAAGAATGGCAAACTTAAGAATTATTGCCCTCAGCTGTATGTGCTGCCCTCAGTCTCTTAAATTATTTCACATGAATCATCAGAACTCATCTGGGAGGTACCTTAATATAGACAAGGTGGTTGTTGCAGTTTCAGCATGCATTGACTGGTCAAACTAAACCCTGGAGGAAGGTAGGAGGAAAAATTAGGCTCTACCTTGACCAGCTGCTATGACAGAATTCCAATCAGATATGCTGACTAGTAATGAACTTGTGATGAGTAACTATCATCTTAATGAAGGCAGAGACTTCATTAGAAAGTATTCCAACACACTTAACAGGATTATTTCATTAACTCTGGAGTAATACTAACCATGAAATTACTGGTTACATATTTGTGCCCATCTATAAGTATATTAATGCCAAAAATGTAGGAACATTATTCTTCTACATTAATTGTAGAATTGTTTGTTAGAAGAGTCCTCTAGATGTCAAGCAGCCCAATTCCCCGCCCAAAAGACGAACAACTTCAAAGTTAAAATCAAATTCAAAGACAGTTTACATTGCTCAGAGCCTTGTCCAGTCAAGTTTTAAATACCTCCAAGAACAGAGGTGCACAACATCTCTGAGCACCTGTTCCAACACCTGACCACCTTCATTATGAATTTTTTTCCCTTAATACCTAATCAGAATTTCCCTTGGTGCCACATGAATATCGTGAATACAAGAATACCTAAGGGTAAAGGTCTAAAAATCTAGGAAGAATATGCAAATGTCATCACCTTAATCAACACATCTGATGAATATTCATTATCGTATACACATAAATAGAAGCTAATGTTCTAATTAATGGAGCTCCAGATAGATTTTCAGCCACAGCATGGGCCAAATTTTTAGAACAGGAGATCACATTCGTTCCTGGCTGGCTCTGTCATCATCCTGAATTGAGGTTCAGTTTGTTTCTGCCAGTAGGACTTGTTGCTACTTGCCCTAGGTAAAGCAAATCAACTTCTGGTACTGGTTGTTGCTTGCTGTGTGCTGCAAGGAAATTGGGCAGATGCCTCCCTTCAGTTGACAGGTTGGGGTTTGTGTCTTTTGGGTTTAAGACTGTTTCTAGCTCCTAGCTGCTACCTCTATAAGTGGGTAGAGGTGCAGTATCAGCTTCTACTCACCATTTACATGTTTGTGTAAAAGTCAGAGAAAGGGATGTGAAACAGTCCCCTTCCCCATCCACAGACAGACCAAAGGATCACATACTGGGAGAGACAATGAATGTGTCTGTCTATGGTAACATTTAGCATGTATCAGGAGTGCACTTCTGAAAATGATGTCCTGATCATCTCTAGTGACCATGCTTTGGTTCATAACGTGATGTGCTGTAAGACCAGGCCAACTAATTCTTCACAAATAAAGCTAAATTGGAAGATGAGCTAATGGGAATTCAACTAATAGTACAAAAGCAGAGCTAGTCTGAAGTAGCATCCCCTCCCCAAAAACACAAAGGGGATGTTAGGTCCTAAGCACTAATTGTTTCTTACAAATCTACCTCCATTGTACCATGCTATTTACAAATGTAGATCTAACCTATGTTGCATGCTGTGTTTCTGCAGTTAAGATCATCCTAGTAAGGACTGCCAAAGGAAATTCAGCTCTGAGTGACCATAGCTCTAGGAAAGCTGCCTGGAAGGATGCCTTACCTACCTAGATGGTTGATCTCCAAGACCAGAAAAGCCTATGGAGCAGCCACCACAGCATGAACAGTACCACAACAAGAAGCACAGGTCTGCAGTCAAATTCTGTAGAACTGTACTCATCACTGATATGGTCACACCAGTCACACTCACAAATACAGGTGGGCAAATAGTCTGTGTTTCGGGTTCAAACTCCAACTTGAAAAATTGTGGGGGTACAGGGGAGGGTTCACTGACACAACCAGAAATAAAACAAACAAACCAGAATTTCAGATCAGCTGAACAATTTTGTACAGCCACAAAACTGTAGTCATCTAACTTATCTTGACACCTTTAAAGAATAATTTAAAATGTATTTCCATTGAAAGTCAGAAAAATGTATTTTGAGAATTCTAAAACACTGACATTCTTCTTAATTTCATAGTGGTTTTTTTCCAACTGAAACCATCAGCCATGTTAGATCAAGTTTCACAAGTAGTTCTGCTCCCTTGCAAGCTCTTTGCTTCAGAGCCAATTTTCTGCATGAAAATAAATAACGATTTGCTAACCGTACTTACTATAAATGTACTTACAAGCACAATAGGCACCTATATCTTCCCTGTTGGGTAAAATGCAGCAAGCCTGCTAGGCTTCCAGTGGCAAACGGATATTTCAATAGCCAGAAATCTACGATATCACCTAAACTTTCTTTTTACATGTAGATGTCTTTACTGACCACCAGAAAATGTAACGAACACAGAACTTCAGCAAAACATACTCAGAAGATAACAGTATCCTCTGTTTTACCTGAAGGAAAAGCTTGCTTGTATTCACCAAGTTGGCAGCCACCGAAAGGATGAGACATTCGTAAGATAAATATTACTTCATCCCTGAAATGGCACATACCCAGCAAATACATTAACAGAATGTACGGCTTAAAGTTTTTCATTAGGGAAGTGAGCAAAGGTTTTTTCAGAGTGACAAGCAGAACCTTCCTGCTCTTTTTTCCTCCCATTTTTCTTTTACAGTTCATCTCACTTGATTTCCAAATAAAGGTTCTCTCAGAGCCTCTAGCTTAGTAAAACTTGTCAGACAATGCTCAGCTGGTAAAGAGGTCTTGTAAAAACCCAGTGAAAACATAGCAGGGGGGATGGTCGAAAGAATCCAATATACTGTACTATACTGTATTATCCATAAAGAAATGGGATCATAGATGACAATATGCCATTCCTATTCTTCGCAGGTCATCTGGGTTGAAAACCTGCCAGCTCACTTTCAGTAGTGATCCATTAGATCCCTAGAGATATAGAAAAAATTCAGATACAAAGTGCATGTGAAATGGAGGCAATCCATGAAGCTTATGGGTCTGCAGAAGCACACAACAGCTTTGTGATGTGTGGGCTATACGGTGACCAGCTTCCACATAGGGACTTCCAAATATTTCAGACTGAAACACCTACATTTCATTTCGACTTCTGTTTCCACATCAAAATATCTAAATTTCTTTTTCAACCACTGTGGAAGTAAAGATCGAGGTGCAGACGTGCATGCATACACTGAGCAGACAGCAACATTTTCAGAGTAGAGGCAAAAGAAAGTGCCTGAACAGCTTTTGCCAGGCCTGTTCCCCACATGCTCTCTGGATATCCCAGCAAATAGCAGCTTGCTTAAAACAACCAGCTGGCAGAAGATAAATATTCCACCCATGATAAGAAAAGAATCCAAGTATGAGACCAAAAGCTGAATTTGCATCAGAAAGTGATGAGCTCACACTTTCTCTCCAGGGACCAAGGAAAGGGGGCTGGCAAGGAAGCTGGTTACATGTAAGCAAGAGGATGGTTATGAAACACTTTTTTTTACTTCAGCTATTAATAACAGTCTCCAAGCCACAGGGCACTTGAAAGGAGGAAGGCATCTCCTTGCTTCTATTAATCTTTTTGTCCACCTTTTTGCATTGGGCTGGCCACAGGGGAGAGGAAAGCACAGCACAAATGAAAAGTTAAGGAGGTTAAAAGGGCTGAAAAATATTTGCTCCTACTTGTTTGGAGGCAGAAATTAAATGATCAATAAAAAGTCACTGAGACAGCAATTACCAGTAAAAACTCACAGATGACCCAATAGCTCATGGAACAAAGCATTATCTCAGCAATGCTGTCAAGCCAAAGAAAAAGCATAGCAAAGGCTATGCCATTGACAGCTTTCTTTTTATTTCAATGTACCTCTTCTAATTCTCATCATAAGATACTCCCATGAAGCTTGGTATTTATTGAACCATCTCTTTCAAAGAGATGTCTGGGAAACAGGGTCCCAGATTGCCAAGAAGAAAGTAAGGATGGGCCCACTGACACCACTAATTCTGCTGAGGATCTGCAATCACGTGCAGTGAAGATCACCTGTCTCTGTACCTTGGAAAGCTATTGTACATGCTGCTTTACAACGTATACGTGCCTTTCTATACACATTTACTCCTCTTCAGTTCTTAAAGTGAGAGGAACATAAGCCCTTCTCTGTGTCTCCATACTGTTAGTTTACAGCTACCTCCACAAATTGCTGAGCTGGAGAAAGCACTTAGCTTTCTTGTAGCACTTCAAGTTCTTGTAGCACTTCAAACTCATGTTTAAACAGAAGAAATCACAACATGACAAAGAATCATTCAGATGCTTTGCATCCCACATTAGAGAACTTAAACCAAGACCTAACAGACTAATCTCCCAGAAGGTCCCACTTACAGTCTCAGCCTCATCCAGCACCTACAGCAGTCTCTTAAGAACATCATTTAAATGAAAGGACTTGTGGGCTCTGCAACATATCTATATAACACTATTTTCATGTAGGTTTTGTCCCTCAGCTGAGTTTGTGGGGGAGGGGGATGGTTTCACAACTTTCACTTGAACATAAATTCTGGTAAGAAAAAGGAGAGAAAATGACAAAGTTCTTGACAGGACTCTTCTATTAGGGATTCACAGGAATCAAGCTAGGGAGACCAATTTTTAGAAGAATAACTGTATTTTTACCCTATCTTAAGATCAGCACATAGTCAAAAAGCATTTTGCTTATACACTGAAGTTAAGATGTGGTTTTCTAACTCACATGGTTACGTATAAGAGGTGAATTGGCTTGCCTTAAATTTTGGCAAGTATACCACCATCAGCATGGATCTTGTTTTGCACATTTTAAACAAAAGGTAACTATGAGAAACCACAGGATTTGAAAGGATTGCAGCTCCAAAATAACTACCAGCAGGCAACTAGCCTATCAAAGAAATAAGTGAGGAAGGAATCCAGCATCAGCTTTTCAGCAAGGCTGGGGGTTTTCCCCCATGAGAAGACTACAGCATGGATAGACCAGAAAGGGTGTGCCCTGCTATGCCCATAAACTGTTCTCAATCTACCGTGCACTGAGCTTGTAACCTCCTTTGCTGATACAACAGACTGTCTCCATCCATCAGGGACTCTATTGAGACTTTTAAATTACGCAAACAGAAGACTGTGGACATATTTTGTCTTTGGTGGAAAGATTTCTTTCTTAATAAGTACATCCTTATCTTCTGGATTCCCTAAGATTCACTAGCCTTTTTTTTAATGCTGTCCCTATTCTAGTTATTTCAAATAACTGTTAGGGTAGTATGGTTGGAAGAAAGGCATTTTCAAGACATCGCTTCATACACAAAAATGTATTTCCCAAAGGTACCTTGCAGCTACATGTATGTGCAGTGTAAAGATAATAAACAAGATCATCCCTAAGTGAGCAGAGTTTCCCCTGCAAGTTCATAATGTCTTTTGCCTCATAAACTCTACCAACTGAATAACTACTCAGATCACGCAGCCTGATGGACAAAAGCTACTAAAAACTACCTTGAAATAAACCTTGGGACTATTTACTGGCAAGTAGAGACCACTAAACTATAAAGATAGTATGTATAACGGCTCTCCAAAGTAAGGAGTAGTTTCATGTTGGACCATGCTCTTTCCCTGTAAAGTCATTGCCTGGATTGTCCTTGTTCAAATTATTCATTAACTGGTGAGTTGCTATCATTAAATTACAAGGATGCTCCATCTTCCTTTGTAAAGGAGTATGGCATTCAGAAAGACAAGAGATTTCGCAGCTGACTGCTCTTTCCTTGCAAGGCCACTTGCGGGACTATTGTAACTGGACTGATTACTGTACATAAGGGCTTAAATCAAATAAAGGCCTTAAGAAATTAAATGTTGTGTAGATATTTAAAAAGTAGTCCTTGAATAGTCAAACTGAAAGGTACAACTAGAAGGAAGGGGAGAAGATAAAGATGGTGGTAAGAAGATCAGACAGCCGTGCTGTGAAATCAGATGAGCAGAAGCACAATTTGGTCATTCTAAAACCTATGAACCACATATATTGTTAATCTCTCTGCAGCTGTCTGAAATAAGTGGTTTCTCCCTTACAGAAGTAAGTGATTCTTGAAGACATATTTGAAATAGGAAAGGTTGGTAGATGTGATAAAATATTTTTCCAATTGACTGGACTCTGCCCTTACTTATCCAGTGATGAGTTTTACAATACTATCGTATGCCCTTGTGTCCAGAAAGCTTAGATGTTAAGTGCCTCTTCACAAATGCTACAATAATTCATTTTTGGTGCTAGCATCAAGTTCTAGCTGCACTCAAATGTACTTAGGTCAACAACTTAGGACTAGAATCTCAACATTGCTGCAGACACTCTGCACCAAATGAGCAACACATGTTTCAGAGTGGCTGAAAATATTGAAAGGATAAATGCCCTTGTATAGGGGTAGAGGGGGCCAGAAACTGAGAAGGCATCAACTTATCTCCAACCCCAACCTTTCCTTTGCTTATTCCCAATACAAAACTGGGAGCACCAGGGTATGCCAATATCTGCCAGCTACAGGAAAGTTAGGAGTGAGAAGACCTGTTCCCAGCATGGTCTTCAACTGGGAATTAAGTTGCTCTAGTCAAATCCCAAAGGCATCTAGTCTCCAAGCACGTTAGCCAAGGTACATCACATTTCTTTTAAGACATGTGTAAGATGTGCCATTTAATGCAGAAATAAAAAATGTCAGAAGCCAGCCCAGCTTATGTAAGAGGGCAGCAAAACAGAGTAAAGAAAATCTAAGTATCTCTAATAGCATCTGTTATTTTTTTTACATACCAAAGAAAGTTACAGGTGGTTGTAAAACCACGTGGCCCTAGCTTAGACCCAGAGCTGGTGCATATTTAAATGTAGAAAGACTACTGTGTGATGAGAATTTCTCATCCAGTAGACACATGTACTGCTGGATCAGTGCAAATTGCGGAGCAGACTGGGCTTTTGCTGCTGCTTTTGGGTTTGGGGTTCTTTTGCAGGGAAAGGTAGATGTTCCTTTGCTTTGGGAGAGTGCTGTGGCATGATATTCCCTTGCCTATAACATCCTCTTGTCATTTGGTAAAAGTAATCTACCACTTCTTGCATCTTCCTGTCTGAAACGTCAAATCAAATTAGAGGGTCACAGTATGAAAATCTCCCACTCGCTGCAGTGTAAGATGTTCTGGCCAAGGCAAGCTGGACTAAATATGTCTGCTGCCTGTCAAAAAGGATTCATAGCTTGAAAGACATGATTCAAAAAGCACAGAGCACCATTAGTTAATATAACTCTATTGAGGGCAGCAACAAGCATTATCTGAAAGGTAATCGTTGCACCTCTGAAGACTTTTGTCACTATCCATTTCTTCCCACCACACCCATGCCTGAAAGGCCAGCAGAATCCCACTGGGGCTTATAGACCTAAGTGTTATTCAGCCCTTTACAATTCAAGAACCTGCTTTATGATCCTTATTCTGACAGGGGAGGGTCAACCATACCCCAGAATACCCATCACCATACATGGGACCAGAGAAGAAAGCACTTCCTAGCACCACTTGCAAGGTACAGAATAGCCCTTCAACTCCACACTGGAATTTCACCAGTTTCGATCATTGCTTCACATTTGGAGGGGAGGAGCTATTGAAACAGGCATTTACTCAGACACTGTCAGCTCAGGATTTATTTTCTTTTAGTCTTTACTCTTAGTCTGAGCTGTAATAAATGCCTCTGTCTCAGTAACATCTGATAACACCCAGTGGGACAGAGGTGCTCTTGAGGCAGAATGCTGTACAAATACAGTGAACAGAATCTGTGCCCTGGAAGACTTTTGCTGTTCCTGTTTTGTACCTTCCCCCCCCCCATCTAGTTGCTCATTTTGTTCAATATGTAAAGATAAGTCTTAAACTGTAATGTTTGATTCTAGAAATTAACTCTGTTTCAGCATCCTATGTGCTTCTGAACTCATATTTTTATCTGTACAATTAATTCTAAATCCAAGTGTTATTATAGACCATTGCATTCTATTAATGCTTTACTTTCTATTCTAATTACTACTCTAACAATACCTTGCACAGTATATTTCTTAATAATATCTCAAAACATTTAATAAAGACAATATTGCTACCCAGCATTGTTACATATTATTCACCCACCCCCCCGAAAAAGTTAAGCCTTCTGTTTCCTACCTTTGTTCACTAACTTGTGGACAGTACAATCAATCCCCTCTGCAATAGGTCTGAAAGCAGACTTTAATCCATCATTCTATTAACTATAAATTGAGTTATTTAAGAGACAGCAGATCTCTGTTTCCCCCCTCCAAACATCCCAATTATAAATTAAGGCAATAAAAACATGGATAGCAAGTAATCACTGCTTGTCCCAAGTTAGGGACCAACATCTTATTACAATATGGAATTTTTCCTACACTAAATTACAACATGGCTTAAGAGAAGGACTGAGCAGATGCTATCCTACCCCCCTAATTTTCTTTCCTCTTATTTTGTCAGGGGCAGTGTTCAGCCTTTCAGACTCCAAAAGCATGAGGCTTCAGTTCACTGACTGCAGGATCAGGTGAAGAAGATCCAGGATGATTCTTAACATGCCTCCACTAGACCATCAGCCACTCTGATGAAGGGTATGAAGAGAACATGTCAGCTTAATGAAAAACATATTCTTTGGAAAACATCCAAACCTTTAAGAAAATATGCCATTATCTTTAGTCTTATCCCCTAGGGTTCTGCAATATCAGGTTTAATTACAACAATTGTGACGAAAATCATAGTAAAGAGATGTAGCTGCAAGCCAATCTTGCCCAGAGATTCTGCCCACCAGGGTAACAACCAAATGCAGCACTAGGAAGAGACTGCAGTACAAGCTCAGTGAGCAAACTACATTCAAATCACTTCCAGCAAAAATATTTCTAAGTCTAGCCTAACTCAAAGGGAACAAGAGATTAAGGTGGCAGGTACGTGGCTGAGATTCAGGGAAGCACTCCCAGGACAAGGAGACTTAGGAAGGAGAAGCAAAAAGGTAGTCTCATGCTGCAGTAGAAATGCAGTGAAGGTAGACAAGTGCCAGACTCGCTGGCAGAACAGTCAATGCCCCAAATTGTCATACAGTAGATTTGGGGTTTGTTGCTGGAATCAGCTGAAGAAACAAACACTTATGTGGCCTCCTCCAGCAACTGATTAGCATGATCATGCGTAGAGAAAAGAGCACCCAAGCTTGCATGGTTAACAGGATGGGTTACAGCACTCACACTTGTAGCTACCCAACCGTGCAACAGGCAAGAAAAAGGAGCTAGCAGCACAGAGCTCTAAAAGAAAAGGGGAGAGGAATAAAAGACAAAATAGCCCAATTTCTGAAATTGATATCATCATCCTACATCTTTGTAGGACTCATTTGCAAGTGTGATGGATTTTACACCTTAAGGATTGAACAGCTTTTCTGAAGATATCCAGAGCAGCTGCAGGATACAGAGATAACCATTCTCAGTACAGGAACACAGTTTTGGTAAAATACTCCAATCCTGGGTTACCAGAAAGTGAACAGTTTGAACTTGCATGAATGTTACTTCATCCACACAAAAGAGAAGCCTCTGCCAGGAGCATGCACAGGTGTGAGTCTGGATGTCAGCACTTAATGGATTATATTAAAGAAAATACATCTCAGCAATATAGAATCCCAGAGGTTTAATAATTATCTTTCCAAAACGAGTGAGCAAGTGGCCTAGAAGGGGAGAATCCCTCAGCAGGTAGAAAACAGAAATTTCTAGGTAGTATTTCCCACCTTCCAGCAAGTATCTTTCTACAGGAAAATAGTCAAGTTATCTTAAGGAGTAAGAAATAACAGTATTCAACCATTCCTCCACAGCCTTTCAGCTATGGAAGAAAGATTTGGCTATGAAATTGCATGACAATAAATTACTTCAAGGAAAAATATGCAGCACTCCATCTCATATAGACTGTAATATTTAAGAACACTTAGGTTGTCATCAAAAGGAGGGAGCAAGAGAAAATACCTTTATTCTCTATTTAGATTTCCTACAGACTTGGTGACATTTACTGTATTTTAGCAGTGCTGTGGCAATGCCTAGGAGCCTCAGTCTTGGACCATGTCCCCATTAGGCCAGGCACTGTGCAAAACTGAAATTAAAACTGTCCCAGACCCAATTCCTTTACCATTTCATTAAAATTTCAAGTGTTTCTAAATGTCTCCAATACCACACCTAATAAGCTGATTTTGTACCGAGGTGGGGACATGCACTTTAAGAAAAAAAATAATCAGTGAAATAAAATAGCTGTATATATTACTAGCATTCAAGGTCCAAGAAAAGACATAACCAGGTGGAATGGTCTCATTATGCTAACCATACATCTCACCTACCCACACAGCCTCATTATGCTCAACTATACATCTCACCTACCCACAAGAGTACTTCCTTGAGGACAAGCCTGTAATTTTTTTATTCATATTATACCAGGGCAGAAAACAGAGTTTTAAACAGTGGCCATGCAAGCTGCAGATCGCCTCTGCAGCCTTCTTTGAGCCTCAATATGCTCCTCTGATTTAATCAGATGCCTTTTGTCTGATTAGGATAAACTAAGTCTGAGGTTTTGGTCATTCCATAGCCCTAATTCTATGCCATAAAGTACAAAATCAGTAAGGGGTTTAATGCAAATGATTACACATGACCCATGGCACTAGCATAACACTTGAAGCATTTCAGCACTAGACAGCTCTGCAGCTTCTCACCACTGACAGTGCGGAACCAGAGACCCAGATGTGCTGTCCTGGGCGTCAAGCTGAGCACAATTTCCTCTCAGCTATTACTCCTAATTCCATAAAGCAAATTCACGTAATACCAATACCACGTGGCCTTTGTGCATGATAGCTGAAGGATGCCAGTCTCACTTCTAATAGGAGAAGAGCAGACTCCTGTCACAGTTACTCTTAGTAGGAGATTTTTAGGAGGAGATTTTTTTTTTTAAGCTATGCTAGATATAGTCTGTTACTTGTCTCTATCTGGAGAATGATGGTGCCTGCTGGATCCTCAGCCTACTGTTAAAAAGAAGAGGGATAATCACTAGAGTGCCTTATCAAAAATGGGTACCCTCATAGGTGCAAGAATGTGCATACTTGCAGCTGTGCTGCATCAGGGATGCAGTCAGATAGTCCTAGGCAGGGAGATAAGATATTCACATATGTACTGCTCTGCCACATCACATAAAAGCATGATGAAAGGTTCTGAGAGTATCTTTCATCAGGGTTAGGGCTATGCTGCTCCCATCAGTCAGAAGGAAAGCAACAGGAAAAGTCCAAGTAATGTCCTGCCAGAGACTCCGTAGTATGTCTTGGCAGGCAGACTCAGTCTCCTGTGTCATGAATTACCTGACTAGAGGAAGTACAGCTTGTTGCAAGATTAAAAACAAATATCCCTTTCATTGGTTTAACCTTTGGTTCCTTAGGTCTGCAGTTCATCTCTCTGAACTACAAGAAGCAATCACAAGCCATGAGTATTTAGGAGGGGGCAATAGCTTCTCCCTATTCCAGAAAAGGAAGTTTAGTGTGAACTGCACTATTTAGCATGAACCCACACCAGATGATTATGAAATGAATTAGCAGTAAAAATTTATTTCAAGTATAAAAGCCTTTTAAAAGATAAATAAGCCAGGCTCCAAATTACCATTAAAACTAACTTCCGTGGATGCTCTGCCACTGCTGCTGAGCTAAGTTCTTTGCAGAAGCCGAGCAGATTGTTCAATGATTGAGTGATATTAATCAACAGGAACTATTGTGCTAGTTGCTTCATCTGGAGATTAAAGGGGTTTGTTTTAAGGAGAACAGAAAAATGCACCACCACTAAGGGTTCCCCTTTCTGCATCTCTCTCCATTTCCAATACAGTCTCTGGCATGACTAGCATTCTTTCCCAAGCAGAACTATCTGTATTTAGGTAACCACCAACCATAAAGGCAAAACAAAAAATCCCATCCTCTGAGAATTAAAGCTCTGAATAGAGCAGCTCACAGACCACAGGCAACTGAACTGTTATATTACAAAGCTATCACACAACTAGCCATGGCTGAGTGATGTTCAGGTGAGTGGACGCAGCTTGCACTGGTTTCTTTCCCTGTGGCACCCTGGCAAGACAACAAATCTCTTTTCAAGGTGGCTGCCTGTTTCTTTCATACATTTACAACCAGCACAATTAGGTCTTTTTCAGCTCTCTTCCTTGTCAAATATCAATTTGAGATAGCATGATGCTTATGTTTTCCTCAGCTTATAAACCACCCAATTTTTTGATCCCTGCCAGTGAGCTGCAGCTGCAGGCAGTTAAGCAGTGAGCTAGTTGTGACATCAGTAAAGGAGCATCAAGAAGGGGAAAATTACATATGAGAGAATTCTGGCTGCCCCAGAAAGTCTCACACAAACTCTCAGGTCACTCAAACACTCCCATCAGTAGTCTAAACTGAAGCAAGTGTCTGGGTAAACAGTTCAGGAACTAGCCTAGCCTTTGTGATTTGTGCCCAGACATTATCTGAGTATTTTGCTTTTGACTTGCACATGCTAGGAGACATATGCAGGCTCCATCTCAGGCCTTAGCATCACCAGAGTTTCTTTGTACTGACTGCAAGTCCCACTGTAGTAATCAAATTCAAATAAGCGGTCTGCCTTGATTTCAAAGCAGTCAGAGTCACTACAACACAACCCAAATGTAGCATGTTAACAAACACATCTACTACAGCCACAGGAAACAGGTTCATGAGATTTGTTAATATTAGCATCTTAATTAGCACAAGAGTTATGTCTGAAAGGACTGAACTACTTAATACCTAAAGTGCATCCATTGCTTCTCTTTGCTTTTTAAGGGCAAAGAAGGACCTACTCCTATAGCTCCAGTAGCTGTAGCAAAACATGACTTCACTTGGCTATAGCATGCTCTTCATGCTAAATCGCAAAATACCCTGTAGAGGCTAATAAGTAAAAGCAGGTATGAAAAGGAGTTAAGGGACAGACAAAGGGTACATTGTCTGCTGTGTTTTGAGATGAGGTGGAAAGTCAATGAGGCAGAAAAAGCTCATTCTGGTGAGAAGAGCTGCAAAGGAGAAGACTCACATCAATGAGACAAGACTATCAACTCTGAAAAGACAGAAGGTTAAGAACGAGGCCAAACCTAAAAAACCCATGGGTGTAGGCCTACATTTTGGTAGGAGCCAAGAAGAAAGGGAAAAAATTCTACTTTTTCACATGTATCTTAAGACATTTATGGCTGGGATTATACAGAGCAGTTGCTTGCAATAGCAGAGAACTAGACTGATTCAGCAACTCACCCTAGTCCTACACAGAAATGTGAGAAGACAGTAGGAATGATCTGGATTTCTTGGAAGTGAAGAGGGAAAACACATGAGTAACTAAACATTTTAATTCTCCTCTGTATATTCTGCAACTATGACCACAATACATCATTTGAAGAACTCTCTACTCAGTTAACAGTTTTAAGAAGGATCAAACACCTCTAGCTTCCATTCCACTATACCCACCCTTCCCCACCCATAAGACTAGCTCAGTACAGTCATTCAAAGCCTTCTGTACAGTGCTATGCTGCCTTGTACAAAAGATCAGCAGGGAATACTTTAATCAGTATTTTCTCCTGAAGGGTAAAAAATGATTCTGAAATTACTTTGCCTGGTAATGAACTGCATCTTCTTTCACGCTACTGTAGACCTAGAACAGTAATTCCTGTTTCATGTGTTTGCCTTAGTTTAATTTTTTTTGTTGTTGTTTTGTTTGTTTTGGTTTACAGATTTGTTTCTATCATGATGAAAGCTAGACAAAATATTACAAAAGCAGGGGAGAAGGGAATGTCAATATTAAGGGAAACTGAGTTTTCTCTTACCTTGCTAAAATAAGTTAGTCAGGGTGGGTGGGAACAATCTCAGTGGAAACGGAAAACATGTAAACTATTTTATTTTGGGGGGAACTGAATTCATCACTATGATTAGAAAGTACCAGGGTAAAAAAAAAAAATCAATATATTTCACTAGCTGAATATTCCCTGCCCCCTTATATTTAACATAGGTACTTCTAGTAAGGTAACACTGGAGTGACAACTGACTTTTGGAGTGGAAACAGTTGTGTTTAAAATTACTTTCTTATGTTTGATAAGTGGATAGTGCAGGTGAAATCTGGGCAACACTGAGGACCTGACTCAGACTATGTCTTCTCCACACCCAACTCACTCCAGGTAACAGTAGAGATCTGTGCTAATCTGGTTTATTTCCCTGACAAGCATCAAGAATTTAGCAGGATGGGAGCTGCTCAGGTTTATATTCTCAATCTCTGAGTGACTCCATAACATCTTAGGAGGCAGGACTCATGCACCTTTATCATTAAAGCCAACCTCTTCTGTTTATTGTTTTTCCCATACTCATTTCTCCCACATAGACCTTTCTTTATGTTTCCATTGCCTCATTCACCAGAGTTCATTGGCTTTGAACTCAGAGTGAAGCAGAGGTCACTTCCAGCTTTCAAACCAGGTATGGCTCACACACACATGCCAACACCAGAAGTTCTTACATGGGTCAGGTTCTGAAGACATTCCCCTGCCAGGCTGGGTAGCCATTCACCAGCCATCTCAGTTAAAAAACATGAAGAGCACTTATAACCTTAGATGCTGTGTGTGGTGCACGTGCAACTCACATTCCTGAAAAGATGCCCAGCAATTACAGAAACAATTAAATCCATCTTTTCCTGTTATGCAGTGAAGTGCATTTCAATAACACTCCTATGTACTTACTAAATATTTTCCCCTGGAAGATCTCCAGAATGATAAACATTCATTAATCACCACAAGGTACCTGTAAGATACCAAACTACTTGAAAACTACATCAAACAGGTGATCAGAGGCAGAGCTAGAGGCCATTTTATATTAGGACAGCTTCATGCTGCTCTGCTGACACACAGCCAACTTGCTGTGAGCCATTGCAGCCCCAGAAGAGTTACTTTTCTTGTAAGAAAACATACTTTGGCCAACAGCACCCCTGCATTTGTCAATCATCCCAAAAGCTTCATCCGAGAGCAGGGAGGGGAGATCCAGGCATCCATGAACTGAAACTAACCCAGCAGCTGAGCCAGACCACAGGCTGTCAGCACAAGTGACCTTCAGCCACCTCTAATGAGTTCTCATGGGCAAAGGGTGGAGAAAAACAGGGTGGAGGGGAAGGAACAACACAGCCAGACCCCACTTTTTCCCACAGGATCACAGAGTTACAGTTTAGGTAGCTGAGTCACCCACATCTCAGGAAAAGAGGACAGAGACCCTTGCCATTGTAGCAGGTGGCTCCCACTGGCCACACCTGACAAAAGCTTCCCAGTGAACAGCCCATAGAATAAGACTTCACTGGAATTGACAAAATCCCCCTAGAACACAGGCTGAAGGGATAGTCTGTATTTAAATAAGGTTGTCACACTACTATTGCGATAAGGGTAAGATTTCTCCCCAAAAATCATACTAGTAGAAACTCCAGGATGCTGTGTTAGAGGCAAACCACCTGGTACTAATATAGCTTCTTTTCATTACAGAACTTGAACAATCTATTCTATTGGAAAAGTTGAAGGTTAACTAAGAAAATCCAGACACCAACATTTTTTGTTTATTTCTTGGCACAATTGCTAACACATCACCAGGCTGTTTAAAACCTGTACCAATGTAGAAAAAAAGATTTCTAACAAAGTTTATGGAGCATTTGTACTGCAGAGTACTACTGTCTCTGATGCTCAGTCAGAAGAGCATAGAAGTTTTGGTACTTTCATTTGTATACATGAGTATGTGTGCATATACATGTTTTAATTAAGCCTTATTAATGTACTTGCTCTATTTTCTCACTGTAATTATACAGTTATACAGAAAAACATTCAAAAGTCTGGATGACTCAGGAGTTCGACAACAAGATACAAACTGCCAAATTTAGCCAATAGTACAAACCCAGCTACACAGTTTAAGTCAGTAATCTGGAGCAGACTGAACCAATTAATTACAACTTTGACAACTCTTGTCCTTTTTTCTTTGTTAATTGTCTGCTAACAGGCTGTAAAAAAGCTGAAATTTATTCATTATTCAAAATGATTCATAAATGTCTTCACTGACTAACTCTTGGCCTACAAATATCTTAAGCTATGACTGTCACAACTAAGTAAATAATTTGCAATTCATGGTGTAACTTATGTAATGAATTTCTTCACCTTATGTAACTAGCCTGAACAGTTTAAACAGCTGACAAACACAGCATACATTTTTAATTGCACACTTGCAGTTAACAGTTGGGTGGTTACAGGAATCACCCTCCCAGGAAACAATGGCATGTGATTTAGGTTGCAAATACCAAATCTTTCATTTGAGAATGTGCTGCGAAACTCACTTTCTTTGCCCACACTCAATGAATTATGCAAGCCTTCAAGCTATAAATGAGTTTTCCACATATCCTTATGCTGTAGTAGTAATATTAAAAAGCTTCCAATTAAGCATGATTTTGTCAAATTCAGAAAATGACACTTCTCTTTATTCCATCTTCCCTGTAGTACTCCAAGATTTGGAAAATGCACATTTACCAAGAAGCTGTTGCCTTTTTCCTAGCACCACAAAGCACGCACAACAAACTCTGCATCAAGCATTGGGGTTACACTAACACGCTCTCTTCCTGACACTCCACTTCAGGAGTTTAAGATAAATACATGAAACTACATAGCAGAAGAGAGCTTTAAGCAGTTTCTCAAACAAAGAGCTTCAGGCAACCAGGGTTTACCATTTATCTCAGAATCTATTTCCACAGCTTATCACCACAGTCAATTCTGTCTTGTATTGAACTAAAATTTTACATTCCATTTACATTTAATTATTAATTACTTCCTTTGTCTGTTTCCCTCAACTTTCCTCTCACTAGAACCATGGAAAGTTTGATGATCTCCTGTCTTTCCCTTCATTTTTTGTGTCGAGGTACAAGCTGGATTTTGATACCATTAATCTGGCTCTCAAAAGTAATCCTTTATATTGTGCATAAAGTCAGAAGAAGGAAGATGACTTTAATGGGGCTACTACTGAACATGAACAGAAGCTCTGGTATCTGGCCCTACTGATTTAGCTTTGAAAAAAGCCAAAAAATTGACTCCTAAGCCAATCATCCCAGTGTCCCAGTTTTTACTGTTCTTTGTTCCCCCCCCAGTATTATTCTGGTGGCAGGGTGAAATATTTCTGTGCAGCCAGAAAATAGCTATCAACAGTTCTGAGGTAGTCTGATGCTTTACCCTCTTCTACACTTAGAATACATTTTAAAATCCTGTCAGTTTAATATCTCTTCTC
The DNA here is from genome assembly GCF_964188355.1 of Buteo buteo. Lineage (NCBI taxonomy): Eukaryota > Metazoa > Chordata > Aves > Accipitriformes > Accipitridae > Buteo > Buteo buteo. Next base: position 8,886,189 of record NC_134189.1, on the reverse strand, counting down.
ACACAGGTTACAACTGTTCATATTTTTTCACTAAAAGGAACTATTCCCACACAAGACTGCCCACCAGCAACAAGAACTTTACAGAGTCCAGGCTTGAAACAGCAAGGACCACCATGAGGTCTCTGGCATTACATCTTGTGGACAAGCATGGGGCAGTGGTGAATCAGATCCAGGGATCATTGCCTTGAAGAAAGGTGTTTTTTCTTGACTAAATTATGTAATTGTTCCATGTCTTTTATTTCTGCTACTTTCCATGTCTATATACTTTTATGGAAACATTATTGAACATTTCAGTTGAACAATTAGAAAACTAGGATTTCATTATAACAACTTCAGAGATTATATGGAGATGTCACTGAAATTTAATGGAGAAAAGAAAAAACAAAATGAGCCTATCTTGAACTACCTAAAAAACCCTACCTAAAAGACTGGGACTATCTTTCCACAACTGTCTTCTCATTTTGCAGACAGATCTCACCTCTGGGACTTCATCTGTCCTCAAGACTTTCCTTTACCAGTGGTAACACGTTCCTGATGATTTGCCCTGAATGTATAAGCAGCCGTGTGTACTCCCCCCCCTACAACGCACACATTTGTCTTTTGTTCCTTCCTGCCCATGTTCCACTGTGCTATTTTAGTCTCTCTGCTTCTGTCTAGACAAATTTTACAACTATTCATATTACTGCTTTTTCCTAATAAAAATACCCCTGTGCAATCTGCCATCACAGGGCCTATATGCCATTTAAGATAAATTTAAACACCCAAAATAAAGCAGAAAAGGCGCACGGGCCTCATATCTTTTGGGTCTGCAAGATTCACACAAATATGAAATCCAAAAGCAGGTTATCCCAACTTCAGAGTAGGCTTTATTAGATTCTTTTCTGAGAAAGCTCCCACACTATAGATGATGGCCCCACCAACCCCAACTTTAACAGTATATCCTAGGCAAATGATCTTTTTGATAAAGACTATAGTACTTACACAGAGTAGCATCAAATTCCGTATTATGCTCCAACTGCAAAGCAATAGCCAACCTCTTATATTTTACCACTATTTCCCACAATATTTTGACTTTTAAAGGCTCAGCTCCAGGAGTCTAGCAGTTATACTCATGGAGGACAGCTGAAAACATACCCTGAATATCTGGTTATTGATCAATAACCAGAAGAAAATAAAAATTAAGCCAATATTTGTCAGCCATGTATTGTTTTTAAATCTCAATATTTTTTTTTTAGATTGACTTTTTTGCACACTTGATGTGTAAGTTGTCAAGTAATGCATTGAATAAAATTCAGTTATGAAGTATTAAAACCTAGACCTTAAACATAAATCCTGCATGAAAGAGACAGCCTTTCTAATACTTTCCCCATTTATAATATTCCTCTCAGCAACATTTGGCACAAAGTAGCAGTTATACCCCAAAATCTCACACAATTATGTGATGCATGTTATAATAGGGTTCATTTAATATTTTCACTTATAATACCTAAAATGTCAATTCAATTAGGCTGCTACCATTATAGCTTCCTGGTGATAGTTTGCTCTACAGATATGTGACCTAGTGCTCTTGCTACTTGTTACTCTGGGGAAAAAAATTGTTGCTATTGCATTATGTAAGGGACCATCAGAAGGTAAGAAAGCTGTTAAGAGCTGCGGGTTTCAACCTATTTAAACTCATGGACCTATAAAGCATCTCAAATAGAGGTATGGATCCCTGGATAATGAATTTAAGCCTAATGACAATAGTCTCACTTTTCTCATTACCTTTCACAAACCCTTAGAAATAGTCCCTGGACCATTGGTCGAAGACCATTACTTTAGGGCAGCGAAGAATTACATGCTGACACATACAGTACTGCTGACCAAGTAATAAGCTGAATAATTACACATATTGCAGCAAAGCAGAAACTCCTGTGACTGGCCAGTCCTAGGCTCTGTGCCAGCATACAGGTACCCATACAAGCAAATGCCCCAGTAGGCAGTATCGGTGCAATAAAGGAAAACTACACAAAGGTGTTAAACTGCATGCAGAAGTATTGCTGGGTAAAGACCTAAGCAAGGATGCAGCATGAGAACTTTTAACTCCCGCTCCCCCTCAGCAAGTCACCAACCCTACATTCAAAAACCTCAAACTGGAAAAACAACACATACCTAAAGAACACAATCAGCCCCACTAATTCAGACCCATTTTTCCTGATCCATTTGGCCCCTGAACTAAGACCTTTCTTGGAATGTGTTGATAAATTCCTTGCTTGTTTAAACCTATTTCCACTTACTCTTAAGTAAATGTAGACAAGACATACACAAAGCACTTCCCCTCACTGCTCAGCCAGCAGCTCCACTGGCCCAGTCACACTGGGTCCTGGTCCCCTTCAGGCCCACAAGCTCGGAGCCATCGTGGCCTGCCAGCGCTGGGACAGCTTCAGTGGAAGCTCTCGGGCAGATGGAAACCCCAAGCTACAACCTCTCCAGGCTGGGAATAAAAAAGTTTAAGAGCCAGCTTATGTGAGGACAACCCTCTGCCCCGCCGCAGGCACCCACCAGGCAGGGGGGCAGTGCCATGCCTCCCTCACAGGCAGCCAGTTTCATTACCAGGATCACACACAGCTGCTTTACAAGCCAAGCCTGTGCTAGTGCATCACCCAGCCCAAGCACCAGCACTGCTCAGGTGGGCTTCACCACCTTCGGTGGCTCATGCAGGAAACCCCCCACAGCTCCTCCTAAGAGGTGACGATGCCACAAACCAACGGCCAAGTCTCCCCAGGCCAAGGGAAGAGCCAGGAAAGAAAAAGATGCCACGTCACCGCCAAGCTAATGTCGTGTTTAATTTTCTGGGCACTGCACAAGCCATGCAGACACAGGGGAGGTCCCTTGCCACATCCCAGTCCGGGGAGCTCCCCACCTGAGGGAGGGGTCCCATCTGTACCCACAGAGCCACACGAGCAGCATGGCCCCTTGTACTCCAGCCTCACTCCCACCACAGGGTCATAGCCAGCTGCTGCTTGCCTTCACACAACCTGCCTGCAAGGAGAGCCATGCCCAGTCCCGGACACTGCTGAAGCCCACGCTGCTGGTTCTGCCCACAGGGGCCACAGCACCCTGGTCCTCAGCCCACAGGGACACCCCAGCACAACTCCCACCAGCCACAGGGGACTCCAGGTGCACAAAACCAGCTCCTACCCGCACCACAGGGCCCAGCCAAGCACGTACCTTGTTCAAATGGCAGGCAAAGCTTCATGAGGGGTGCAGCCCCACAAGACTAAACGTGGTGGAGCTGGTAACAGGGTCCATCAGCACAGCAAGGAGTAGGCCAGGACCACAGTACACCCCAGAGATGGGGCCGGAGACCCCCACCCCACAGCAGAGCTCAGGAAGGGCCTAACAGTCCCAGGGCCGAGCTGAAATGGCCTCCGGGTGTGAGTGTGGGGAGGCCCCAGGTGGGGCCAATTAGGGCCATTAAGGCCTGTTGTCCCCCCAGCTGAGGGAGAGCTGTACCAACCATCAGCCCCCTGTGGTGTGTGGGGGGCTTGTTTTCCCCACGGAGACATGGAGGAGAGGTACCCGGAGCGGTGCTCCCCACCGCTGCCTCAGCGGCCGCCCGCAGCAGGGGTCAGCGGGCTGAGGGATCACAGCTACCGCAAACGGTACCACCGGTGTCCGGTCAGGATCTGGCCCTGCGATGGCAGAGCTGGAGTGAAATGTGGTGTTTCCTTTTCCCTCAAGAAAACTTCAAACTGATAAAAGGCAAACAAATCCCACCATAAATTTTCTCGGGATTATTTACAACGTTCACTTGGCAGAAGCAATTAACATCTAGAGGCCTTATGTATCTCCCCCTCCAGTAGTAAACAGCCAGTGAAATAAATGAATTGTCAAGCAAAGAGCGAGAGAAAAGCGCCCAAAGTTCCCCCCCCGCAGCAGTGCTCGGAGGATGCGCCCCTCTGTCCCTCGCTCCTCCAGAAACTGCCGGCACCTGCGGCTGGCTGAGGCGTCCTCCTGCTCCTCTCCTCGGCTTCTTGTCCTCACCCCCAGATGCAGCCCTGCGGCAGCGCCCAGGCACGTTTCATGCCCGCTGAAAATGCCCTCCAGAAATATTTAGCAAGCAAGGACCAAAGGTCTGATCCAGAGCTGCCGCCTTCAGATGTAAGCAGTCTGCCGTGCTGCAGGTGAACAAAATGAAAGCAACCTGAAGTTTACTTGGGGAAGAAACCAAAATGAAAAGGAATGAAGATCTTGCCCCTGAGCATGTGGGGGTTTCTGCTAGAGGCTACACTGCAGGTAGAGAGGAGATGGGCCTCAGGCAATGAAGAGATTTGTGACGTGGCACGATGGAAGAGTTTCATCTTTAAGGAAGAAGACAAATTTTGCTCTTCTTAACTGTGTGGCAAGGCACATGATGGGTTAACTCACCAGATTTTAATGTGTTTAGATATTTAGATATAACATTTGCAACAATAGGCTATGTTAGCAAGATTCCTGAAATGTGTATACTCACTGGGAACATAATATGGAAGTCATAACCATGTAGCAATAAATTAATAGGCAAATTAGATGTGTTGGGTTAGAAGAGGACAGGTTGAATGAATGGTGCATTCGCAAAGATGTTATTTTTAATATTTCTTGATCATCCTGTTCTGTCAGGCCAGAAGTTCACAAGTGTGAAAGCGATAACAAGCCGCTACAAGTTTTGTGGCATTAGAGGGCTTCTTTGGTGGTACTAATGAAGCAGTTGACTGACTGCCACAAGTTTCCATTATGCTCGTTCTCATAAAAGTAACTAATATTGATCAGTCTCTATAATCTCATATCTGACAATCAACACTGGCCTATTTTTGTTTGACAGAATATATGGGAAAGAAACTGATAGTGTGGAAGAAACAAAATGTGTGGTAGATAGAAGGTGTCTCACACAGGTGAATGGGTAATCTCCAGCTCACCTCTCTTCTGGTACAGGCTGACTCTATGCAGTATAGCCTCCAAAGTTTTGCCTCCAGGGCCTGTTACCTACCTCTGTAGATACTTCACTGACAACAAAACCTGAAGAGAAAGTTAGTACTACATATTTTGACAGCAGAAAGTTCTTTGTAGTTTTCAGACTAATTTGTCACTTCCTTGTGTGTCACTTCTTGTGATATACCCCTTTGAATCACACAAAGTAATTCTTCTCCTCTTAGCATTAACACCCGCCAAATATTTGTAGTCTCTTAGCACATCCCCGCCTTCATCATCTCTTACCCACATTTAGCACTTCTAATCTTTCCACCTAAATCAATCCTGAAGCCATCCTGATAATTTTTATTGCTCTTCTTTGAACTCCTTTCAGTTTGTGGAAACGCTGCTAGTAAAGTTTTGTGCAAGGCTGGATATGATGATTTTAGGTGTGAATGCATCAGAACTGTATAGAGTAAATCTATTACCACCTTGAGCTGCGGTACAGTGCTTCCATATATGCAGCTCAAAACCATATTGTCACTTTTCTGCAAACACGCTGCTTTACAAATTAACGTGTAATGTCCTATCCCGAGTGTCAGAGCTGATCCCCAGGCTTTTGCTTCTTTCCGAGTGGCATGAGTTCCAAATTGTTTTCATATCTTGCTTTTTACATTAGTAGACCGATACAGAGCTCACAGGCTCAGAAAATCTCAATAGGAGGAGCATCAGAATACACTATAATAATCAGAAAAGAAGGCTTCAACTTATTTTTCCAAAGTCTCCATGGCATTTTGCCCCAGAAGAAAAAAATGGTTTGGTTAAATCCTTGTTTAGTTTCTGTGTGCACAGAGATTACTCCTGGGACAGCAAAGGACCACTGAATCCCACAACCACAGTCCTGAGACCACTGTGCAGCAGTATCCATCGCTATATACAACCTATATAGCCTCAGATTATGTATAGCTGTATTCCCGTGGTGAAGGAAGCTGCTGAGCCTCCAGTCACAGGATCACAGGGAGACACATGGTACAAAATCTTGCTGATGGATGGACAGGAGATTCAGAAGACAGTGAGGAAACAGCACTGGAGCCGGGGACTCAAAGTCACCCAGCTCACACACGGACAAATCAAAGAGTATATAGAGGAGGATTCCCCCAGCCCTTTATAAAAGCCTCTCAACCTTGCCTTGTTGGTAAGGTGTAAGTCTCCTCTCTTACCCTGGACTGACTGTTGCCCACTCACTGTTCTGAGGCTCCCTGAGAAACCAGTTACCTGTGTGTTCCTGCTGTGGGAGGCCAGGACTGCTGCATGTGAGCTGTCTCTGGCTCTTCAAAGACAGGGAACCTTACGAGTTACACTGTACAATTTGCACGGGAAGGCATGGGGTCAATGCAAAACGGGCAGGGGATGAAGGCTGGGTTAAATAACAGGCTAACTTAAAAGGACAAGCATAATAATAACAAAATGGGACTAGGGAAAGGGACAGAAAGGAAGGGAGCAGAGAAGAGCAGGAACAAAGGAGAAGGAAGAATAGCAGTATGGAGGCAGAGAAGAAAGGTTGCTCAGCCCCAGAGGTCCCTCAGCCACAGGGCAGCAGACTGCATCAGGCCACGAGGAGCACGATGCTGTGTCACTCATGAATGTGATGCAGAGGAAGCCCTGGCAGCTTCCAAAGGGACACCCTCCGCATTTCAAACACTACTGATGCAACACGGAGGAGCCCCAGACTGAGCTGCTAGTGGGTGAGTAGGTGTTGGAAGGCAATAGCCAACAGCCGTTTCTACTGAGATAAAACCTGGCCACATGTCTGTTTGAGAAGTCAACAAAATCTCATCTTTCTCCAGACAGAAACTGAGTAACTCTAATAGCATTGTGACAGTAATACTCCTTCCTTTAATAGCTCACTCTTTACTAGCAGATTTCAAAGCACCCTACAGACGAGGTATCTCCATTGCCAATAACAGGTGAGTGGGCCGAGGCTCAGGGGGGTGAAGTTACTTCCTAAAGCAGTCTAGCAGCAGATCAGGGAACAGAGACTGGCCCCTGCTCTCCTGCTCTAGTGCGCTAGTTGCAAAGCAATGCTTCCTATAAGCATGGTCTGCTCCCCTCTCTACTTAACGAGGATCACTTCTCCTTCAAATGGAAGAATAAGCTTCCTCTGGTTTCTTATGGTTACCCTGGTGACAGGATAAAAGCCAGGTGACATCCACTCTTCCCTTTAACATTCATCATCAGAAATGAGGAAGGTCGGTGTGGTTAAAGGGAAGGACCAGAGCCCTCCCAAGCAGAGTTATCCCGCTTACCCTGCGCCAGCCCAGCTCCCTCCTCCTCACCCGACTGCTCAGCATGCTAAGTACGTGACAAGTGGATTAAAATAACATTTAAGACAAGACTTAACACTCATTAAAAAGAGGTGAGATCTCAAAGCAAGCTCAAACTGCATCCTCACTTCACCCTGAAGAGATGGAAGATGGCAGCTTGCAGCACAGATTGCTGGCAGTTTCTGTCACAGGCCGTGTCAGGCTGCCACACACGTACATTGAATACACAAATGCACATGTCAAGGAGCTCGGGAGGGTGTCCAGTGTCGCATGCCAAACCCCATGCGGTACCATGCTCAATGAGGAGAGCTCTGGGGCTAGAAACCCCAAAATCTGACCACATCTTCTATTGGCCAGCTGAGCACTTTGCAGAGCAGAGGCCCCCATATTCCTCTCTTGCGCCCCTGACTTTTGATCTCCCAAACCCATTTTGCTTTGGAAGCTAGCAGATGGGCACAAAGGTGGGGGGAAGGAAGACAAAAGGGATTTCTCCCAAGCTTAGTATCACAGGGCCCCACCAGTGGGTTTGTCTGGGAAATATTTTGCTAAAATGAAATGCGTTTGTGGTGGGGGAAAGCACTACATAAAAAAACCTCCATCTTAGGAGATCTGCTATTCAGATCATCCTGTTCTGGCTTGCTTTACAAATAGCACGCATTTAACCAATTAATGATGAAGAGTCAGCCTAGCTATGGATGAATGGCTTGGATTAATCTTTTTTGTCTTGTGTATGATAAACACCAACTTGTCAGCTAAATCCTGTCTGTAGAAACTTTATTAAGGATGATTATGCATGAGTCAGAAAGGACACAGCTTGACTTTCAGATCCCAATTTGAGTTTAAGGGCTGGCTGGTTAGAAACATCACCTTGAAAACCTAGTAAATTTGATCTGGATGCCACTGAAGAGAATAAATACGCAGCCTGGTGATGTCATTTTTCTCCAAAGTCACTTTCCTGTCTGCAGCAGGATTTTATCTTTATTTGAATGAAGACCTTCCTTCTGACTTTTCTTGTCTTTGCACTTTATAAACTATTTAAGAGAAAAAGAAAGCAAAAGAAAAAAAATGAAAATATAATTTTCAGTTTTGTGCAATGACATTCTTAGCTGTGACACTACATATAGCTGCAGAGGACAGAAACCAATAAAAGTTATTTATAGGGGTTTTGAGTTGAGTAGATAGAGGTCAAGATGTTTACCTGACCCACTGCTACAGTCAATGGGCTGGAGGATGTTTTAGAAGAACCAAAGTGGGATGAAATACTTACGGACCCATAATAAAGTTACACATTATGAAAATTTAATGCATTTAATTTTCAAATTATTTTTGCCTTTTTTCACATTCAAAAATATAAGTTAGAAACTGTCAACCAAAAAGATATTTAATGTCAAATTAAGTGTGCAAGATCAAGCTAGCGAGAGTAAAGATGCTGATTTAGTAAAGAATGATCCATCAGATACAGTTGGCTAAATGGAAAAATCAGGAAAAATTAAATTTGAATCAAGCTGAATAAAATTTTTAAAGCTTTTCAGTGAAATGTTAAGGCAAAAAATTTCATTTTAGGTCAACCCAGAATGTTTTGGTCAAACCATAAAGAAATGCTCTGATTTTTAATATTTTTAACTGGATCAAGTTTTCCTTGAGAAATGTTCCCTAAAAAATGAAAGTCCTTTTTAAGAATACTAAAAATTGTCATCTTTTCCACAATTATATTCTTCATGCTGAAAAAAATATTACTTTTTCACCCCTTTGTTTCCCTTGACCCTTGCTTAGCCTTCTAACACTATAGTGACTATTTTGTCACTATACTTGACAAAAATTCACAAGAGCCTTTGTTTGTCCCCCAAATCGATAAGCTTATCTTTTATGAAAAAAACATTTGACCAGCTCTGCAATGCCAGTAATTCAACCATGTCATAGAGACATCATCATTCTTTTTTCTGTATGTCTTATTACATTGACCTGAATCTTTATTCAGATTTATAATACTGGACACAAGAGTCTACATTTCTCTTTGTACCCTGGGTAGACCGTTATTTGAGCTATTTAGGAAGGAAGGATGCTTTTATAGCTAAGGCATAAGACTAGGAGTCAAGGTATTTGGACACATTTCCAGCTCTAGCTCAGATTTTTATGCAATTGCAGACAAGGCATCCTGAGTTTCTTGGCAAAATAAGGAAAACAGAATATCTCAATAATTCTTTCCCTGTTTAGATTTTATGCTTTGACGCAGTCTTTTTCCTTGCCACATTAGTCAACCCAAAATTAGATACACACTTCTTAATTGGGGACTATGCCTTCTGCTGGGACCCTTGGTAGAAATCTCATTCTGAAGCTCAATTTTAATGCTTTGGAGGTGGATTTGTTTTATTTTCGGTTCTGCTTTTCGGAAGGTGGAAGCCACATATTTTTTCCCATCAGCAGATCTTACCATAAGCTGGCAGCACCATCACCGGCAACCTATACTCCTCCAGTTTGGTGATGCCCTTCTCATTTACCGAAACCACCGTTTTCTTCAGCTCTCCCAAGCCCCGGCTGCCCGGACGAGCTGCACCTCGAGGGTTCGCACCTGGCACCACACGCCAGCACCGCGCCGGCCACGTGCTGTGTCAGCAGATGCTAACGGGGGGCTGCTGTGGGCTCCCCATGGTATATCTATGCCATGCTGCAGCTCCACTGAGGTCCGTCAAGATACTCCTGCCATGTTTTCTGCTCCTTTTGGAGAATCCCTGTCAGTAAGCCCCATTGCCACCATACCACCTCCCTTGCTGCGCTACCACGACGCTGATGGTCGGGGGACACAAACACCTCTGTGCAACCCATGTTTAGCTACGACAAAGACGGCCTCACTCTGAAAACCCGGGTAGCAAGAGCAGCAGAGCCCTGTTGGCCTCTGCTCAGCATTGCCACACGGGGAGCCACATAAGGCTTTTTTCACCCCAAATCACCCCAATGAAGAGCATGCAGCGCACTGGGCAGAGGCGTTTCTACAAGGGAGACCGGACAGCAGGATCCAACTCATAGCCATGACTGCAGGACTGCACACAGCTGCAGAAGTAGCCAGAGTGCAGGGATGGAGCAAAGCATCCCCCTGCTGTAAGGAGAGCTATAAAGACATGATTAAATAATAGCAAAGGGTTGGCCTCCAAGAAGGCACTTTCCACTGCTGTTTTCCTATATCTGTGCACAGAGACATTTCAAGCACAGTACAACTGTCAGGGCTTGGGGAGAGGAGAGTGATGGAAACGGGGGGCTCTGGGGATTTAGCAGCAGGCAATGGACAATATGTGCTTACCAAGATAAATGAATCAATAAAGCAAAATCAAAATTAAATATCTCAGTTACTAAAACAGGGGCTTTCAGCTAATTCAAACTGAATGTCTACTTCAGTGTTTTGGTTCTGAGAAAAATGAGCTATTTTGACTTTCCAGATCAGTTCTTGCAAGCCTTCCCCAGCTTGGAAATCTGTTGCCTGTAGCTTCAAGCAAAATGGCCCAACTGCTCTCCCTCCTCCTGGGCCATGGCTCTGGCTCTGCATCTCACCCCATCTGTACCCCAACGAAGCCAAGTACCTCTGGGTAGTCACAGCACGTCTGATGGTGCTCTATGGCTCGGAAAGACCTGGCAGACAGCAGCCCTATTTGTCCACAGTGTGACACCCTGTGTAGACCAAGCCTGAGCATGTTGTCGCATCGGCACACTAGGTAAAAATCGATGTGCTGGGCACAGCCAGGGCTGCTGGTCTCTGCCCTGCCTCAGCAGAAACGGGGGCAGAGGCTTTTTGCCACCTTTGTATCTGCTGAAGGTGGAGGCTGTCTGGGGAGTGGGACCGTCCCATGTGTAAGTCAGAGCAGCCCCAGGGACTGCTCTGATTTATGCAGGCCTGAAATAGCTTTTACAGCTATTTTCCAGCTTCTGTTATTTTCATTCTCTTGAAAGTGAATAAGCACAAAACTTAAAGCCTGTCCTCCTTGCACTTTTGCTGAGGTTTCAGTCCAGCCGTACTGACCCTGGGTCTGCTTAAGACTTCCCAAAAAAGCACCATTTGTGATGGTGGTTTGGTAATGCAGACAACTGTCTGCTAATAATTGACTGAGACCAATACATTTCACATAAGCCACTTATGGTAATAACTTTTGGTCACTAGTGATGCGAGCAAGGTCAAATTAAAACCCATGGGTGAGAGACTGCATAGTCCGTTCTGAGTCCCTTAGGACATCCGTTCTCCAGTGGTGATAACTGAAGTAGCAGGGTGGCTTGCCGAGAAAACTTAATTTGCAAGCAAGGAAATATCTTGGAGCTTGTGCGGGGCTGTCAGCAATGTGACTCTGCTGGACTGGAAATATTCTGAGCAAATATGATAAGATGAATTGGCCAGCACCGAGGCCTCAGCGCCATGTCACTCCCAGAGCTCTATTTTAAGGGTTTAAGAGACATTTAAGTGGTGTAGAAAAGTGAATTTCTCCCTAGAGACAGAAACTGCCTATCCCAAAAGCAAAAAAAACACCGAGTAATTTTAACTTGCATTTCCCTTTTACCTGCCTCCCCTCCTTTTAACTGTTTGCATACCTTGCTTGCTCTTCCAAAATGAAACAAGTCTGAACCACATGTCCCATAGTGTCAGTATAGTAGGAAACAAAAACTGACCATCCATGACCTGAATTGTAACTGAATGCCCCCAATCATAAAGCAAAGGGTTCAGCTCATCTGTGTTTAAGGATTTTTCCCTCCCTTTCACGTCTTGCAAAGCACAACCATGGCACTACCTTCTCCAGAGGCCACTGGCTCCCCATGCAACAGCCTAGAACCTGCTTCTGCAAAGGAGGTGCCAAGGGCAGGAGATGTAGGCGCTCAGGAACTAAATATGGAGACCAAAAGGGCTTGTTCTGTTATACAGGTTACTTGAGAGGGGCTGGGCAGTGAACACTTCTGAAGTTTTGGCTAGTAAGTGCTGATTCCCCACAAATTGCATCCTGTGACCATCTGCAGGTTAGGGAAAAACATAAATGAAGTTCTTGCTTTTAATTGATATACAGCAAATCTCTGGTTTTTTTAATAGTCTGCTTTCCCATATGTTATAACTTCTACATAGGAATTTTTAAGTGACATGATGCAGCATGTCTGTGTTTAAAATAATAATAATAATAATAATAACAATCTTATCTCAAGCCTGCAGGATGCTGAGGGGTTCAGTGTTGGGTGAAATGTCACCCTTGCAGAGGATAGGCTGAGGAATTTGTGTACAGCAGGAGCTTGTGATCTGAGCACAGGGGTTTAGAAGAGGGCTGCATTTCATGACCTACAAAAGAAAAAAAAAATGAGATTTACATTCCAAATGTGCTGAGCAGCCCTTTCCCTTTAGTTATTAGAGGCACTCGGCATATAATTCATAATCGCCTAATGGCAGGGTGGTGGGGGGAGGTGCACCATTGCCGTTCAACATCAAAATCCCTCCAGGAACAGCAGTAACGGGGTTCTGCTCTTATTTGTATCGTGACACTAAATGTCTGGCAGGAAGATACCAGCAAATATCAGAATAAATAATTCAGTAAGTGTAACGGAAGGTCACGAAGACTAACAAACATGTTTCTGTTTCCTCTCCTTTTCTCTCTCCCCATCTTTTATTTACATGCGCTTTCTCTTCTGGTCTCCCCCTCCCAAATCTCCCTTTTTTGTGCAATACTTCTCCCCCTTTTTTTTCTTATGTACACAAAAATATGGCTTAAAATGCAGCTTTACCATTTGTTTTCCAGCCTCCATCATGCTCCTGATGGTTTTCCTCCATCTGTCCTCCCTCGCTATCTTTCCCTTATATTCTTTCCCTCTTTTATTGCCTGCTCCTGTCATCACCCACCACATCCCTTCTTGTGGGACAACTGGCAGTGCTGACTTGCCAGGGTAAACTCAGCTCTGAGTTACACTACAGTAAAATGCTGCCGAAGTTGACAAAATCCTCTTGGCTTGATCTCAGAGCAGCAGCAGAATACGGCCCTGCGTTAAGAGCGCTCCTAGGTTATTGCTTTGCTACACTACCAGATCCACTCAGTTACCCAAAGTATGGCAAGGATGTGTGCTTTGAAGTGGATGCATTTATGGCTTTGCATACTTACACACATAAAATACTCCAAGTTTTGATCTACATTCAGGAAAGCCAGAAAACCCCTTGGCTGACACTAAAAATCTGAATTCTTGGTGTCAGGCACTCATTTTCCAGTGCCACAACTTCTGTGTAATGTTACATCATAAACTGTGAGCCCAGAAGGCAGCTCTGATTATGCACTCAGATACCCAGTAGAGTACAGGCCACAGGACGGTCCTGAATTCATTTCTGTTCAGAAGATACAATCTAAGTTTTCAGAGTGTTTTCAATGGAGAATTTGCCACCTCTGAGAGCAAGATGTTCCCGGGGTTAATGCCTTCCTCACTAACCGGGGAAGGCATTAACCATTGTTGGCCTTATATCTCGTTTGAATTCAGCTGGTTTAACTCCAGCCTTCCACTCGTGATGAACCCAGTATCTGCCTGTAGATAGAGAGTCCTCTCTGAGCAGGTTGTCTTTCCATACGCAGTTTTATAGCCTATGATATAAGCCACCCCTCAATCTTCTCTTTGTTAAGCTTGGCTGGTTGAGCTCCTTAAGCCTTGCGTTACAGAGCGTGCCCCCCTCGACGGCACTGCCGCTTCTGCCCTGAACCCTCTCCGCTGTCTCAACCCTTCCTGCATTCCTAAGTGCCAAAAGTGGAAAAAGCCACAAAACTTACATCATTGCAAAACAAACATTATCAGTCTTATGAAGACTTTGTAGCCCAATGGAGTGCTATGCAGGGATGATGTCTGGGCCAGCTGTACCCCAAGACATGTCATCTGAGGCACATAATTTCCTTCCAGTACAGACACTAGGATAGATCAGCTATATCTATATGCCATGTCACGGTCCCAAACACATGTACCTGAAGTACACATTGGTTCTGTCCACTTTGCAAAGAGATCTAACCAATTTCCAGTTACCTGGTTTTCATTATTATTTATCACTTCCCAAACTATCATTAGTATACTTTATGGATCACTTTATCATGGTTTTTTTCTAGTTCTTTAATAAAAATGGTAACTAGCCTAATGCAAAAAGCTGTTAGCTTTAACACCCTGTGAAGTCTGTTTTATGTCTATAGAAAATTTCATTTTAAACTCTATAATTTAGCCAGCTTTTTAATCCATTTAATGTGCATCATGTTGGTTTCTGTAGCTTATTAATCAAAATGTCATCTGGTACTGAGTCAAGTGCCTAAAAGAAGAGAAGGAATATTCAATCAACACTAGTGCCTTTATCAACAAAAATTAGTTTAATGAGATCTATTGTTATAAATCCATGTTGATTAGCATTAGTTAGCATATCTGCATTTAATTCTTTATTAATTTATTAATTAATTACATTAGCTGCCACATTACTTTTCCTAGTATTGCTATATTTACACTTTTCAAGAGTTTGAATAATACCAGCTTTCTTCTAGGTCTTTGATATTTCACCCATAACCTGACAAATTCTAAAAACCACCATTTATATAAATTAAGTCTGGAAATTTCCTTAGCCAGCTCTTTCAAAATGCTTGGTATCAAATTATTCAGATCTACTAAATTAAAATGACTGACTTTATTAACTGTGCTCCACCAGTCTAAATTACTGCTGGAGAAGAAAGTATTTTGTTGTCATCATTTGGCAAGAATAACTCATCTAGCTTTTTTTCAAAAGAAGAATAAAAATAATTATTAAACATATCCTTGATTTCCACTTTTTTTTTAATCATTTCCATTTGGCAAAAGACAAATACTATTGTTAGCATTTCTATCACTAATATGCTTTGCTATTATATAATAATAATTTACTTGAAGTGTCTGGTTTTTAATAGCTTTTGGAGCTTTGTTTCCTGTATTAGCTCAGCTACACATAGCTTTCCCTTCTTGTACTTCTTTTCCTATCTAGCTTTTACTGTTCCTAGTTTCTAATTTCCAGATACTTCAGTATGTTGCCCTTTCTTCCTGCATGTGAGAACAGGCACATTAACAATTTTTATTTCCTGCCACTATTACTTCTTCTCATAGCAAAGTTATTGTAGTTTTTAACAATATGGTCTTCTTTCTCATACGTAACACCACAGCTTTTTGCAGATATGTAGTAAAATGTCAATAAGTTCCGAATTACCTGTTAAGATTGTTTAGATTTTATCCCCAAATTAATTTGGTCCTTCACTATATTCAGCTTTGTGAAATGTTACTCAGTTCTTTCTCCTTTTGCCTTCAACCTTCAGGGCTTTATTTTCATTAGTACGCTTGCATAGTTCAGTGGGATCTCTTTCTCAGTGGGCAAATATCTACAACTATTCGATATTTGCTGTCTGTATGCACAGTTGCAGACGTGCAGGGCAGGGAGATGCTCATGCAGAAGGGATAGGAATGCCGGATCTACTCTTCCAATGCCAGACCAGCAAGAAAAGACTTCACAAGCCTGAACATGACGTGCCATCTTGTCGCCATACGGTCTGACATTCCCCCGTGCCTTTAACGCCGCGCTGACCCCGACAGTCAGCAGCCTGGCTTTCACTGAAATCCCCAGTACACAACCATAGAGTCATCAAAGTGTACGGAGAGCTATGAATCTGTGCTGAAAGGAACAATTTAAGTGAGTTAAGCAGAATGATTTAAGTCACCCCTAGCTATGCAGTGCTCTGCCACCCATGGGTAAAGCAGGCAAGTTTTGTAAGCAAATCCTTTCCCAGCACACGGGCTTAGTCATCAGTGAAAGCTGCTGGCTCGCTCCCATCCCAACTGTGGTTCAGCTACTGCTTGGAGGTCAGCTCTGCAGGCACTTGATAAAGCTTCAATTAAGTGCTCTTCTTGCAGCACTCGCTGATTTACACATCTTCTGCCCGCATCGGCCATTTTGCTGAATAAGCCCGCATAACGGCAGGGACCGCATGCACAGAGGAGTCGAACTTTCCCTGCCTACTGCAGGAATTAAGCTCCTCAAGCCTGGGCGTCACCAGGCAGCTTAAAATGAATAATAATATTCAAATAAAGTTTTTAAAAGGGTGGGGGGAATAAAGCTGCAGAGGGCATAGTACAAATATTACTATAGATACTTCAACTGGGTAATTAATAATACATGGCATATCTATTCCAGACAGTTTCTGAGCTGTATTTCCTTGTGGAGATGTGCACGTCTGCATTTAGATGCTACTGTGACGGGACAGTATAAAAATTTCAGTGACATGAACATCATGGTACGCGTCTCCAGCCTGTGTAATAGCCTGGCAG
Organism: Buteo buteo; assembly: GCF_964188355.1. NCBI lineage: Eukaryota > Metazoa > Chordata > Aves > Accipitriformes > Accipitridae > Buteo > Buteo buteo. Next base: position 8,869,627 of record NC_134189.1, on the reverse strand, counting down.
ATCACCCCCCCAAAGAGGTTATGATCGAAAGGCCTGACCTTACCTGCTCATTAACGGGGGTCGCACTTAACTGCAGTGAGCAGCTCTTACCGAAGCCTTGCACTCGTGTTCAATTGCTTTGGCTACAAGTCAAAATGGAAAGTGACTCGTAATGATTGCAAATCCCTCTGGGAAAAATGAAAAAGTAACAAGCATAAGACGATGGAAATTATTTGGTCAACACAACGTGCATCAAGGAAGATCTGTGTTATTTATCTGTGAGTGGCACTGTATAAAAGGGAACATTTACATTTGCAGCTTTCACAGAAGGAATGAGTTCTGCAGAGACAGCAATGTTAGAGGCATATTGGACTATTCAAGGAAAGACCCAATATTTTCATTTGTAAAGGTAGTTATATGAACTGATATAAAGTCTCAAATTATTTTTCCTTGGACTTTTTTGGGCAGTGGTTCAGAATAACAACCTTAAAAAATTCACTTGAAAATTTATCAGCCTAGGCACGAAATCTTCTTCCTTGCCAGGAGCGTAGTAAAGAAACTAACGAACATCATTTTGCTCCCTCCTCGGGAAAAAATACATATCCCAGCCAAACAGGCAAGTGGAATTTGGCAAGACTGAATTGTTGACATGCTTTTATTATACCAACAAATAAAACGTTAACTGCAAGTGTTACACTGCACTTGCCTTGTATGTAGGTCATTTTCTCTAGGCAAACCTCCTGCTCAACTCAAGGAAATATTTCAGGGGACTCACATGGCAGTGAACCTGTACAAGAAGGAGTGATTAGTAAGCCCCTGGGAGGTTTGGTCTAGAAGGCCTTTCTCCATTTTTTCTTCAAGTCTTTTCAAAAGCAAAAATTAATGCTGGGCAAAATCTGTGTCCCACTGAAGTCAGAGGCATGCTTGCTTCCAACTTTAGCAAGACTGACTTTGCTCCCCTGGACTTAAAAGCAGTTTTGCTTGAGCAAGAACAGAGTAAAAGCTACGTGTGATCTTCAGCACATTGCCCTGGGCTAACTCCAGGGAACACCATCCTCTCAAAGCCCAGCTGCAGACATGAGAGCTTATTTAAGACTACTTTAAAATGCAAATTACATCGGCATGCTCATCATATGCCTATGGATCCACTAACATGGAAGTAGGCACAGTCCAGAAATATCCATGATCTGAGGAGGCTCACCAGAGCCAGGATGCTGAGAGTTAAGAGTGAAAATACCAGATAAGGGTCCATCCTGAACTTACCCAACAAAGAGCAGACTATCAGCATGGATTTGCTCTCCTTTTTCATGCTTTTCTCCGTTTAAGTCAGAACCCCCAACCTTGTTTTAACATGGATTTTCTACAGGCTCACCGACAGAACAACTGAAAGGCACCCATGAACTGCAAGGATATAAATACGTCCGAGGGTTGTGGTGGCCATTGCTGATACAGTAAACGACTACTCTAACAGATTACTTCTTGGCGCTGCATTTTGTAGAAGCAATCTGATCGCCGATTATTCCAGGTAGCAAGGAAAAAAAAAAAAAAAAAAAAGGGCACCGTGATTACTCTCACTTAATGATTTTGGCAACCTGAGCCTGTCCTGTCGTGTCACCCACAGTGACAGACCCAGGGCGACATCCCAGGCCTTACAGGCAGGGCAGTAACACGGCTGTCAGCAAAGCAGGAGCAGTTCTCCCGTGGGCAGCGAGAGACGGCACAGCCGTAGCATCGCGGGGGCTCCCCGTCCGCACAAGGAGGAGATGTGCAGCTGCCTCCCCGCCACGGGCCACGGAGCAAAGGGGGCACTGGGCAGCTCAAAGGGAGCCCTCGAGTCAGTCTCCCTCCGCAAATGGCCCCACAGCGATGGCTGTGGAAGACCTGCGTTGCCAAACGCGAGCCTGCGAGGGCAAGGCCAGCAAGGAGACTTCGGCGGGTGCTGGTGCTGCCTGGAGGCTACGTCCTGTCTGTCTTGCTCTGTAAACCTGGCTCTGCCTCCTCTTCCCCTTCCCTTTCTTCTTGGTGCAAGGCAAAGCTGCGGAGACCACAGTCTCCTGGAGGTTTTGCCCCTGGCCTGAGCTCGTTTGAAGGCTTTTGCATCCTCTCACATACGCCTCTGTACCCATGCCCCATGCTAGTCACAACCTCCTAGCAAAGCTGTATGCTGGGATACAGGCTATGCTCAGCCCATGACAGCAGAAGGGAACTGTTCAGTTGTCTGTCCTCGCCCCTGATGGAAACAAGCTGATCTCTGCTGTATTTTCACAAGAGCTGTGTCCCATCTAATTTTAAATGTCACTTGTAATAGCTGTTTTTCCTTCCCCAAATAACTTCTGCAGCCCTGCAGTTGAAGCCATCTGAAGCCACAAGATTGGAGTTTGAATGGCCTTTGATATTATCAGTGAGCCGAGCCATTGCTCTGCACCTCAGCCATCATTTTCCCTCTCCATTGTTCACTGAGATGTACGCACAAATCCAAAGGAACCAGTCAGTCAAATGTGGTGAAGCTATCAAACATACCGCTCCTCTTCCTCAGCAGAAGAAGCCTCACTAAAGCTGGGGGGATATCTAGGTAACTGCAGTCAGTAGAGGGATTTAGGACCTCCAGAATGCGTGACAAAGCTGTCATTAAAGCAGTAGAGCAGTACTGGGATCTTGAAAAATGCAAAGACAGTAGCATAAACAGTGAGGAGGTCTTATTTTATTATAAATTATTCCCAGCATACCACAGTACGGTCTTGAGCCTCCTGAATTCACTGTCATCTGCAACACTCGTATCCCCTTAGAGGAATTGCTGTGTTATCCAAAAGCTCAATTACGCAAACTTATTGAGGGTCCCTTATGATGTTTGGGCTATAAGGCTCATGCTGTATATTGATTTGTCTTCTCCTCCTCCCTACCCGCCTCAGGGCCTCCTCTCCCATTTCATGTACATTGGCTTCCTGGATTGCAGAGGGAATTGTCTCAAGGTCATACCAAAATACTTCAGTATGGCTCAGCTATGAAAAATGTATGTAGCCCAAAATATTATTTAGAAGCAATAGACTGAAAATAATGCCTGCAGCCTGAAGAAGCCCTGATTTATTTAAGGTACAGGGGTATATATGCACACTTTTAAAAACTGCCTGTACTTCACCAGTTAAAACAATGAGAACAAATGAGGCTGTGATCTGTCAAGTGATCCTTCGTCACTCCCAGCACAGACCCATAATCCTTCGGTTGTGATTATGCAAAGGAATATTACATTGATCCTGTAAAATATCTCTGATTGGATCAACGTTATTTTCTCTTGCATTGACAAGGTCTTACCAGAGAATGACTATAATTCCACTGCTAACACTGTCTTAGTGAAATCCCCCAATAAATCCTCCAAGCAGCACTGTTAGTAATACCTTTATTAGACTAACTAAACAAGATATTTATATGCAGGGCTTTCCAAAGGACTCTGGCTCCTGCTTCAGTTTCTGGAGGAAAACTTGACGAAAATTGCTCTGCTGGAAGACTTGCCCCCAGGGAGGCTCTGCATGGACATAAGTGGCAGGTGAAACTACCCTTTCCAGACTCACAAGGCTGGTCACAGATTTGCCCTTGTCCTGCCCATACTACAGTGAGGATCCAAATGCATCTTTGGCAGAAAATTCTCACGGCGAGTCTGGTTCACAGGCAGAATTGGAGTTCAGGATCTTCCCACACCTTCCACAAACATGCTGTCAGTACAACAGTTTGCTAACAGTCAAAGGAGAAACATGGTCTTTATGTACCTGCTATCATTTCAATCTTTGTTCAAGGCCAAATCCTGGCATTCATACTCAACAAAAGACCTGCTCCCCTTCTAGGCACTGCTGTCTCTGCTCACCGGTGCTTCCATCCTCCTCCTCTCTTCCCCTTCTCTCTCTGTGTAAGTCTCCTCTAATTTTGTCTCCATTTTCTTTCCTCCACAGCTCCAAGCTTTCAGTCTCAGTGGTTTCATTCCCACACTGACCTCCCCTTCATCACTGAAGTTGAACTGTCACCTTCTGGCTTGAAACACGATGCTCCAGTGAGATGAATGGCAGGCTCCAGTGAGATGAATTGCAGACTCCAGTGATTATCTTGCCAAGTCATTTTTTTCAGGCTGCCTGAGTGCTCGGGTACTCACTGCATCTCTGCTTTCCCTTGGTTCATTTCAATAAAGTTATCTCTAAAGCCGTGAGAGCTACAAACGTACCTCTGTCTTATCTTCCTAAAATTTAAATAGAACCATAAGAATCATGAATAAACAAAGTACTGTGTCTAACATAAAACTCGAGCACAGCTGAAAGACCAGTATATACAGCCATATATCAATTAGCAGATGAAAAAGCTACAAAGACAATATATCAACAGAAAAATATCAAACAGCATGGCAGACAATATGCCTTCTTAAATCCTTTGAAACCAGGTTGGCATCTGTGATAGGTAAACTCTGGCTCTTATATGTTTCATGTGAAAACTTTCTCCATACTCTTTACAGCAATATACTGAAATGTCAGAGGAGTCACTTCGCAGCTCCCAGGTCCTTAGAAACAAAGGAAAAATAATTGATATTAGCCTTTGAAAAGGAACCACCTGATGGTAAAAGAAACTTTTAATGACTATAGAGAGGACTCCTGACCTATTTCCTTCATCCATATCCAGTGTTTTACACGTTGCCCTTACCTTCTGGTTCAAATATCTGTGCACCGGATGCCTAAACTGTGATGTCAACTTTGAAGGTCATTGCCATAGCTGTGATGGATAGCAAAACTTTCTCAAATTAAAACTTAAACTCAGGAGCACTGACCTGCCTTAAGGGGCAGATTCTGTGATAAATGCTATGTCTGTGAAATTGCACCGTATAGGCAGCCCAGTCTGCGGACTCCGATGGCCTTGATTAATACATTGTCACATTGATGGGGTCCAAGATGCATGAGACAAGCTCAAGGACTCCCACCCGTTCACCAAGCAGGCTCCTCCAAATCTACCAAAAAGTTTCTGTGGCCTCTTCCAATGCCATGCAGAATGATACGCTCCCGCTCTGGAAGAGGGGTGCAGGTCAAATCGCATTTTAGCACAGACTGAAACCCTGGAAAGAAAGTGTTGTAATTAATGGAGAAGTGCTCATATTTGATTCCTAAGTGTTAGACCAAGTCCTACCCTGGTATAAATTGCCACCAGGGTGGATAGAAATGGGACAATTTGTGCCCTCTGAAAGCTGGATGGCTGGATCTCATTTCAAAACATGCCCCTAAGGACATGCAGTGAAACATTATCACAAACGGCCTGCAAAGTCTTAGTCCTCAGAGGAGGTACTTCAGTGCCTCACTCATGTGTCCAAGATGAACATTCAAACAACTTAATGTTCTAGGTGACAGATACAACGCACCATCCCACCACAGCAATCAAGTGCAAGTCACCTCAAATTGCAGGTCCAGGAACTCCCCAAACGCCATGAACTACATTCAAAGGGAGGAGAATCTTTAAAGAAGACATGTCCTTCCAGTCATCTTAATGCCACCAGCCAAAAACTATACCCTGGCTGAATTATGGTAACACTACCAAACGGACACCAAGAGCCCTTCGTTCAAAGGAAGGCTCGCAGCAGGCGAAGCAGAGCTTGGACCCAAAGACTTGCCCATGTCTTAGCACTGAAGGCAACTTTCTGCTAAAAGAAATCCTGCTTCTTTCCCCTTTCTCTCCCTTTGTACTTGCATTCTTAAAGACATGCACAGGAAAAGAAGACTTTGATGCTGAAGAGTTCATCTGCTCCTGCTGCTTCTTCTTCATTTGAAGGCATTGACAATGCAATTAGTTGCTGTGTCACAGGCAGGATGCTAACAGTAACTGATGAACAAGAGGGGGAAACATGTGCCACCAGTTCTGGTGTGCCACAGAGTGCAGAGGACTCTGATAAGGACAGGACAGGGTTCCTAACTGCAGGGTTGAGGGAAAGGTTGGGGGGAAGGCAGAAGCCATCCCTCTAGTGCCATCGCTGTCAGTGTGAGGCCAGACCTTAAGCTGACATACTCCTCTCCTCCCTCCCACCATTCAAGTAGTCTCTCCCTCCTTCCCTTGATGACACTTGAACAAGTTGCCCCACTTTTCCCCGGGAAACCTCCTGTTTAAAAACCTCTTTCCCATATTTGAAACAAGTCCCCATGCTTTCCCCAAACAGAAGTTTCCAAATCCTGAGGCCAACACGCTGCGCAAGCCCATTCTGCAGCCACTGCATCACTGGGAATCATGGAGTGGTCAGTGTTGAGACGGTGTTGTCATGCTCCTGTCCCCACAAGGTTGATGACACTGCTGGGAGTCTGTGGCTACCTCTCCCAGTTTCCCATCCAGATCAATGAATTACAAGGAATAGCATTTGAAAACTGGAGGCTCCTCAGGACACCAGGTTGAAAGGATTCTTCTTCCCTCTTGGATATGAAAGATTATCCCATAGAAAAAGGATGGCTCAAGTCTATATAAATGAACACAGAAAACCATTTATCTCTGCCCTTGTTCCAAACTCTCAGCAGTGTACAGTGGCTTAGCATAGTGTCCCTCTGCCATAGGTATACGTCTCCTAAAAAGCAGCTGTCTCACATTCACACAGCTCAGCGCACAGGCAGAGGACCTCACATCCAGCTGCTGCCACGTATGCGACATGCCCATCGAGGCAACACCAACAACCTCCAGTCTCCCTCCCGCAGCCTCTGCCACCACCCTTTCCTGTTCACCCAGAGCAGAACGGGGGCTGCTCTTCATAAGGCTGTGGTCATTCCTCAACAAAAGTAGAAAACAAAAATTCCTTCTCTGATCCACCTTAGATACAACCCTCCTTCTCCAGGTACTGAGGTGCAGAGCTGGGTAACATTTCTTCCAGTAACGCAGAAGGCAGCTTTGCTACTCGGAGTCTCAGGCAAGGTTCTCCCAACATCCAGACAGGCAGAGCATCCCAACTTCTCTTGCTCCATACCAATTGATGGAGCCCTACTTCCACCTTTTCTGGGAGCTCAACTATAGCCCAAAAGCCTATCCCAGACTATGCTTTCCTATCTTTAGTGCTGTGGAGCCTTTCTGTTCCCCGTAAGACCTTTCCCCAAAACTTTTGGGAGAACTGTGGTCTGCTGCTGCTGTGCACACAAGTGAACAAAGCCCAGGAGTGGGTGCCTTTAGCCCTCATAAGCTAGTGGAACCTGTGGCAAAATCCTTCCCGCTATAAGGAAACTCACCCAGTATCACCAGCCAAATGGCTGAACATTTTGTGAACTGAAATACACATCTCATGGTAATTTAAATATGTGCAAATAAGAGTTTAATTCCACTGCTGCCAGCCATCCCGAATGTTTAAATATAGTGCGGAAATTCTCTTTTATTTTATATAAACTATTTTAATGAAGAAGTTGAAGGCTCTGCATTCTCCTGGCTTATGAATACAAATGGCTGAAAATCTAACAGGCCTTTGCTGTCGTTGAGCTAAGGCAATATGAAATGAAAGCAGAAAAGGGAGCAAGGAAACAAAGACCATATAACTGCATTATCTAAAGGAAAGCTATGTAAAATGTGCATTAGAGTGCACACGGTCCTCATACCCGGTTCTTCCTGGGTGTGTGGGGTATAACAGGAAGGAAACAAAGTGCAGCTCAGATCCAGGTGAAAAAGACAAAACAGCTAGGATGGTGCAGCTGGATTTGTCTTAGGTCCCTTCCCTCTCACCAGACACCTGTGGCTGGTATCAGGCAGCCTAGTGACAAACACTCCTTCCATCAGGTCCCGCTTGATACAGAGTGGAATATGCTCTTCCTTGGGGAAAAAAAGAGGAATTAATAGTAATAATAAATTAATCCTTCACAGTCCTATGGCATGTTTCACAAGGACACAGCACTAGAAAGGACCGTGTTCATTTTTCTTGCATAGCAGGCAAGTATATCATGTAATCCCTCTTCCTAAATATAACCATCTTCATCCTTAAAACCTGTTAGAAGTGCTGCGGCCTCATCACTCCTTCCAGAGGCCCACATCAGCACAGCTTCCAGCCTACATATATTCATGGCCCTCACACATGCTGTTTTCCCTACTAATGACATCCTTAGCTTAAACACATCTTCCCCCTCTCCTGTGTTTAACCTCATTTCTTCTGGATAACAATCATATTTGTAAAATAGATTTTCCATTCCTCTCCTCACACTAGTAACTCCACTCTGGACCTGCTTTGAATTCATCTTTCTCAGAGGTGGTTGACAAGAATAGCAAAGAAGAAGGCTTGATAACAGAGACGATAACAGAGAAGGCTTGATTAACACCTTGCCCACGACTTCAACTTTTGTCTACTTGAAATACCTGGCCAACTCTGTTCTTCAATCACATCCGCCTTTCTCCTGGTCATGGCTCCGCCACTCTGTCTGCACTTCAAATAGGTGCACCTTAGTGAACCCCTTGTCCCCATTGAGGTGTGCTCTGTTGGGTGAGATTCAGGCATGGACCTTTCCCACCCTGAAAGGAAACCCCTGCTCCAGTACCTGGGCAGGGAGGAAGCCATCTGAGCCCCAATCTTCTCATAGCCTGGATGTCTGGGGGACCAGAATTCCAGTGTGCAACACAAAGGGTATTTGCCCAGCAACGTAAACACACCCTCCAGGACCAAAAGTTCACACTGAAAGAAATTTCACTTCTTTCCTATCACCCAGTCCTCAACATTGCCCAGTTTTTCGTATATAATATTCCAGGCCTTCTCTCTCTTGGCAATGTCTCATTCTTGGAGCAGCAGTAAATGTTTTAAGTTCACTCCTTTGTGCCTAGCCCAATGAGAGCTATCACCTCTCTTTACAGACCCTGCTCCAATATCATTAATGACATTATTAAATAAGGTTGGTCCCCTACTTCAGGAACTCTGCTGTTGACCTTCATCTTGATACTGCCTCTCTCAGCACTTCTTGCTTTCCTTTGGTCAGTTCCCTAAACACATTGTAAATTGTTTACTAATTACCTTAACATTGTAACAAACATTTCCTTAGGGATGGAATATAAAATCCTTTACCAAAATCCCAATAACTTAGGTCTAAGGCATTTCCTTGTCTTGAAACCCAGTTATCTTCCTAGCAAAATATATCAGGGTAGTTTGGCACACTTCAAATAGAAAAACATACGTTGCATGTTTATTTCATTTCCCCCTGTGCATTTAATTAATCTTTCCTTTAAAACTTACTTTAAACTCTGCTTGGTATTATTATGATTAAACTAAAAGGTCCACTGTGGCCCACACATTTTTTTCTCCTTTCTTTAAATATAGATTTGCTACTTTTCATTCCTAATGTACCATCCTAATTAGACAGATTTATTGAAAATCCTTTTTTTACTGGACTTGCAATGTCACATGCCACATCTTTCAGAAGTTTGAAATGGAAATTATCCAACTTCCCAATTTGAGCTCATTAAGCTATTTGAGTTTTTCCATTTCCCCTGTTCCTGTTAGCTGGCTCCTTTGTCTCTCTGATCAGTGTAACATTCCTCCCTATCTCTTTAACCATTATGGAAAATCATAGGAGCCGAACTGGGTAATCTTGGGGACTGGTAAATAGAAAAGGGATGAAATTTAACACAAAACACCGGCTTATGCAGTTAGGGACTAACAATGAGAAATTTCTTTCGAATGTGAACTTTTGTCTTGCAGGATGTTTGCATTGTTGGGCAACTGTCCTCTGTGTAAAACTCTTCAGAAGTCCTTTACAGTTAAAGATCAAGAAGTACAGTCTTCAGATACTGTCTCAATGGGAACCACCTAAGTACCTAAGACAAATCAATGCAATTGGATCATCAGCTACCATAAATCAGTATCACCCCTTCAAAGTCAGGCTAGTGACCTTAGTTTACACCTTTAACATCTGATTGGAAAATGGTTTTGTTTCTTTTTTGTTTGTTTCTGTTATAAAATCTATGTCATTAAATGACCACTGGGCAGAAAGCAAAAGTATCTACATTATAAAGGGTCTTTTGCATATTCAGAGACAGGTACTGATTAATGGAGACACAGAGACAAGCATCATACATTCATACTTAAGCAGAAAGATCTTTTCAAATAGCTTCTGTTACCCAATAAAATTAGCATAACTGTTTCAACCTATTAGTCTAGAAATACATTTAGGAACCTTTTTTCGAAATGTCTGCTGTTAAAACTCAAAACCATCACAAGGTCTCAGAACTAAACAAGGTCTGCGACAAGAGATTCTCAGGGACTTTCGCTCGATCTGGTGGGATACCTTAATGGGACCCACTTTGCCGTATACATGGGACATCCTGGAACATCTGTTCCTTTACATTGTTTCAGCTTGCATGCTTATGGTAAGAAACAAAAGAATCACAGGGCACTTTTGAACAGGTAGGTCAGACACTTACACTGAACAGAGGTGGCACAGGGGGATGAAGGGGTTTCAAAGCCTCAGCACGTTCCCTGTCATCTCACAAGAGACGCTGATAATCACCCAGCTTGGGACATATAGCTTCCCTCTCAAATTTGAGTGCAGAGTGCCTTTGGGATGACTGAGGTAGAGTTGCTGGAAAAAGCAGGTGGGGATGCTGGAAAGATCCTCTCAGCTCTGCTTTAAGTGGGTGTGAGTGCCAGTTTTCCAGCTTCTCTGGCACCCTGAAAGCATGTTAGGCTACTGCAGCTTGTTCCAAGGTTACATCTTCACTGGAGTCAGAAACAGAAGTGGGCACACACAAGAGCAGGCAACTCAGTGGGAAGTCTGACCGTGAGCCCAGCAGAGCAATACCCGGCATGTGCCAGATTGCCACAGGGTCTGAGCAGTTACTTCTGACCCAAGACCCCTTAGCTGGCCTGACATTTATTTGAGAGACTGCAGCGCTTTAAGTGCAGAAGCACTGGGATAGGGTATAACAGGCTGAAAAGACCTTTTCCATAAAAGCCCCTTAGCTCTGTAAATACGTTTCTTCACCCACCCACCCCCACTTTGTGGAAAATATCCTGAATTTGTAGTTAACATTTGTTTATCTACACTGGAGGTTCAATTTGAGACTGGAGCATGGTTGTTCCAAGCATTGGACAAACTTGCTGACTTCTCCTGGTGAGAACCATGCTGACACCTCTGTAAGGTTACACAGAATGAACCCACAGCATGAAGGCAGGGTAGTCAGTGGTAGTGACCTCTCTGCCCCTTAAGTTTTATGTTTTAGTGTCTCCTCCATTCAGTCTACAACCCTGTTTGAACCTGTCAGTCACCAAAAAGACAGGGCTTCATACTGGGCCCTGCGCTCTCCCTCCATCCTCCTGCTCCACCGCTTGGACCATCCCCATGAGCTTTCTGCAACAACCTTTGGCCACCACCTTCATGCTAAGCTTGCTTGGCCTTTCTGTCACCTCAGATCATCAGTATTAAGGACTTCTTGCCTGCTCTCCATCTTTTATCACTCTCTTTATCATGTCTTTCCTTTCTCCACATGCTGGTATTATCCATGCTGCACTCTTTCATTCATAGACCTTTTGCCCTGCATTCCCCTACCTACTCCTGCCCTGCTATCCCAAATTCCAACTGACCCATACCAGCTGGTCTCTGCTATGTCTCACAAAGCAGAGCATCTCTAATGGGAACCCTGCTGCCTGGCTAACTTTCTCCAGTATAAATGCATTGTTCTGCCGTTCAGTTCTGCTCATTTCCTAGACTTACTACTCCAGTTCAGCTCAATTAAACCTCAGACCCACAGTCATAGTCATCTCTTTGCCACATTTGGCTCATTCCTCAGACCCTCCCACCTCCTCCAGCCCCCACTTCAGCTGTTACACAGGATTTCACCCAGTTCTTTCATGAGAAAAATGACAAACTATGATCTTCCTCTTCCAGTAGCTTTGCTTTGTTTCCTCTTCCCCTCCTACAACTCCTTCCTCATTCTTCTCGCCCACAGATGAAACACCTCCTATGCAGGTCTCTTCCTTCATTTCTTTTATTTGCCACTGAGCCAGTCTTATCCTATCCCCTGAATTCCATATGGCCATTCTTGTCCTCTTGTTCCCTCTTCTCCTTGACCTCTCACGCCCCTCTGTCTCTTTAGTCTCGTAATGCAAGTGCCATTCAATCTCTTTCCTCTTAAAATATTCTCATCTTGAAACATTCTTTCATCTTGAAACATTTATTTTCCTCTCTAAATACCACGTCTTTTTCTCTCCTCCCTTTCATCACCAACCTCTCTGAATACGCCAGGTACAAACACCACCTGGAGTCCCCCCCACCAGTTCAGTGCAGCTTCCTCTCCCTTGCAGCTGCTGCTGCCAAAGTCTCTACTTGACATACTGGGCAAATTTCAGCATGGTCTAAATACTCTGTTCTCACCTGCTGCAGCATGTCAACTACCTTCAGTAGTCTCCTGTGCTGTTTTACCCTGAAATAGTGTCTTTCTTCAGCTACCATGACATTACTCACTTCTTTTGCACCACCTGTGAGTCTACGCTTTTTGCATGTCCTCCAGAAGACACTTTTCTTCTCCCAGCTCCGCCAGAAGTTCATGGGGCTTTTCTCTTTCTGTATTTTACTCCTTGGTAATTTCTGTCACAAACATAGATTCCACTGCCATTTCCATGCAGCAATTTTCAGATTCACTCCTCTAACACAAACTTGTCTCCCTAGGTCAAACCCACAGTCTCTCTAATACTCCCTCACAGACATACAGATACCAAACTGAGCTTATCATAGCTAAAACAGAGTTCCTAATGTTCTTCTCTCTTCTTTTCTATATGCTCTCTTCAGTAATTCCCCTCTTGATCATCACAGCCAACACTATTACTTTCTTTGTTGTTCTAATCAACATCTTCATCTCATGTCTTTCACTACGTCCATAGATCCAGGGAATGTCTACTGTTCACATATTCTTTCTCCATCCAGGCTCTCATTATCTCATGCCTTTATTACTACTATAGTTCTTTTTCTGACCTTCACAAATGTGATCTTGCCCTCCGTGTATCCATTCAGGATGCTGCTAGAAATATCATTTTCCTAACACATCACTCTAACCATGTCATTTCTCTTAGCAGCTGTAGACTGCTGTCCCAATATCTATCTCATTAGTGCAATCTACTTGTCTTCATTAAGGAAATGTCAACTTCTTCCTATAGTCAACCAAAGAGGTCAATCCCCATCACCTACTTATTAATTTTTCAAGCAGACATGACCCATGATTTTTCTGGTGCCATCCCTCAATCTTTGGAAGACCATCTTGTAAACATCTGCACCTCTTATTCATTATCTTTCTTTACAACTCTTCTAGGAATCGTGCATTTCGTGGTGCTTACAGAAATGTGGTTAGCCTGCGGGTGTTTTAAAACCACTACCGGTCACGCTGAATATAATTACCTTGTCGTCTCCTTGTACTCTCTCATAAGGCTGCATTACTCACCAATATTTAAAGTGCAGCAACATGTCAAAAGGATGGGGACATTTTTCTGATCCATGATTTCTGATCCATGATTAAGGCTCATAAATCTTATGGTAGAAGTCTTACTGGTATTAATAATAATGAACAAAATCCCTATTATACTGCTACTGAGCTGAGGTACAAGAGATTAAGTCACTTGCCTCAGGTCATGAAGAAAAACTATGGCAGAGCTTGGACTGAATTCCAGCTTTGTAAGCCCTGCCCTAACTGCAGTACTACCTTTCTTCCATCTATTTTGGTAGTTATCTACAAAGGATTATGATTTCAGCAGGCTCAGCTGGGCAGTTCTGAATATTTATTTGTGGAAGAATTAGGCTTTATGAGAAAGAAAATGGGGAAATTTCCATTTTATAGTCTGATTTCTCTCCTGCAGAGAAAATATGTTCGTTTATATTCTTTTCTTTTAAGTGAATTCTATTCTGAATGGTCTGTTAAGGGCACTTGGATTCTAGAATCCACGTTTTTTATATTTTATTCCTTAAAAACTGAGAAACACCATTCCATTTCTTTCTTTTGCTCTTAAAGAGGTGAATATGTACTCAAGGGTTCCAAGCAACACTTTGTTAGCAATGAGCCGTTAAGTAACTTACATTGTAAATGACTGTCATTATTTTTGCAGAACCTACAAAACATAAAGTCGTCTTCCTCATTTACTGGCTCTGCAATAGTTAATGAACTCATTCCACTCTTGAAGTTATTCTGAGTGCAGAGAAAGACTTTTTCAATGAGAAAAAGCAATATTAATACGGATTTTTATTGCTGGAGATGACAAAATAATTCAGATCATTTCATCTCTGTTTAAGTAAAATAATCTTTCGTATTTTTATTTTTACAGTAAACAGAATACATCTGCACTCGTATTAAATCTTTCCTCCACACTTCTTAAAAAGTTTTTAAGCAATAGGCAGAAAGGATAAAAATGCTGAGATTTCTCAAAAGGATTTGGATGCTCAATTAAATGAACAGGAATTAAGCATGCCATCCTGCAGGCAGCTCTGCAAATACCAGTTTCTCTTGAGAAGGGCATGATCCCGTCATTTTTACTCAGGCAAAATTTCCATTTGTCTTCACCGGCAATTTTGCTTGAAAGCCAACAGCTTGATTGAAATTTGCCCTTTAAAACAGCATGATTAAAACCAGTTGCAGCTCTGTTAAATTACATATATGTTCTTAGTATTTTTAGCAGATATATATTATCGAACTAATTATCTCAGATGTGTCAGAGGAACACGTCAGGTTCTCATTACTTTTGGTAAAGATACTTTTTAATGAATTGCTATTTAAGTTTGATGTAATTAAAATATTAAAATTGCTTATTTAAAACATGATGGGCCAAATCCTCCTGGAACTCATATGCATGAAACACCAGTGATTTCATCCCTTAAATGATTTTAGAAAATCTCTGAACAAGCGGGTGTCTTTGCCGTATCTTAGAAACATGCAGTTGTTTGACTTCCAATCGACATCAATAGGCTAAGAATAATTACAGCATCGAAAACGGTGAAGGCTAAATACCTGGGTAGCCTAAGATTCAACTCAAAGGCTGTCTACTGCTTAAATTTCACTGGATCCCTCCAGCAGAACTCTGCTGTGACAGAAGGGAGCACAGACCTTGCGTTGGCCTTTCTATCCAGGGACAATTTTAACCTCAAAGGAAACACTGAAGGCCTGAACTTGCTGCATCACCACGTTCAATAAAACATTTGCTATTGACTTCACTAGGATCAGAATCAAGACTTCAATAAAGGCTCCTTTATAAGGAGTCCATTTGGAAAACAGTTGGGATTTCAAGCACACATATTAAACAAAGCATTTGGATTCTTTAATGTATGAAGGATACATGAAAAAATGGCTGTCCAAATTTACCTGGCAAAACCATTGCATTTTAAAAGTCAAATCTACAGCATTGCAAGGTATTGCAAGTAGTTTTACAAAAATAAATCTTTTTACTCCTAAAGATAGCTGCAAGTGGCCTCTCTTCAGGCTTTTCCAATTGTGTGTAAATAATCCCTAGCGACGGCCAGAGTAGTCCTGTTAAGCCTTTCTTCCTCAGTTGTGCCATGCATCTGACAGACCAAAACAGAGAATGCTTTCATCCCAGAAATCTTGCATATTATTTGTGGTGAAGGTAGGCTGCACAGGAATTACTTGCCTTTTTTTTTTTTTTCCAGTGGTGCCATGGGCTAAGTATACTCGCAATAAAATGTTTTAAAAATAGGATTTACTATGACTTCCATGGATCTTGGGGGAAGAAGGAAGGTAAAGGGGGGATTGAAATAATAAGGTCAATTGTAAATTTTTTTTTAATATAAAATTGTACTCCGATGGCAGGCAGCAGAGCCCCATCCAGACAGGTTTAACTGGCATCCTTCCAAAAGTGAGATGAAAGGTCCTCTGAGTAGTAATTGTCTAAATGGAACAGACTCTGGTTATTGTGCAACTTCTTCATCTACTTTATTGTACCTTTATAATTAAATGATGTAATTCCTTTTTTTCCTTTCTTGTTTTCCTCTCGACTAGTGCAGGAAAGCATCTGAGCAACGTTGTCATAGGATGCAGACAGACCCTGTGGCTTCCAGGGGTTTTTGTGGGTCTCTGCAAGTCGTATACAAGATGTTGTGAGCTGCTGGTTGCCAAAGCAGGACATAAACTCTGCCTTCTCCCGGCCACGAATGGACACTTACCTGCATTTCAACTCTCTGCTTGCCTAGTGGTGGAGGTGGTTGCTTCGCTGGGATTTTTTGATAGGGTGAGGGAATGCTGCTTTTGCTAGAAACTCGGTGGTAAACAGGCAAACAATTGATCTAATGGGATATAGGGAACACCATATCCAAAATGGTGTTAGGCAGCAGGGCTATTTAATTCACAGAGGAGACTGGACAGACACCTGAGAACTGGAAGAAGCTTAGAGTATTGTG
Source organism: Buteo buteo (assembly GCF_964188355.1). NCBI lineage: Eukaryota > Metazoa > Chordata > Aves > Accipitriformes > Accipitridae > Buteo > Buteo buteo. The sequence goes on along the minus strand of NC_134189.1, from coordinate 8,853,305 downwards.
CTAAACAAACCCAGATCCAGTGTTTCCTGACTCCGCAAGGCTTTAGGGATCAGGACTGAAACTCTGGTCCTGAGATGCTAAAAGACTAGATCAGATGCGAAAGCAGAATCAGAGGACCAGCTTTGTAAGCTCTTTCTTTTTAACTGGTCCTTCTGTACAAGACTGTTTTCCCTCAGTCCCAGTAGCCCATTTGCAGGAATAAAGATTATTCAGGTGAGTAAAAGTTAGCAAGACTGGGCCCTGGGTTTGCATGTTCAACTCCAATAATTTCTTTATTGACTGTAACTTCTGTTGTTTCTGGTTTGATTTTTTTTTTTCATTCATGATAAGAAAGCGAACAAATTAACTGCCTGATTTTGATGCAGCTTTAGAATATTCTTCAGGCCTTTGGTCTCATGCCTGCCTGCCTCTCCCTGAGTATGCTTACTTGTGACAATCTGTTTTAATTCATTGCCTATTTAGCTAATTGTATTATTTTGAAATATGCACCTGGATTCTATGGAAATGTAAAAAAGGGATAGGAGAAATACAAATAGGACCAACTATTTTATATATGCATTAGTGTCTATTATATCTATCCATAAGAAATCTGAAGTAACAGATCTCCAGTTTTTCTAGAAAATTCCAACATAAAGGTTTTGATTTATTTGCCAGAAAGTAAAAGCTAATGAATACAGAATAGAATTACAGAAGTGACCCCGCCTATTCAGAAATAAAACTGTTTTTCAAAACCACTGGCATCAGAATACTACCAAGTACCATAGGGCCTGATCCTGCCACAAGCCTTTGCCTACAGCTTGTATTAATTTCAGCAGAGTTCATAAGCAGAATAACTGCAGGGCATTTGCAAAGCTAGTTTGGCTCGTAATGACCATTTTTTGTTATCCTTTGATAGACAAACCTACCATCCTCAATAATAGAAGTTTCGCCTAGGGAAAAATGTAGGATCTGTATCAAAATAAATGAATCACTCAAATCCTGTCCAGCTTAAAAAAAAAAAAAAGAAAAAAACCCCACACCAACCCTTAATAGTATTTACATTCAGTTACATATAGCATTACACACAATATTCGGGGCCAGAACCTGCATTAGTTTATCCAGTTCCGGAAGAGGTGTGCTGGATTAAATTAACAGCTGGCAGAGGAAGAAGAGTAAAAGGCCTATGTACCAATAACATCCTCTTTTATATGGTATTTGCCCTGGAGCTCATACAGAGAGAGATTTCATCTGTGCAGGAATATGTACCCCAGACAGGGTATTTGATTACTACAGGCAGAGAACATCCGCAGCTCTTCACACCTGCACAGGGCACGCTCTGCCCAGGCACCCACCCCTGCAACCTCTAACTCCAGACGAGTGTCTGCCACAGAAGAAAAACTAATAAAACAAGGTGGTGCTGTCGGGATGAACCGAGAATACCTGCCTTATTTTGCACTCGTAGCTGTTCTCAACATCGGATAGCGATGGCAAATGTGCTTATTCCACTTTCATTGTATAGCTGAAGATCATAAAGAAACAGTCTAGTAGCTGGCCTTACATGAGAACAGGGACAGTAGTTGACTACTCATGTAAAGCTGTTTCTTTCTAATTCAGTGATTCCAGCGCACAAGGATTTTTAACAGATGAGTATTTTACACTACCTTTTGGTAAGGGGAGAGAAAAATCCATTAGTTCTTTCTGATCTAACAAAACATAAAGCAGACAAGCAATCCTATAATATCTCCAGTTCTATTTCTGAGCCAGTCAAACACTTTATTTTATCAAATTGCCATTACACTTGCTTTTCTATGTTTTAATCTGGAGCTGCCAAAGGAACACAACTCCATAGCATTAGTGCTAATGTGTGTGACTTCATCATGGCTGAGAGCTGTAGTGTAGATAGATCCTCACTCCAGAAGGACCATCAAACAAACTAGAATGTTGGTATTCAGCGTTACAAGTCTCCCTCTCTTAACACTTCTCTCAATGTACACTGAAGTTGGTTAAATGTGTATAAGAAAACCTTTGAAGTGGGCAAGGAGTGACACACACCGATATTTGCACATACCTCCCTTATGTACACAATTTGCACTTCTGACCTTGGGGCAACGACTCTGCGAAGTGGCTATCTGGCCATCTGCAGACACATATGTCCAGGAATATGTGTGCAAGAACGCATGCTGCACCTGAGCTCGGGAATCCCTTGCTACTGGCTGAATGGTGTTTATTTAGAGTTAGTTCACTACATACACATGCACGCTTATACGCACACACAAACACACACAGCAGGCTCTTTCGAAGACTATCTTCTCCTGCATTTAACCACCTCAGCTTGAGTTGCCACGTTTTCTCTATAGTTAACACTTAGCAGAGCTGCCCTTACACATAACCCAGTGCGAGGCAATTTCAGCAGTTTCTGACAGGGGAAATGGACACTCCTGAACCCTGGACAAGGCAGGTGGTGAAAGAGGAACGAGTCTCACTTATTTCAAGATGAAAAACCTCTCTAATAACTGAAACTCATTTGCCAAAGGTGAGCTCTGGTGACATGTTCGCCCGCTGCCAAGGTTGAATTTCCTTGTTTATGCCCCGAGCACAGCGAGCACACGTGGCAGAGCGATCCAGCCCTCCGTGGCCAGCACAGCACGTCTGCGCCCTCACCTAGACGGAGAAGAGGAATCCCTCCCTCGGCACTGAAACCGGCAGCAGGGTGCCAGGGGGCTGACAGGCTTTGGACATGTTCACTTGTCCATTACAAATGGGACCGAAGCCACCAGTTCGTTTCATAGGGGTCATTAAATAGCAACTAGACATTAAGGTCACTGGCAACACAGACAGAATCCCAACTAGTGATCTAGGTTCCCTGCTACACCACCTGTTTGTACTGTTCCAGTGCAAGTCTACACCATGCTACTCACCTCTACTGCTCACTTTTAAAACATACGGAACAAAATGTATACATTGGCAAACACATGTGACAGTATATCCCTTGTGAATAATTAGCTTTAAGCAGTAATTCTGCTTGCAATGTCTGAAGAGGGAATTAATGCAGGCTATCAAGGGAGTTTGGGACAGAGAACACACTTAGAAAATAAGTATTTTTAAAGATTGCACGGTGTAAGAGGCAATGATTTCACTGCAATGGAAATAAACCGCTGGGGAATCATCTGAATGTAGCAGAAGAACCATGGGAGGGAAATGTTATTTTGTTGTATGGAGTAACCATGCCATGGGTAGCAAAGATGCTGTCATCCTTTACTGAAACCCTCATCATCCTGCAAAAACATACATCTTCTGTAGACAGGATATTTAGGCTGGGTTTTATGCATATCTCCCCTTCTTATACTTCGGATCAAAGAAACATTTGAGGCAAACTGACCATCACCTTGAACTGGTACCTTGGGGGAAAAAAAGAAGAAGAAGGACCAAAAGACAAGAAAAAACATAGCACAAAAATGCTACAGGTAAACAGATGCATCTCCACCCCAAGAGAAAATGATTCCTTTCTAACACTCCTAATAAATTCATTTAATGTTTTGTAGACATTGAAAATACTCCAAAACATAGCTCAGTGTAAACAGCAAGCTGGGTTTCCTCCTGCTTTTTAGCATTTCTCTTTGTTTACTCTCCATTTGAGGATAGAAAAAGCCTACATGTGAGCACTGCAAATGGTGTGTTTCGGGACTGATGGGGCATTCGGTAAGGGAATGATGAAATACAGACATATGTAGCCTCCAATAAAATAATATGTACTTTGCCTGAGTCACCAGGGTCAAAAAAAAAAATTTTTTTAAAAATCCGATGTCTGCTTTATTAATACTTTTTATTTGTATGTGGAAAATAATCTGATACCATGGTGATGGGCAGACTACATTAAGCTTAGAAAGACAGAGACATGAGAGAGACATTCTGGGGTGTGTCTGCTCTCACCCCCACTGCCTTTTTGCTCCCCAAACCCCACGCCTCAGCAGTAGAGACCCCGTGGGAAACTGTCCTGGCAGTGCTTCGGGAAGCGATGCCCAGCCAGGCCAGTTCACCCATCGCAAGGAGAGGTACTTGGCTAGAGACGCCAGCTCCCATCTGTGAGCCCAAATGGCTCTGCTCAGCCTCTGCTCAGCTCGGGAAGACTTGGCACGTTCATTTGGTAAAAAACAGCCCTTACCTTTGGCAATCAGCTCCTCCAGCTCTTGGTCGAATCCTTGTCGGTGGCATTTCCTCCAGAGCCCCATGTTGGTCGAGTTGTACTGTCTGTTGCACTCATCGACTGCGCTCATAGCAAAGATCTGCCTCCTGTTTCTTGCCAAGAGGAGTTTCCCTTCCCAGCGGTCCAACCTAGACCTGCTGGCCCTGAGAGGCAGGTTGTTGTTGGAGTTATAAATGAAGCCAGGATCATTTCTCTTAGTGGTGATGCTCTTGCACCTCTCTCTGTGCTTCCTGGCATCAGTTTCGTACCAATGGTCAGAGCAGATTGCCACAGCCAGCATGCCCAGGGCACACAGAGCTAAAGAGAGGCCAGCATACAGCAGTAACCTTCCAGCAGCCATACCTCAGCTTCACAGAAACACCATGGACATCTTCACAACAGGCAAAGCCCTTGAGCGTGAGACCACGCAAAAGCCTCCAGAGCAGCTGCTAGGTGTCACTTGGCAGAGGCTGCCTCCAACATCCCCAACTCCCGTGGCTCACATCCACGCTGCGGAGGGATGCTGAGAGCTACAAAGTTCTGCCCTGGAGGCAGTCCTGGAGTCTCATCGGCCTCTTCTCCTCTGCGGAGGAGACCTGGCGAGGAGCGATGCCGCCTTCCACTTCGAACGGGAGCGAGCCAGCGACCCACCTATACAAAGATGTCCTGCTCCCCTCGCCAGGAGCACCCGAGCGGCAGGGGCTGAAGGAATAGATCCCCCTGAAGAGACCTGAAAGCTACGGCTGATCAGTCCATTAATCTCTTTCAATCTGGCCAGCTCAGAAATCCAGAAGAGATGGCTTTCAGATCCGCAGGCTCACCACAGCATCGTCACAGGACGGAAAAGTTCAACAGCTAGAGACCTCCCGCTCGCACGCAGCCGGTTATCCCGGTTTCGGGAAGGGGTGACTCGCCTTTTCTTTGTCAGCGCCTCGGCAAGGGCATCATCATCCTCTGGACGGTCGGTCGGTCGCTCGCTGGGGTTTAAAGCGGGGTCGAAGGGGAGGGAGCAAGAGGGGGGGAGCAATCCGTTGTCGTTGCTGCTGCTGCTGCTGCTGTCTTAAATCGCGGCTAAAAGCACAACCTCCCCGGCAGGGTCTGGAAAGGCGGGCACGCACAGGTCCCTCTCCCTCAGCAGACTTCGCCGACAGTCACTGACATCCTGCCTCGGCCGACACCTCGGCTTCTCTCTGCCAGCCTCGTCGTCTGCGCTGTCATCCAGGCACCGTAACGCCCCGATCCCTTCCCTCCGGAGCGCCCCAGCGGCAGCCTCCCCGCTCCCCGCGCCGGGCAGAGGCGGCGGGGGGCAGCCCCGGCCCCGGCAGGACCCGTTAGGCAGCGCCGGGAGCGCTCCTCGGCCCCGGCATCGTTCTTCCACACACACTCACGCTCCCCCCCCCCGCCACCACCACCGCCACCACCGCCACCCCCTCCCCTTTCCGCTGGGATGGGGGGGAAAAAAGAAAAAAAAAAAAGAAAAAAGAAAAATCTTCCTTCGTCCGCGGCGCTGGGGATGTGTTGTGCACAGTTTTGCTAACACGGCGGCACGTTAGCCATCTGCAAGATGAAGGCGGGCTGGGGCTACGGCTGGCTGGAAAAGGATGCTAAAGGGATGGGGAGGGGGAGGGAGGTCGGGGGAAAGCGAACCAAAACAAACAGGGGCGGCTTGGGGGGGGGGGAGCTACACACCTTACACGGGGAGAGGAAAGCAGCCCCTAACTGTTGTCAACAGCTTTCGGTCTGCACCATTTCTCTGCCATATGGCCCGATCTTGACGACGGAGCTGAGGTTTTTAGCTCAGCAGCTTCGTACGAATCGTATCCCCAGCATCAGCAGTTATATATTCAGACATTTTTTTTTTTCTCCTTAAATTTCCACTCCCTTTCTCTCTAATGGGAATAACTCACCCATCTTGTAGAGATCAAGTGCAACAGAAGGCGAGCTGGAGTCCCCAAGCTTTAGAAATCTCATTTCACCGTTTTTAACCCAAATAAGAGTGAATCCAATCTTCTGTACACCTGGGAATCTTTCCTTGTTCAAACACCGAGCCCTGCAGCCTTGGCTAAAGCCTACAGACAGAGAATACAGAGCGCTGAGCCAAAAGCCAGTGATGTCACCCATGCAACGTGAGACTCATTTCTTATTTCTCTAGCCTCCTTAAAGATAAACTGCACCACTTCCCAGGCAGGAAATGTCGAAGCCTTACTTTTTTAAGACGGGAAAATGTAAAACCTGGATTTAACTGGCTCCTGCTCATTCTTAGTCACAACCCCTTACATTGTGTCGACCAAATCCAAGACAAGCGGAGCTGTTTCTTACTGCACGAAAAAATACCAACCTACTACGTAACACAGAGCATGAGCTTGGAAAAACCCTGGATTCAAGACCTTCTGTGTGATCCAGAAAACTGAGGCCTCCAGACTCTGAACTGTACTGTTTAAAAAGGAAATAAGCACGGGCATTTGCCTTGCATCAAAAAGCTCAGGCTCCTGGCACATCCTGGTCTGTGAGTACCACAGCATCCTGGAGCTGGTGGAGGAACCTAGTTAGCCCCATGCAATATTTGGCTCCCCACACCAGAAACTCCACGGCACGAATAGCAAACAACACGGTCACTCCTACTGTACCAAAATGTCCACAGCCCGATGCATCTCCACAGACAACTGCCGCCAAAATCTACATCCATGCTGGATCCCACCAGCTTTTGGCCCCTGAAGCCCAAGCTGTGTTATCTGAATAGAAAATAAGCACAGCCTTTATTGGAGCCCCTGGGTTGGTGATAGCCCTTGGCCCCAAGAGGGGAGTGCTGGGATTTTGCTGGCTTTTAACCCTAGCTACACAAATTGTACTTGCTCCAGTGGGGAGAGCAGAGGGGGGACATAGTAGCTCTTCATGTATCAGAAGTACATACTTGGACTTTCTTGTGGAATATAGCTGCATCAGAAAAAAACCACATAGCTGGATCCTACCAGTTTTGGCCCCAAACTAAATTGTATAATCAAAAAAGGCAAGATGTCTCTTTCCATTTTACCTGGCAAAACCAGGTCCCAAGTCAGCTGGGATTTTCAGCTATGGACAAGCATCTCTTCCATTAAACAATTTTTGGTTTGAAAGGTACTGTATTGTCTAACCCCCTTGCATGATTACAAAACTTGCAAAGGAAAGTTGGTCATCCAAACCATAGACATTGTGATCATCCGCATCCTCTGAAACAGCTCTATTGCAAAATTTCAATGTTATGTTATGAATATTATCTGTATCTGGAAAGGTCTAAAGTTAATTGTTTTATTGAAACAAGGCACTGGTTTAAGTTTCTTTTTAGCAGTAACTTCCCTTTGTTGTTCATAATAAAGGCAAATATTTAAGGATCTAAGGCTTTTTAAAAACAATTAAGCACAGGTCGGTCTACTTCTATAACTGGATTTTTCAAGAAACTACATGTCAGCACATAAAAAGAATTACATTTTATAGTGGGCTTGGAGTAGCCAATACTTGCTGTCTGTTCAGAGATAAAATTTAGAGGTTTGTGGTCAAAAAGCTGCTGGCTCCTATAAGAAGACAGCGAACAGGTTTCTTGTATTGCACCCACACAGAGATGAGAGTGCACCTGGATTTCTTTGTCAATTTTTAGCATCAAGACTCAAGCTGGAGGATGAGAACAGGGAACAAGCCTAATTTTACCAAACGTGTTTTTTGGCTGATAGGATTGTTGGATTTTCGATTTAAGCACAAGAGTCTGCTACATTTATTCCCTATTTAGACTGAACTGGAAGACAGAACTGTTTTCTGTCTAAACTGGAAGTTTAGACAGAACTGGAAAACTGGGGGTAAGAGCAAAATGGACAACCCAGCTACTAGAGCTGTTTTTCTCATGATATTGGCCAAAGATATGTTAGGGGACAGGAAAATCATATAATGTAATCATACCTACACTTTTTTTTTTTCTAGTTTAATATTAGGATTACAGTCCAAATAGCCAAGATATTGTTGGACCCAGGCAGGTCCAGGAGCCGGGTTTTTCCATCACACTCCAAGGCAGTAAGAGAGTTTGGGGCAGGGGGACTTTTGTCCCTGGAGAAGCCAGACTTGTTCCCTCTTCTTATTCTTAAATATGGGTCTGAAAGCCAAAAATTGGCATGCAGTTCCAGGTTTTATCTTTTCCTCTGAAAAGACATTTCAGTGGCAGTTTCTATGCATTTTTATTTTTTTGCTTGCATTTGTAGCTTTATCAGATGGCAATCTATATCCTCCTGCAAGTCACCTTAAATATATAAATGTAGGAGAAAGTGTTGGATTTCAGATGAGCTCCACTTTGACTCTTAGAATTAAACATTTCTCTCCCTCATCATCATTATCTCCTTTTCTTTTCAGGAGGGGCAGAATATTGCTTGCTGCAGGCATTAGGAACCTTTCCTCTGTCTCTTCACAGGATTATTATAGACAGCCCCTTCTCAGCACAAACAGATCATTATTAAAGTCTCTTCCTCCCACCCCCGCCTCGCCACAGGGGGAAAAAAACAATCCTTGTCTATCTTCAGATGAATGTAAGCTAGGAGAAAGGCATTAAAAAAAACCAAAAAAACTCCACGCACACTTGGGCACACTACATGGAAACTATTCCCTACAGTGAATTAAGGGCATCTTGGCAAAGGAAGGTAATTCATGGGTCTTAAATGAATTGGGGAGTGAAAATGCAGTTTTAGTAAAGGATTGAAAGCTGAGGCTTTCCTTTCTGCAGGTTACGATTTCAGTGATCCAGAGGGAAAGCTAAAGCACATGGTTGCACAGGAAAAATGTCTGAAGGCATGGGACAGAGAAGTGGAGCCCGGCGAGTCTGTTCAGAGCAAATTCCTTGTGACAAGCCCTGTGCACTGCCTGCTAGACTTCACCACGGATGTTATCTTACAGACAGGGCCGGTCTCCTCTCCATTCTCTCCCAGGATCGTTTCTGCTTTCCTTAGCATCCTCCAGCTACCATCTCCCACCGCCTTCCAGGAAAGCTTCAGACACAAAAGCAAAGGGAGCGCCTATACGAAGCAAAGTACACACAGGCAGGGTGTTGGGTTAGAAGGGGGGAAGGGCAGAGTTAATGGACAACCAATTGCAATTTGCTTTTCTTCGGGTTTTTTTTTTTAACGTCAAAATGACCTCCACCATATTTTTCTTCTTCCTCCTCTGTTTTTTTTCTTTTAAAGAAAAAGAGTTCAGTGCCATCTAGTGGGGGAGGGGATTGAGCAAGTCAATGCTCTTCCCATTTCCAGGGATCTGTACCACTAACTGTTATTCAACAGGGAGAGATGGTCCTCAGTATTTCCATTCTCTCCTTGTGATCTTCATGTCCCAAGAGGTGATGTTCAATTTACATGGGCTCCAGCCTTCATCCTTTGTAATGAACCACCTACTGAAGACAAAGGAACTCATACTAGTGTTGTATTACTTGGAGTAGCACTGGCTCTGGAGGCAGTTCGCTGCTCTAATTACAGGATTTCAAATACAAGACAGTAATCAAACCAAACACAGATATAACAAATTATATCTACTAATGCTTTTTATCATTCCAATGCACCTTGGATACTGGTGGGGGTGAATCCTCAGCATGCCAACCCTTCTACTAACACAGACATAAAAGATGCTGCCTATCCCATAGAAGCATCTTATGATAACTCCCACAGTCAAACCCATCAGTCAAACAGATTTTGGGGTGTTCAGGTGACTCAGAACCAAGCAGATGCTCTACAAAGGAAGATCTGGACCACAAAACACCATATAAAAGTTTGTTGACTAAAACCTGGGCATCTAAACCAGCTCTTAATGCCCCTTCTATCATTTTTTTTTAATAGAAAAAGGCATTTTCAGAGGGAAACATCAGCCAGCTGCATAAACACAACCTAGCCATACACACACACACAGAGACACGCGGAGATTAGGCAGACAGCTATGTACACACTAGTGTTTAGCTGTGCACACACTAGTATCTAGCTGCACACACCAGCACCTAGCTGGACATCTTCTGCCCTCCCCCCTGCCAACTCCCCAAAGGCATTTGTTTTGCTGTCTCTAAAAAACCCATTTTGATTGCAAAGTTAAGCAAGTTTGTGAATGCCAGATTTAAGATCACCCATGCAACATTAATTCACCCCTTATGCAAACAAATTATGATACAATCTTTAATTACATGATTTTTGTTTCCATGGGTCTCCTGCTTTTTTCAGCACAAAGGATGGATGTTGCTCACTTAATGAACACTATTCAAATTTTCTCCTATCCTTATCATCCAATGTGTGGTGCATGTACTATTTACTGCAGAGCATCCAGAACTTGTATTGAATACAGAATGATTAATTTCCTCATGGGCCTTTCTATAGTGGTGTTCTCATTGTAGTGTTTGAGGGCTGGTTTTTTTACAAACATCAATGAATTTATCTTCACAGCTCCCTGCTGAGGAACAGAGATAAAAGCCAATATTTTCAAACATGTCAGTGTATTTTGGGTGTTCAATTAAAGAAGCTTAGAACCAAAACTTTCAGAGTGCTTAGCACTTTCCTTCCTCAGAGAACAGCTCCCAGTTACCTTGGCTCTAGACACAGTGGGCAGTATTTCTACAAATTAGCGTATGGGTGACTGAACCTGGATACACAGAAAATGGGGACCACATGGACAGTAGTTGGGAAGAATGTCATTTATCTGAGTCACCAAGCTTCATAACAGCAACTTTCACAAAGGGTGAAATAAAATCCAATTTTCAATTTCAATTCAATTGCCTGAACCATGTGTCCATGATTTTTCCTACCTGAATTCATCTGCTAGGCTCACTACACAGCCTCCAAACTCTTCACCAAACAGCTGCCATCTCAGGACTGCAGAGTCCTTGTTCATCCATCATCTACCATGAATGGAAACAGAATTTGTGTAGAAAGTAGGACCTGATCGTGTATCTTACTTCATGAACACAAGACACAAGTGAATGGCAATTCATGGGCAATTTTTATTGTGGTGTTTTCTTAGTCTTGATTTAGTGACCTGAACTTGTGACAAACAGGAGAAGCATGCATGAGCTGACACAAAATTAATCAGGGGGTCAGCGGCTGAATGGAGTGTAGCATCTAAAGAACAGATTTGTTTGGAGAGGAAGCAAAATGAATTGCTGGGCAGAAAGTGGGAAGACATGTAGGTGAGCAGTCCTATGTCATCTTTTTCAATAAAACTGAGGGAATGGCCAACCCTAAATGGCCTCACACAAAGACAGGTAAAAGACAGTACCCAACTAAAAAGAACCACAGTATGATGCTGTTTTTCCAAAGACAAAACAAAACAAAACAAATGACTGGGAGCTTTCCACTAAAATTGCTTCCTCCTGTGAAAACTTACTCTTTATTATTTAGCTGTCAACTGTCAAAACCACATCACTGTTAACAACCTAAGGCTACACTGTGGACACTGCTTCTCATCAGAACATCTCCAGGAATATTTTTAAGCTCAGGCAAAACAAGGATGAACTTTTTTAAAGCAAATTATAATTAAACTTTCCCCCAAACTGCCCAACGTGAACATCATGCTTGCAAAATGTCAGCCCAAGCAGTTAAAATTTAGCAAAGCTATAAGCTACTGAAAATAAGGCCTGGTAGGCAAACTTAGTCAACTGAAGACATTATCCCTGCACCACCGCCATGCTGAGTGTTCATGCACACTGTGGTAAACTGCAGAATAAGTTGGAACCTATCACTCCACCTTTAAAGGTGTTGCCACGAGTTTTATCTTTTTCAAGGAGGTGTTAGGATCCAAATGTGTACCACACTCACAGGTGAGCACTAAAGAGACTCAGGAAAGCCAGCCTTGTGCCTGTCTCTGTTGAGTCCTGAGTAAACACTCAAGCTCTTGCAATGTCAGAGGAGAACCAAGAAAATATTTAAGAAAAATAAAACACCTAAGTTGCACATGTGTAAGTCACTGTTGATAGAGGGACTTCTTCCAGGCTAGGAGATAACTCGGTCAAAGCATAGAGGCAATCTTTAGCCCTCAGGGCTATTTCAAATTCACTCCCTACAACAGAAAACACATCTCAGACCTTGCTTTCACAAACAGAGATTCAGCTTCACTCTGGTGCACTCTGTGATCCCAGCAGCCACTCTGTTATGCCTCCTGCTTATTGTCTTGCCAACTTGGTAGTCAACATCTTCATATTCTACAGCTTCTTCTCTGAGTTGGACTAGGTTTCACAAGACCTCTCTCCTGCAGACGTGTTTCCCCAAATGCCTTGCTAAGAGGACTACTGTTTCATACAAGCCCCACTGTGCTTCCCCCAGTTTACCTTACGGATACATCAAGCCCAGCCTCCTACCCAAAATCCTGCTGCAGGAAAAAAACATTGTCTGCTGCAGTGATGAAGGTGACATTGCTGTGAATGCAGGAGTTAGTTATATAGCAAGGTTACTTGCTGCCTAAAGCCAGCTACAAAAGGAAGATGGCTCTCCGACATCACCATCATTGGGCTTAGCTGAAAACAGGAGATATTGCTTCTCATTAAAATTCATAGATCTTGCGACTTTTATAGAAATAGCAAGAAGAATCCAGGGTGGCAATGATGAGATATTAGGGCCAAAGAGTACTGACTCAGAGCAAAAACTCAGACTTCTGGCTGCCAATAATAAGCATATTTTGTAAGAAGTTACTTTTATTCTTAAAGCTACTTCTAACACATTGATCTTCAATACACTAAAGCCTGAATAATTCTGATTTTGCTGTAGTGCATCAATATTTAGTTCATATAGGCAGTCTTATATGAAGGTGTATCTGTAGTACTGTTAGTTTTCTTGACGTGGCAAGTCACACTACACAACCTTCCCTAAGCTTCTGACAGATTTCAGAACCCATTGTTCATTCCCAGAGAGATTTCTGGACATGGGTTCTATCAATGAGCAGTGTTTTGTGAACTAATCCACTGAAAGACAGAGCCACAGTCTTTGTAGACCACTAACACCATCTTTGGTAATGAATGTATCACTTCTGTGATTGGCTCCCAGCTGCCAATTCAATTTGTTGCTTCTTTTAGTCACAATAGAAGAACACGGATTAGTTAAAAATCAGAATTCATAGATCACAAGAAATCATCACAGAAGGGACTGGGAAGAAAACCAGTAAGCAAAACCAAAAATAGCACCTGCTTAGAAAAACTATGTTCTCTAAAAACACTCAATTTTGGAACATGACTCAGAAGTAAGACCTCCATCTTCATGTATTTCATTTGGCTGTGAAGTCCTAGCAGAGTAGATTCATTTAAAAATCAAAAAAGAAAAGAATATATATACATATACATTGTGTGTCTCTCTGAAAGCAGCTGACATCTAGGGTGATAAACTCTCTATTTAGACATAAGTATGCTGCTATCTTCAACAGTTTTGCATTTACCTCTCCTCATTTATTATCACCAACGATATTTGCATGAAAATAAAGTATCTGGTTCTTCAGAGTTCATTCATTCATTTCCCCACACAAAACTTTAGCACTGTGATATCGCAATTGGTTGTTGAGGAATTGATTAGATCACAAAGAAAGGATTAGAGCTCCAGGTGGGAAACATGCAGCAGGAAGAGATGAATGCCTAAGCAAAAAGACCTAGTTTCTATGCAATTGCCATTGGTTTGTTAGTTTTAACAAAGAATAAAGGAAAGAGGAGGAAAGAAAATCTATACATTTCAGCAGAATTGCTACCAGTGCTCATTTTCTAAGAGATGGCAGCAGCTCCTTAAGGACTATTCTTCTTCTGTCAACACCGAGTTGAAATCACAACAGTTAGTTTCACATGCCATTGTTATTTTTCATTGGAAATTGCAATCCAATAAACCACTAAAAATACTACTAAATCTGATACACCAAATGAGGTATTTACAGAAACGTACAGCTTGATGTCTCTCTTCTAGAGCACCTTTCAGAAGCTGGGCATCTCAAAGTGCTTTACAGCAACAACGTAGATGATTACAGTGCAGTGAATGGATGCAAACTTGGTAGGTACAACGTGTTTGAGGGAAGCGCCTGTTTGGAGCGTCCTGCCAGGAGAGTGAGTCGCTTTCCTTCCCACATATCTGACTTAGGGCCAGAGTGATCCCTGCAGTCAAGAGGATTTATGGTTGGAGACCCCACGCAGCAGCTGACCATTTGCCTGTGACTTGCATGCTGGCAGCAGCAGCTGCAATTGTGAAGACCTCAAAGCTCAGTTCTGCAGGCACAGCCCCGTGCTGCCATTTTCGGAAATCCTGTTCAGAGCAGAATGGACCTGTTACTAGGGCAGACTGGGGCCACTGCAGCCAGGCTGGACACAGTTGGATTTCGAAGCTCAGTAGCAGTTAGCTGCTTGTCTGCTTAACTGATGGAAGAAGAGCACTCCAAGGCATCTCCAGCACTTCCAGTAAGCTCAGTGTAACAACGGCTTAGCAGGAGGACATCTCTAAGACGACGGCAACAAACTTGGCCCTTCTTTGAATACTGGGTTAGCACTAAGTCAACAGGGCCATTCACAGAGCAGGATTGAGCCTGAATGACTCAGGGCAAGCAACTTCCGACAAAAGGTCTTAACACCTCCAGAGAGTAGTTTGTGCAGACTACCCACCACGGCAGAGCAAATGAGGAGTTTGATATGCTTTTGACAATTATTTGAGGTATTCAGTCATCTGCAACATAGTCATTATGGCTCATATTCTGAATTTGCTCCAGTGAGAACTGCTGTGCCGCGGAAGACATGCATTTATTCACCTTTGCTGTAAAGGCCTCAAGTAAGTACCCACAAAACAAGAAACAATGGAGAGTCCTAAGCCTTAATGACCGCATGCTGATTGCCCAACAGGTATGTTAAAGAGACTGGCCTGCAAGAAGCTAATTCTCTTGATTGTTTCCAGAGAAATGGACTACAGAACAAAATTTCCCACGGACAAAAATGGAAAAAAGGAAATTTGGGACTCATAAGCATAAAATCTGAAGAAGGAATTTTTCACAGGACAAAGGGAACAGATGCCCAGAGAGCACATGTAGGAGGTAGGAGCAGGGGTGATTCAGCCTGGCAAGGTCAGAGAGAATGAGATGAATCAAAAAAACCTTTGCAGCTAAAAAGTCAAGCATAAGCTGCAAGAAGAAAGATCCTGAATACTCCCCAAAACCTGCCCGCCAGACAGAAGAATGCTCCCACAGGCTGAAGAAACTGGGGCTGGGAAGTGCATGCAAGATTGATTATGTTTCTCTAGACAGGCAAATTCTGAGGCAAAGAGCAATGCCAGTTACCAGTGCTGTGCAAGGTCGCTGCATGTATCCTGGGGCTACCCTGACATAGTAAATGGCAGCTTCATGTCACCCACCAGAACTGAAGGAAAGAACTCCAAACTAAAACCAAAAAATTACCTGTTTCCATGGCTCTGCCTCCAAAAGACTACAGAAGGGATAAAGGCTAATCAATGATGTTTAGGTCTACCAAGAGTGCTATTGAGATGACTGGGTGTCCAGCCAGATCTTGGAAAACCTGCTGACTTGCAAATAGAGGCAGTCAGAGAGTGGATGGGTATCTAGAGTGCTCCCAAAGACCTAATGATGTATCCTGTGGTCAGCATTGGTTGAGATACCCTAAGACAAGAAGGGACCTAAACCAGGAAAACATGGAGAGAAATCTCCATTGGATTGCACCATGGAGGTCAACAGGTATATACAATATCAAAGTCTGCCGAAACTCAGGGGACCCAACAGCTCACAAACCCAAGAGGTCTAGATCCAAGACAGCATCTTGACAAGAGTTCAGCATGCAGAAACAGAAACATGAACTCAAAGAGACCCTACCAATCTCCTTGGGTTTTCTGTTTAAGAGATTGGTGTCTTCCTGAAAATTTTATTGCTGGAACATTTTTATTCGCTCTTTGTTTTTACACTTGGTCAAACAGAGTTAGAGATGGACAGCTGTTTTGACCCCATTTGAAAACCTTGATGGATGTCCTTTCAGATGAGTTCTGCAAGGAATAATGGAAGAGAAACTGCAAGAGCTTTTATCAGCAGTGAGTCAGATGTCTCCATTATTTCTTCTCTTTTCAACTGATTCCATCATTTTAATATTTTTCCTTTTTTCCTCCCCCCTGCAATACTTTATTCCAGCCAAGAAAGATGCATCTTTGTTACTATTACCTTTTAAAGTATTATGCTCATGTTGTTGGTAAAGTAAAAATAATACTTTACTTCTGTAGTATGTTTTTCACTAGGGGAAGCTGAAGCATTTTCTAAGAAACAATTATTCTTCACAACCCATTTCTGAAGCAGACATTATTATCCCCAGTTTACAGAGGGATGAAATGGCAGATAGGTTAATTAACTTGCTTAAGGTCATCCAGTGAGTTAGTAATGAAGCTACGAAAAAACAAGATTCAACAATTCTCATTCCCAGTCCCTTGATCTAACCACTAAGAAATATTCCTTCTCTTCAGTCTTAAGTACTTCATTTAAATCACTGATCATTTATTCTGACATACTGTTGAACTACAAATTAGCCAGTCTAAATGACAAGTATGTAGATGTGTGGAGATCTACAGCATCCTCCCCTCGCTTGCCTGTTCAGCTTCATGCACCCCCTGCTATGCTGAACAGCTCGCCTGCCATTAAAAATGGATGTGCTACAGTTCTTCTGGAGAGCTGTCAATACCATTTCAGGCATGAGTCCGAGGGCATCGCAAGAGAGAGGAAGAGCACTTGCTCTCTTTCCCCAGGAGGTAAGAAGGCTTCCTCAACAGCCCAGCTGTCCGGGAAAACAATAAGCTCAAGATGCCAACTGGCTTTGAAAAATAATTTCTATTTTTCTCTTATGCTGCATCTCACTCCCAAGTGTTTCCAGTGTTAGATAGCCGGAGTGGCAGTATTTAATAGCTGCATCTTTGTAGATTTCACTCTGTGGCATTAGTTGGGTGAGTTATTTTAAAGTCAATATATCCTTCAAATGCCCAGCCAAAGTCTGTCAGTCTCTTAATACAACACCTTATCTCCAGAGGGATTTGTACTGCTAGATGTCTCCATGGCTCAGCGTGAATTGCTGCGCAACAAAATACAGTTGAAGTTCACCAATTAATCATGATCACATAAAAAATGAGTAACAAATCTATTCTAAACACATATGTAGCCAATGCAGTTTTACCAAATGCTCAGAGGCTCCTTCTATTTGACTCAGATTAAGATAATTTTGTTCCCTCATGTCAATATAATAAGAAAATGTTAAGAGATCATCTTACAGCATGAGATGATAGTTCTAAGCATAAGACTTAGGAGTGAAGTTGATTACTGTGTCATACAGCAACTACTCAGATACCTCATTTCCAAGATCAAATGAAACAAGTTCAGACTCTTCTTTCCTCTAAGTGTCAATAAAGAAGCACCAATGAGCGAACTAGCACCCTGATCTTTTTTTCTTTCTGGGTATACCTTTGCCTTCTCAGGACAAACTCACAGTGGCTCAAGTGCTGCATTTTGCCAAAAACCTACCTGAAGGCTATTCAACATTCAGTTGTAACTAAAATATATACACAAGAGGAATTAACCAGATAGGGAATTCCAAATCACTATTGACCAAATGAAATAATTCCAGACCCAGTTACTGCCAACTATTTGTAAAAACGTCTTCCTCGTACTTTATCATGAGGTCTCTTCCTCTTTTTTGGCTGCTCTGCACATGCTCTGTGCATGATTCTTCACTCCCTTGATTTCTTTCCTTCACAACAGTCCCCATGCAGAGAATGCCTATGTTGTCTCCCAGTCCCAAGTCAACTCATTCTCCTTTAACTCTTTTCTAAGGTTTCACTTTTTTCACTCACCTGTCTGCCACTGATTTTCTTCTAAATAATTGCTGACAAGTCAAAACACTTTCCTCTATTTACAACAAAAAGCTCAGGAGGATCTAACAACATGTCCATAGAATTCATCTCCTTGCAAGCCCACTCCTGTTGTCAGCCTCCACTGCTTCCTTCCATTCCCTGTTACTACTATCCCTTAGTGCATCAAGTCTAATTTGGACTGTGAAAACCTCAGAGTGGGAACATTCACTTTATGTGTCCAAAAGACTCCACACACACTTACAGTGCTACTTAAAGAGCATTACATTGGTCTAATTAGACAGGTGGATCTGCATAGCAGTGTAGATACCACCAGCTTCAGGAACTGGAGGTCTAGCTCTTGTGCACCCCATCTCCGTAACTACCCCATCTCCGTAACTACCCCATCATGCCGCACTAGGGTGAAGGTGGATGAGCTTCACAAAGATGGAGTGGAACATAAATGTCTTCCACTCCTGTCACCTTCCCATGGTGATAACTAAAATAATCAGCAAAGGAATACCTTCTGTGACTAGAGGCACAATAATAAAGAGCTTGGACAGCAGTCCAGCCATCATCCTGAACATTAAGCGCTAGCAACTAAAACAGGAGTGCAGCCACCAGTATACCGCTGATGGTAATTATTCGCAGGGATACAGGTTACAGCACTGCTAGGCAGCCAAACTGGCCTGTCTAACCTGTTCTCACAACAGGCATCATGTCAGGGAGAGTGATTTGGACAGTGTCCTCCACAGTGAAACACATCACCCAGTGAGCTAAACCCCCCAGGAGAATCTAGGGAGACACAGTCCCTCAGATGAGGTGTGCAAGATGATTTACGGCTACATGGACTGCAAAGCAGACCATGCTCCGCTTCTGCAAATTTGCAGATGTGTTGAGTTGTCACTTTGTTGACTGTTGTGACCTTGATATTCTTTCCTGAGTGTCTGTACGCTGCCTTACTGGCTAATATGCTAGCTAATGGCTGGGTGCTTTGCAAGCAATTCTCCTCATAACCACAGTAATAACAGTGATATAATAATGAAAATATGCTCTTGTGAGTGCACGTTTACTTTATTGCTGACCTCAGATTTAGTAATATTTGCATGCTATTGCACGGCTGATAGGAGAAACAACTGATTTTAGAGGAAAAAAGGCAGAAGAAATTAACTATATGCAGACCTGTTCATATATGTGTGCTTCCATCACACCAAAAAAAGCCATGCTGGAGCCTGCAAAGTGTAGGCAACAACACTGGGTCTCTGAAGAGAAAATCTTTGTATCGTGACTACTTCCTAGTGATCCAGACCTGTGATGTGTAACTACGAATGACAAAGTCAGTTTGCCTACTGCCCTGATAAGGAACAGCCATAATTCTCACATCAGCCTAATCCACGAAATGTCTCTGGCCTGAAACTCAGCAGAGTAACTTTAGACTATCAGACCCCAGGGCAATAATGTTGCAGAAATCCAGAAATGGAACCAGAGCCATGCTATTGGGTCCACTTTTAGGTAAATCAATACTTTGAGGGAAAGAGGAAGATGTGTTTCCATGGTCTATATGCCAAATTTCTGAGTGTGGGTAAAATGCAAGAAGAATTGGATATTTTCATTGATGAGGAGAAATGAGATCAAACTGACATAATTACTAAAGCAGGCAGCATGATTTACCAAACTGGAATATTAAAATATTTTGCCACAACCCTTTTAAACAAATAAAGAAATTTGAAGATGTGAGAAGGTGAAAGTACATATTAAACCACCACCACTATTATTTTAGAGG
Source organism: Buteo buteo (assembly GCF_964188355.1). Lineage (NCBI taxonomy): Eukaryota > Metazoa > Chordata > Aves > Accipitriformes > Accipitridae > Buteo > Buteo buteo. Next base: position 8,833,540 of record NC_134189.1, on the reverse strand, counting down.
TGCAGAGACAGTAACTTGTCCCAATTAACCCTACTAAGGAGGGGTGGAATGGAGTGGAGATGGCTACTGAAAATTAGACTGCTTATTCCTCAAAAAAATTCTAGAAAAAATGTGCTCGATTTGGAGCTGTATGAGAAAAAAAAACCAAATAGCCAGCAGCCATGTCTCATTAGATTTTCCAGAACTTATTTTCTATGACAGAAGTTATTCCAGTCTATCTGGAATAAGTATTTTGGAACTCATAATGTTTAAACAATTTAATCATGGGACAAAAAAAAGCGGTGGTTGCTTAGGAGCCAGCAATCACAATTTGATTATAACAAATGAAAAAGGACAGTCCCAGCCAAGGAAATACTCTCCTACACACACAGAGATACTTCAGAAAGACTATCTCCATCAAGATGAGAGAAATGATGACAAAAATATGGTTCAAAAATAGAGGTAGAAATGTAAATGAGAATTCTTATGCTCTTACTCCATAGTCTAAGTCATGATTGCATAATTAACAAAATGGCCAATTTTGGCTGAAGGACAATTTTGGCTCAGCAGGAGGGTGAAGGAATGAAACACTCAGAAGTTAAAAGCATAGTATTGCACAATGTGGAAAGGCAAAAATATAGGAAAAAATGTTCTGGAGTATAAAAAAAATGAAGACTACAGAAAATGCAAGAGTAATGTGACCACAGACAGTAAAATGGGGAGTGTAACAACGCCAAGGTATACGACTAGGTAGAGATGGCAAAATATCACAGAAGTGGCAGAAATGGTAAAAACTTCTATTCCCTCCTCAGAAAGATTAAGAGGCCCTTTATTATCTAGTTAAAAAAAAAAAAGCACTTTTCAGTCCATCAGAGAGTAATGAAGATGGTAAACAACATCTACTGGAACAAACATTTTAAAATCAGGATGTTTAGAGAACTTTCGTATAACAATTTATGAAGAACCGGCTAAAGAAATCCCAGGAATGTTAGTTTTTAATAAATCTTGGAATATGAAAAAAATTATGGAAGATCACGCCAACGTTCAGAAAGGGCAAGAGAGGTGGCCTGGGTGCCTAGGCCGCGGGGCTGATCCGCCCAGGACAAGCATGGAAAAGGTGACAGAAAATTAATCAAGGAAGGACAATGGAATAACAACGTATTTAATGCCCGTCAGTGTATGCTCTTCCAGACAACAGATCCAGCCAGACAAACCTGCTTTCATTCTCTGATGGCGTTACTCATTTGGCTTATAAATGTAATCACATAATTGCCATTTACTCAGATGTTTGCAGGGAGTCTGATTTAGCACCTCCTGGCACTGATTAAAAATTAGCATAAATCGAGCACCGGGAAGGCTCCTGTGAAGTGAGCTTGTGGGGGGCCGAGGGTCTGCCACCAGCGGCGGTGAGGGGGGGCCCGGTGCCCGGTTTCCCGCCGCTCCCCTGGGCCCTCACTCCAAGGCGAGTGGCCACGTAGGCGCGGGCAGGGGACCCGCATCGCCTCCGAGCACCCCGGCAAAAGGCCGTACGGTGCGAGGAAAGAAGAGACGGGTCAGCTCGGCCAGGCGGGAGCGGGCGGCGGGGACCCCCCTCACCGCCCCTCACGGCCCTGCCCCGCCCCGCGCCTCACAGAGCCCGACGTCACCCGCCGCGACGCCTCGGCGGGGAAGCCATTGCGCATGCGCCGCCGCGGACGCCCCGCCGAGCCGCGCCGCTCTGCCCGCGGGTCAGCTCGGGGCGCTGCCGGGGGCCGTGAAGCAGAAAGGGGGGGAAATGGGCTCCGGGCGCTCGTCCCGGGGCGGGTCGGCCGAGCCTGCGCCGCTTCCCGGGCCCTGGGGCGGGATCCCGGGCCCCGCTGGGGCTGCCGGGCGGGTAGCGCGGGCCTCTGGCACCGGGGAGGCGGCTGGGGCCACCCCGAGGTGCGGTCGGAGCCCGCGGGTGGGTTTCCCGGGTCGCCCTGCTGGAGGGGAGCGAGGCCGCCGCGGAGCCGGGGGCGGCAGGGCTTGCTGGAGGGCGGCAATGGGCCGTGGCCGGCTCGGGTGCCCCTCTGGCCGGGCGGCGGCCCGGGGCGGCCTGCTCTCCCCCGTGTGGGCACGGAACAGCCAGCAGGAGTTCTGGGAGCAGAAGGTTCTCCTGGCATGTGCGAAGTGAGACGAGCGAGCGGATCGGGAGGAAAAATCCCAGCCTAGGACGGGAAAGCAGGGCTTTGGGGAGCAGTAAGAAGTGGGGAGCAGGTGAAGGAGCAGCACTGCGTGGTGGTTTTGGTTTAGGGGTGTTAATTACCAGTAGGTGATCCTGAAAGTAGCATTGCTGTGAGTGACAAGAACAAAACTGTTCTTCTGGTAGCATCCACAGAATTGGAGGTCACCCTAAAACAGGCTTTGGATAGCTCCGGCACTGGGGAGTTTGAAGCCTTCACCTTTCTTATGTCTCAAACGTTCTTAGGCTGGCAAGGATTAATGGAGGTCTCCAGCCTTGGCTCAGGCTATTTGGATTCCTTTAGCAATTCTGAAGTGAAAAGCAGGTCCCTCAGACCACTAGTTTGCATTGTTTAGGAGCCAAAGGTATTTTCATTTTAAGGCTGCAGTTGGAAGAGGTTAAGCAAGCTTTGCGTCCGAGTTGAGTCTGGTGATGTTTTCAGAGTGATGATGTGATGAAGAGTTTTGGGGACAATTTGTTGCTTTATCTCTGAATGTAGGAGTTAGGACTGGCTGTTCTGAAATGGATGATTTAGCAAGACTTGGTGATCATTCCCCAGTGTAATAGATGTTCACATTGAAGTGCTGCACTGCAATCACTTAAGAGCTTCTGTCTTCTCACACTAGGCCTGCTGCCTTAACTGGAGGTCTCTGACACTTTGCCTTCCCTTAATTACTTTTTCCATTATTCTCTTTGACTCAGATTACTCATATTATTTTCATGCTTGATTTTTTTTTTCCCCTGCTTCCTTTCTAGTGCTTTGCTAACAGGAGCAAATCAAAGTAGACAGTTGTACATCAGGTCCTCCAGTGGGCAGACATAGTGAGGTTATGAATACTTCAGATTTGTGTTATTAAACAACAGGCTCCCTGTTGTTATACTAAAATGGACTTAGCCCTGTCCTGCTGATTACTCTTGTCCCTGCTCCATGCTCTTTAATTTTTTATGCTCATCTTCTGGAATCAGCTGTGCAATACTTCTTAAAACAAGAATTTTAAACTTTAACATAAGTGTAGTGCACTTGAATGAACCCCACTTAATTTCTCTGGAGACTTATGTCATCACTTATTCAAAAAGGCACAGTACAGGCAACGTACAGCTTCAAATACAGGATTATGGGAATCTTATTCTTGTCTATTACATCCTATTCTGCAAAGAAAGAATACAGTAAAGATTAAAAGAAAAGCAAAAATGGGGAGGGCTAGGAAACCTGAGAGAAAACCCTTCATGATCCTTTAAGAGAGTGTGGATGTTGTCTCTGGTGACCTAGTAACAATGGTTTTGTTCTCGGAGCATTTTTGTTGCGGAGGTGTCTTTAGGTAGGAAGTGGCTGAAAGAGAATGGGAAGCTGCTGATGTGGGATTTTATTGGAAAAAAGAATCTAGCACAGGGAAATGATTTCTTTCTTCTCTTAAAAAGAATCAATATCAGGAGAGACTGAAAAGAGAATGGAGAAAAAGCTGATGGAAATGATCAAGGGAAGGGAGTTGAGATGGGAAGGATCTATATGATTCATATAGAGAAATGATTGGTTTTATTTATTTTTACAGTTAATAGGCCATTTTTGCTAGGTGGACTGTAACAATGTTCATACAGTATTTTAAACAGGGTGAGATATTTTCATGAGGAAAACCTTCCAGGTTGCTTCCTCAATATGTTTAAATGGTGTCTTACCTTGTGCTTGTGTAGAAGTCAGAGGCATTGCAGTTGGCACTGTTTTTGACAGAGTTCACACCATAATTGTTCCTGTGACTGGAGTTTAAAGGTAGCCTTAAGCAAGCTGAGTGGGATCTGCTAATAAACTATGGTAAATTGTCTTTCAGTGGAGGTACTTTTATAGTCCGTATTGCTGTCTGTAGTTTCCTAGTTAGGCTGGTAACTGTACCTTAGTGTAGACATTCTTTATATGCAGGATTATATACTAAGAATTAGACTGATTTCATGCAAGTTGTGTGTGACTTCAAACACGTGATCAGTGTACAATGAGTTGTTTTGTTTGCCTTAATTCTGGGATACCTGGCAATATTCAATGATCTTAGAGTTGTGGTTCTCTTGTGTTTCCTTTTGCAGTAAGATCCATCTGTCTATGTGTGCCTGCTCTTCCTTGGGAGATGTCTAATGTTTCCAGTTATGCCCTTCGAATGGCCCGGCTGAGTGCTCAGATATTTGGAGAAGTTGTCAGGCCAACTGACTCGAAATCAATGAAAGTAGTGAAGTTATTCAGTGAGCAGCCTTTGGCCAAGCAGAAGGAGGTCTACAGCTGGTATCCACCTCACAACACCTACTATGCCCTCATGAAGAAACTCCGTTATTTTGGTCTCTACAGGTAATATCTGTGCTTGTAGGGTGGGAGCAGGACTGAAGGTGGGAAAGGGGTGGGTGTGAGTTCTGTTACAGTTTTTTTTCCTTAAAGGAAAGGGGAACATAGAAAAGAGTTTAGTTAGAATATGGTGCATATGGAAAGATGTACTTGATTGTTGCACTGAAGACAAGGAGAGGAAAACAATTAGAACCTTTTGTGGGAAAGACTTTAGATGTAGTTATGGGCAACCAGTTATATCAGAAATAGTTCTTGTTTTGGCTTTGTGGGGAAGGGTAAGAGAGCTTTCTTGTAGACAAGAGATGGGTCTGTAGTTCTGAATATGGCAAATGAACGTGCTACAAAAAGGTGATGCTACCTTAACTCAAAAAATTGCATGAAGACAGTCTTACCATATATTCTTCAATCACTTAACAGCTAATATCTAAAATTTAGAAGACAAGGAAAGTCTGTGTTAGGCTGGAGGAGCTTTTTATCCTTTAAAATAAATTAAATTAAATTCAAATGTGGTTTAAATAGCCTTGTTAATTCCAGCTTCATCCAAACCAGTTGTCTTAATTTCTAAATTAATTTCCACAGTCTTGAGTAGGAAAAACTGCACTGCTAAAGGAACATCAGCAGAAGTCAAATGCAGTTCGTTGACTTCAGTCAGGTAGCACTAAAGAAAACCCTTAAAAGTGAGGCTGCTGACCCTGTAAAGTCAAACCAGATTAATTTCTATTGCTCTATCACAATGTTGACCATCAAGGATTGCATCCAGCATGCTCTTGGTTTAGGTGAGCATGCAGATATTTTCTAGAATAGCTGTTTGTTGATACAGAAAGCCTCAATGACATGATAATGTTCTTTACTCTACTTCCCCTCCTAATCTCAAGTTCCTTCTCTAGCTGCTTTGTATACAAAGAGCTTGTAGAGGATCAGGTTTGCTGGTCAAATGTATAATGAAGAGTCATAGACTAATAGGGGCTGGTAATAATGCACAAGCTTTTTGTTTCTTTTTTAGTGAAGTTGCATTTAAAAATAGCAATGCAGCATCTTAGGCTACTTAGGATGCAGGTGTGATCTTTGAAAAACACCTTTGCCCTAAAAAATACAGGGACAGAGATTAAATAGAATTTATTAGAACATCATTGAGGATTCATTATCTCTGCCAGTCCCTCTATCCTCCTTCCTGTTTTATTCTTCTGTTAAGATTCTACCAGTAGCTGATGCCTTCTTCATAACTCATTCTTGAAGTCACCTGAGAGCAGTGTCATGTACATGTAATTACTGCTCAGTGTGCCCCTGTTTTAGAAGCTAATGACCTGAACTTAGTATCTAGCACAGAAACACAATGTGCTATTGCTAGACTGCTGAGCTAGATGAGGAGGGGGAAATTCTCATTCTTGTCTTTTTGTGATTTTTCTATTTTACTGCTCATTCACACACAGTGGATCGATAAGTGCAATGGAAATAATATATATATGCACACACCATTTGTTGCTGAAAAGGGCAACCTTGTTAGTTCTGAAAGTACTGGGGGAAATCTTTCATGTTATTCAGTCCAGAATTACTGCTAGCAGTAACATTGAATACATTGCAGTGAGTTTCAATATGGACTTCACTGTTAGAAAAAGTTTTGAGGGTTTTTTCATTACTATCATACAGTTCAAAGAACCTTTCACATCTAGGTATTCCAAGAAATAGAGTAAACTTTTTTTCTTTCCTCCCTCACCTAGGGATGAGCATCAGGACTTTAAGGAGGAGATGAGGCGATTGAAAAAGCTCCGTGGGAAGGAAAAACCAAAGAAGGGGGAAGGAAAGAGAGCTCTCAAGAAGAAATAGTACCACTTGGGCAATATAATGAACTACTCTGGAAATGCTGGAGAACAGCTGTAACCCAGGCTTTCTGTTCCCAGCTGGAGAGGGCTTGGCATGTGAGCTGTGTGTGGGGCACAAGAAACTGAAATAGTGGAATCCATCTTGGGAGTGCACTTGGGTCTTTGTGGTTTTATTCGTTTTGAATTTCTGTAACTTAAATATACTGTATATTGTAGCATATAAGAGCCCTCTCTTACCCAAGTAGTAAAAACAATAGTAAAAAAATAAGTGCTCAGTGTTTTTCTTGCAAACACCTGTAGCTGTTTCAGTCTTCTGGATCTGTTAGATTGTTTGATTTTTCATTGTCTGTTTTACTTTCTTGGATTAATATCAACACTGTTTTGCATGTGGCCACAAAAAATTAAGGTTTCCTGCTTCTACTGCTGCTTGTCATCTTGCCTATTACAATGAGTTTCACTTCAGGTAGCTTTAGTGGTTTTTTTTTGTTTGGGTTTTCTTTTTTTTTTTTTTGAAGTTGCTGTTAGAATCTATTGTTCTGCGTTCTACACTGGACAATATTTCATGATCCATTGCCTGCCCACACACTTTCATTGTACCTTGAATATTTAGATGCTGCAACAGAAGAGGATGAAATATGAAGGCTCAAACTGTTTTCCAGTTTGAGACCCCCACTAATTAAAATACAGTATTGTAAGTTTACTGTAATAAAAGGATTTTGAATTTATTTTGATTGCCTGGAGGACATGTATGAAATACTTCATAAGGTGATGAACAGTTTTACTGGTATTCAGTATATGTTTTTATCACTAGGCTCCTTTGGTGTTGCTAATATTAATGATTGTGTACATCTACCATTCTTGCTGTCAGGGAATAGGAAGTACAGAATGCAGCTGTGCTGCTCTGCCTGGCCAAGTGTGCATCTTGCCTGTGTATGCCCTGAAACAGCATCTTATAATTTCCAGACCATGTAAGCTTAGAGGAACATCCTTGAGGTAGTAAAGGAGAGCTATTAAAAATGTAGAGTGACTAGAGCAAAAAGTATTGCACAGCTATCTTGCGGTATGCTTGATTTTTGTGTACAGAGGCATTCTGAAGTAGGGAGGAGTACTAACCTACTGACACTTCTAAATCAAGCTTGTTCAGATGTAAGTGTATTTGAAGGGATCTGTGATCATTGAAATGAGTGGATCTACATAAATTTGTAACAGCTCAACAGCTGTACTTCACCAAGGTTATTAATTGAAGAGGTGCTGATTGTATTAAAGGTGTTTCTGGTGAGCTGTGTAGTTCTTCATGTTCCTTAGTGAGTGTCACCTGGTTTTCTAAGCTTTAAGGTGATTTTAGGTGATCTGGGGTGTTGTGAGAGAAGCACCTGAGTTCTTACCACTACAGTACAGAGCAGAGATATATATATTTTCCTAACTTCCATAGCATTTTGTTGACTGTGGTAAGATTCTCATTCTAATTTAAAATCTTTTTAGTAACTTAAAACTTTGCTCAACTCTAATGTGCCTATGGCATTTTAGTGTTCCATGTGTTGTCTATGCATTGTGACCTGACTGGTACTGAAGTACACAGAGCCTGTGATGAGCCCTCTGAGAAGTACTTGGTTCTTAGGCTGTGTGCACGCAGCCCAGGGGAAGCAGTCTGGTTCCCTTGAATTCCTCTTGAGGAAGAAGAGCGGCATGGAGCCACACACTAGGCAGGAGAGGGAATTGCCCATAGTAGGAAGGTTGCTGCTGCCTGACACTGTGTTTCTGGCTATGGCTGCGACGGGTGAAGTTGCTCAGTTGCTTGCTTTGGTGGAGAGAAAGACCGGTTCTGAACCTCTTTAGCAGAATTAACTGTGGCAGCTTTGGACAGCTGGTGATTGTACTTAAAACAGCTTTGTAGGCAAGAACTTGATGTCTTCTAAAATTAAACCAAAGATCAATAAAAATGTTTTCCCTGTAATTTAAGATGAAAAATCAACAGCATCTTTTTTTTGTTCCTCTGAAACACTTAAAGCTTTGACAGCATGAACATGCAGGAGAGAGAAAGTGTGCATGCATCAAAAAGTGGATTATGGTCCTGCTCCAGTAAAGTAGGTATGCATGGCCTTAAACTGTGTGTGTGTGGAGACCTGGTTATAAGTATACATGTAATGATATATTAAAGTACAGCGTGACTGGCCATGCTTACGCTTCTGAATCCACATTTAGCCTACTTAAGGACTGAGGATCTACGGAGCCTACTGAGGGCAGTGAATGCTACAGGTATTCTGCATCTTAGTGTGCCACCTTGCTAGACATAGATATGGGCTCAGCAGTGTAATATTAGATAATTAGGCTTGGGGATCGGATCTGTTTTTCCTTGTCTACACCAAGCCACCTAGCTATTTATGGATTTTCAAGAAGTTCCTGTCGTGAACAGGAAAGCGAAAGGCTTGTTTGTCTACTCATCTATAATGATCCCCTTTGCAACCTGCCAGAGCAAACCTGCTCTAGAATCAAAGCATCACCCTGGGGACATACTTTGGGAAGATAAGTTACAGGAGCATACCCAAAAAGGGAGAGAAACTGATGGAAGTGGCTGTGAAGTAAGCAGATGTGAAACAAGTGGACTGAATTGTTGATTTTCATCTCTTCTTCACAGCGTTTGCAAAAGCAAAGTGGATGGAGTAGAAAAATGTTAACTTTTAAAAAGAGCAGTCTAAGTACAAGAAAGGTTCCCCTGCCTCATTTTTCATGAACCTTCTTCTTTAGTACTCATTTGCTAGAACTAGGTCTTCTCAAAAATGGCTGTTTCCCCTCCCCTGAAACTTCATAAAATAACAATGATTCAGCCGTTATTCGAGTATATCCTAGTATTAGGATAAACCATTGCTTGCTTGGAGTGTTAGTGTAACTATTTTGTTCCAGAAAATACAGCCTTCTCCTCTCCATAGGTGGGACAGAAATAGGCACTTTCCTACCAATCTGTGCTCTGTCATTTAGGAATAGACACTGCCTGAAGAAGGCCATGTTTTGTGAATTGCAGGGTCTAGACAAATTGGAAGTCAATCCTGAAACATCATGCCAGGTATTAATGCAGTATGTGTATTCAGGAGGGGAAGGAGAGGTTCAGCCATTTTCTGAGGGGTAAGGATATGCTTTACACAGCCATTGGTATAGTGGCACGTCATTTTATGTACAAATTATCAAGCTCAATTAGATTTTTATTTTTGGCTTTCCCTTTACAATGATTCATTTCACCATTCAAACTCTGGTGTGTTTTGTTACAAAATTCACGCTTTTCCTGAGGGTGTAAGCTGACTGTCCTCAGCAGATGTTTAGTTTGATGTTTTAATTCTTGATCAGAATAAACCTGGTTAGCTGATCTCCAAGGGACTGAGAGTCAAAACCCTAACCTCTTCCCAATCCTGAACAGCTTTATTAAGTGCCACTGCTTCCTTATTTTATATGGCTTTATGTCTGTCTTTAATTATAGTCTGGTATAATATCGTCATAGCTGCTGAGTACTGCCTTGATAATCACAAGTTATTTTGTAAACAGGCTGACCCAAGTGCTGTATATATCCTATAGAGAGCACAGCTATTGCTAGAACCTCTTACTATTGAAAATCCTGCAGACAGGCCAAAGTTCACTTGCATATGACCACACTTTGTAGTGGTGGAAGGAAAAAAAACCACAACGCAGTCTTGCTTTCTGGCAAAGGTACCAGTGTGTTAAAATACATGTGCTCTGCTCAGGAAAGTATTAACTTGAAAAAAAGTTTCTCCTCATGTCGAGAGAGTTTATTCTACTTATTAAAGCAATGCACTCAGTTTATACAGGTCAGCAAAATGCACCTGAGTTACTCTATGGTTTTAGATAAATAGTTTGTCTTACTTGCCTACGTTTCCTCAGGAGTAAAATTAGAATAATGATTACTTAGTGAATAGTGTCATGAGGGTAAGCTGCTTCTAGGATGGGAATTCACCCCAGAAGAACCTTGTATAAAGAGCAGCTTAGTCTTGCTATGGTAGGACTTCTACCTCTGTGTATTTCAGAGCTTTATTTCAGAGAGATGATTGTATGCAACAGTTGATGACATTTTTAACACATAAAATAAGCTGTGGTACGTTACTGCGTTCACTGTTCTGCTTCAGATGTTAAGAGACTTCAAATGCTGAAAAAATCTTGATTTGGTCAGAAAGTAAAAATTTAAAAGAAAAAAATCACAGATATTTCTTAAACTGTAAAAGTTTTTTAAATTTTAAAGTATCTGTGTGCATATTCCTCTACCACTTTGAGTTTGAAGGCCGTTTTAGGATCATTTTAAAAAACAACAATCAACAAAGCCTATATGTTTTGGAAAAGCTTTAGGAATCCAAAAGGCTGCTTTGATGAGGGAATAACAGTGTTTTGTATGTTTTTTCTTTCTTTTAAAGCACAAATGATAATATGCAAAGAAAACAAGTGCTATGGGGATCTCAGATCGATTCCTTTAAACACAGTTCTCCTCTGTAACTGTTTGATTGTGACACTGCTTGTACAATCCCTTGGGAGTAGATTCCGGAAACAAAATCCTTCAAGAGGACTCTCTCTCTTCATCATCTTGAACAATACCCTTATCATAAATCCTGGTAAGAATGAAATGATGTGTGTGGGCCAGGTATTTAGATGGATCTTCCTATGCCTGCACAGCTGGGGTAGCATGAAGAAAGGCATTTTAGTGTCTGCACTTCTTTCTCCTCTTCACTTTTCCTTGTCCTTTTCCTCAAGTGTAATAATGATGTCTTGAGTACAGAGAGGAAGGAACAGACATGAAAACATCTGAAAGAATTTGCTTGTGAAGGCTGAGTCACTGCAGAGCACAGCTATAATGTGTCCAAATGGTGAGAAGCATGACTGTAGACAGGTGTTAGAGGTATATCACCACCACGCTGGCTGAGAAATTACTTAGGGTTGTCTAAAGGGATAAATAGCAAATCAACAGGATAACAAGCATGATATTGAACTATCTTTATACATACTGCATTGAATTGTTCTGGGTGGAATACTGGGGAAAATTCCACAAAGTGAAATATTTAGAAAAATTGAGAAGATTCCCAAGAAGTGGGTTTGGCTTCTGTTGTCTGAGTCAGGCAGAGCTAGGCTGAGCCAAGTGTTATAAAACATAGCACTGGGACCACTTCTCTCCTGGAAGAGGAGGAGGCAGACCGGATGGCCTCATACATTTTCTCATATCATAGCTAGGTCTGTGAAAACAAATTTCACCAGGAGCTAGAAAAGGATTTTTATACCCATTAGGTTTTCTGTCTATGCTTGAAAGTACTTTACTTCATCCCAGGGCTCCTAAAGCTGTTTGTAAATATTTCATGGAGTTCAGAGGGTCTCTCCCACTTCAGTTGTTGCTTCTGCAGATCTGATGTTTGCCTTATGGGCTGTTTCAGTAAATAGGCTTTTAATGGTATTAGGAGCAAAAACCACCTGAGGTCCAGAAAGTCTAAAAACCATTCTAGTGCAACACGCAATGGTGTGTCACTGCAAAGATGTAATTGCAAATGCATCGCATTCCTCAGTTCCCACTACAGTCTTGCCTGGATAAAAATGAATGGGGTCACTTGCCCCCAGACTTTCAAAATGGATGTCCAAAATGTGATTCCAGATTCAAGCAGCTACAGAAGTGGTCTAATTTTAGAAGCTGTGTGAATATTTACTATCTCCAGCTGGTATCAATGGGACTTACCTTTGAATAATAACTAGGTAAATCCTATGCCAGCATACAGGGTTGTAGTCCCCTTTAGCCTTTGGCTGATAGTGGTCTCTTCAGGACAGGACTGATGAAACATCATTTCTCTAGAGACTCTGTTATGCCTATGCATGCGATAGCTTCTTCCCCAGTGATATTCAGTGTTGATCATAATAATATTAGGCTGTCTGGGTACCATGCATTGATTTCTGCAGAGAAGAGAGCTGCAGGTGGCTTAAGAAAAGCCTCATCCCCGAGAGAGTGGAGTAGTACAGCTGAAGTGTGCCATGCTGACATCTGGGTGATGCTGTCTTATTTACAAGCAACAGTCATTATGGACAAGGTGCAACATTTCTGATTTCTATACTTGCATGCAAAGGAGCATGTGTGTGACAGGCAGCATCAAGCTGCTGTTCAGAATATTTCTGGGCAGGCAATGATAGAGATAATCCAGGAGGTGTGAGGATATTGCATTCAGTATTGAGCTGGCTAGTTTACAGAGATGTTTATTATATATTTGGGGGGAGGGGGGGTAATTATTTCTGAGATGTCAGAGTTTATGCTGGCTTTTTATTTAAGTAGAAGAGATATGACTGATATTTCAGCTGATGTTACTGAGTATTATGTTTAGTTTGCAGGCACAGGACCATTTACATGAAGGCCCCAACCTAAAGCGGTATTCAGCTGGCTTGTTCAAACTGGCACATTTGTATCAGAGAGGAATCCGTGAATGAGGCTGTGCAGATGCCACCTAGACAGACGACATTTCTTGCGTGAGTGGATGGGAGGTGACTGATACACAGGCTGCATGTGAGGCAGCATGTGTTATTTCTTGGCTGTCTGTCCTGGGTCTGTTTGGTGCAACTAATGTGCAGATGAGCATTGTTCGCAAGCTCTAAACTTCACAAATGCTTTTTGAATGAACACCATAACCCAGAAAGTATTAATTAGGCTAGGGAATATTAGAATCGTTACTGATAACTATAAAGTAACACTGCAGCCTCTTTATTTTTCTGCTTTTGCACTTAGTCATTCTGCTTATATGCTGTGACGTTTGCCAAAATACTGCTCCATTGCCTGACACCAATACAGCTAACAGTGTGATGTGTCTCTGTATGTTCAAATTCAAGTTGTTTGATAGCATCATCAAGTTTATTAATAAATATTAATGCCCTCTGAGGACAGATAGTAGGGTATTGACTAGGCATGCAAACCACTTAAAAACAAGATAAAACAAAGATCTAAGCTGGAGCCTTGCAGAATTCCTCCAGAGTGTGGGTAACAGAAATTGTGTTCATTTACCAAAACAAATGTGTCTTCTGGAGAAAGAAATTGTATCATACTAAAAAGGAATAATGATGTCCGAGGGCCTTTAGCATAACCACAAGCTTCAAGCAATCCACAGCATCAAAAACGTTGAGGCCATTGACCATTGCACCAGAAATTTTGCCTTTGGCCAAGTGCATACTCGCAGGAACGATGAGAATATAGGAATGTGGTTCAGAGACTGTCCAAATTCCCACATGCTTGGCAGGCAGCTTGCCTTTATAGGAGAGACTAAATGTCTGTGAGGCTTGTGTTGTCTTGGTGGTAGTGAGGATTAAAAGACAAGGATGGATGATGAACTGTGATACTGACTCTGTCAGCAAAAGACACTTATGTTTAAATACGTAAGATGTGTATATGTATATTACAATATAAGCATTCATTTTAAAAGGTTATCCATCCTATTTGACCTATCACTGAAGAACAATAACTCCTAAAACTCCAGCAATGTCGGATATTGCCCTGAAAAACCACAATCGGTCACCGTGTTCTCTCTGTCCCATGTCAAAGCTGCGGTTTCTGTATTTGATTCATATTATTGATTTAGCCTTTTTGGACTCTTAAAGTTTCCTTACTCCAGGCCAATACCAACCCTAATGGACTTTTTCTGCTCAGTGAAGAGGCTAGAAACCAAAAGGTGCAGTTACTATCTAAACTGTTATTAGATCAGAGATGTAGAGAGTTACCAACATGTCTGTAAAGTGCTGGAGAATAAAATTACAGCAGGTACTCAGGCCAGGGGAAGCTCAGCTAGCCTGAATATTATGAAGGAAAATCCTAAGACTGGAACATAATTGAACAGTCATTTTCTGAACAGCAAAATAACTTGTTTGAGGTGGTATCCTTTCCTGCCCTTTCTTGGAAGTCACTCAATTGCGTTAGCAGGTTTTTGTGCCTAAACAGGATGGTTTTGAGTTATGAATTTGATTGTTCTCATTGGAATAATAATGTGAGGAATCTAAAACTATTTAGTCCTTAAAGCTGATCAGCTTATCACTGTCCAACACAAAGGACTCAGAAATCAGATATCTGAACACGCTGAATGCGTTAAAGGAATGATGAGGAACGCTAAGGTAACAGGAGGGTCTTGACTAATCTTCTCAAATGTGCAATTTGGTCCTGGTTTCAGTAAAGTATGTCAGGCAGGAAAATCAGTGCTCCTTACTCCTTTGTTTTCCTATTTTCATCTGCTTCTCATTTCCCAGGAGAGCCACATCTCCTCCTCCAGTGTCTACTTCTACTACGTCCTCTCTCCATCTAGTCTTTTGCCCCATCCCTTCCCCTCCTTTTCCACTGGCTGATACATTTGTTCTCTTAATAGTGGTTTCAGGGCTCACACTCTCTCTTCATGGTCCCATATATGCCACATCTGTCAGTATTTACACTACTGTTCAATAAAACATGTAGTTTTCTCAGCTTCCCATGCTAGTAAGCGAGTGAAGACAGGAAGCCAGCAGAGAGGCAGAGCACTGCGGTACAGCACATACATTGCTGGACCCTGAAGTCGCTACTCAGATGAGGAAGGAAACAGGTTAGCATTTTGTTCTTGCGATGCTGAACAATGTGCAGGGTACAGAAGGGACCTATATGCGAAGTCACTCCCATGTCCCAGTCCCATCACCTTTCCTGCTCCCTGCCTCCTACACATTGCCTCCAAAGGAAAATGATTTGCTTTTTACCTTCTGAAGGTTTGGGCTGTGGTTTAGGGAGAGAAGAGAAACAGCTTTATAAGTAATGACTCTAAAATAAATTACGCTTGAATCAAATAAAAACTATGTAAATATTTCCAGTATCATTACAAGAAAATCCAGAATACATTATTATTTATATATATAAAAAAAAGCTTGTTAGATCAACATTTCTTTTAATGGTAGAATGAAAACTGAATTAAGAACCTGGTGGATTCCCATTTTCTTCTTTTCTTCCTACCGCCTTTTTTCTCCTAGTCTCCACCCATCCTCATCACTTCTGCTCATGTATTTAATTCAAAGCCAAAGAACTATGAAGTCTCCATCAACTGAAAAAAAATATGGATGAGATTGTTCACCTGCCAAGTTCAAATCACTACCTGAGTATTACCTGATTTCTCACTGAAGGTATGAATGTTTCAGGTTCAGCAGTGTCACAGAATGGTAAATCTCCTGAACTAGAAGTTCTCAAGAAGGTACCAAAGGCAAAAATATGTATGATCTGTACAGGAATAGTTTAAAGGAAAAAGAGAAAAAAAAAGCAGCCTTGCTTTCTCTATTGCCTCACATTGAAGCCATCAGACAGTGATCACTAGAAGTATGAGAAGTATGAAAAGATGTATAGTATATCATCAAGTGAGTGGGATAATAAGCCAAAAGGTGCTAAGAGAAGTGAAAAGAAAAATCTGGGTTCTCTCCTCAAAAAATATCTTCAACATTCTTTTCCTGGAGAGCAAAGTAATTTTCTTAAGTATGTATTATTCTGACTAGTAATCAGAAAATGACTGAACTCTGGACAACAGCCTAATTTTTGTTCTGCTTCACATTTTCTGGCCAAGATAACCGGGAACATGACTGTTGTCACTAGTATCTGTGTTCCATCAACATCTGTATTTCCGCTGTTAAGATTGAGGATTAATCTGATATACAGACAGTACCATTGCCTTAGATAGATGAAGTTGTGCACTTTCACTTCATACTACAGCATTTAAAAGTGACATGTGTATTTTAACGTACTTCAGAAGATCTGTAATTATTTTCTCCTGGTGCTGAATTTAATCCAGCATTTTCAAATGTATATGGTCCAAGTGCAAATGCTACAATGCATGGGACAAATACTGTCTGTCCAGTGTGTGAAAAGGCTAAGCAGTTTTTGGAAATTTGGACAAATTTTAAGGGCACTTTAGACATCCAGAGTTTAAGATGTGTTGAATTTTCACACCACTTTAAAAAAATCAGTTTCTATTATCATACCAATATGCAAATTATGTATTTTTTTGATTAAGAAACTGGAAGGCTGGGGGTTTTTTTGAGATAGTCTTCTGTTGAAAGAATATCATAAATGAGACCAATATTAGGTTTCATCTAATATCTCTTTTGGACATTCTCATTTTGGAGCATCTCATTAAAATTAATTCTTTTTGGGGGGGAAAGGATAAAGACGTGTTCAAATGCTCACGAGACAGTTTCTGTCAGGCAGCCATATTATTTTTTCTACTGACTAATTAAAACAGTTCTCTGAAAATTCAGGTGTTGATTAGGTCAGACAAATGTTCTGGTGGTGGGCAATCTAGCTGAAAAGTCTTTGTCTTTTAACAGCTGGACTTGTTTTCTGATCTGAATTAAAATAAAAAAATTCTGAGGAGGATCAAACCCCAGTGCATAACTAAGAGTTTGATGGGAGGTGGCAGGTTTTGTATTTACAGGTATGCATTACCTGCTGCAATACCAGATAAACTGGCTGCGCTGCATTGTAAGAATCAACCAGCCAGTGCCCCAGGTGGCCTCTGGATTTGATAACAGAAACCAGCCTGTCACATCTAGGTTATAAGTTTGATTTTGACCTATATTGATAATGAAAGCTAGTCTCTGTAAAAGATGATGATGATATCTATTATCAGTAGATGGGATTTCATATCACCAAGAAATAGTTACAGCTATTAATGACTTATCTTCCATCATGATGGATTAAGCAGAGAGACCAAAGATGCCACCATGTGAAGGAGTAGGAAATTCCATTTATCACCAGGTGTGGATTCCACCAAGCAAAAGGAAAGTATAGCATAAATAGTAGATTTCTGTCTCCTTCCTACACAACTATCTTTTAAAATAGTATTATGTTCTTTATTTTAGGTGGAACACTGGTTTTTATCTCATGTATTTCAGGTGGTAACTCTGCTGTGTTCCCAGTTTTGGTCATCAGTTGTCAATATTAGAGTTTAGAATTGCAACTCTTCAGGTGGTATATCAAATGTAATAAGGAAGTCTAGCAAATATATTTTATGTGAATGCAAATCTTCTGAGAAAATCAGAAGCTCAGGAATAAAGGCATGCAATATTACTAAAAGCATTGGGAAAGGTATTACAAGTTACAGATTGATAGCAGTCAACTAAATCCACTGCTAGAATTATGCCCCAGACATAAATTGCTTAGGGAATAAAACAAGGGCTATGACTACATTCTGTACATTGAGACTAAATTATCCCTTGGTATAAATCTCATTGAAAAGAATGGACTTACTCTATTAGTTAACCCATATTACTCTGTTGGCTTTTCCACAACAGGCTGTGTGCTGGGAGAGCCATCTCATATTACCTCTGCCGCCTCTTCCTTCAAAGATAAGAGAAATTTGTCCCAGCGTTTAGCCCTCAGCATGTGTGTTATTTTCCAGAGGCTGTGTGCATTTTTCACTGCCATTACACATTCCCATCGCATAGCAGGAATCGCTGATAATTATCCTCTTCATTAATGTGGCTATTAGAGAGACATTTCTAAACTTGGCGAGCTGCTTAGTCTGTTCATTTGATTCTCATATATTTGTGCAGCCCTTTTGTTGACTGCACTGCAGGCCACCAGTCGTAGGAAAACCTAGGCTCCTATCTCAGGAAGGCATAGCCTGTCAGATAATCAATTAAAATCCATTTAAACATTAACTAGATTATTTTGCTTATTTCTGTGTTCAGGAGGTGTTTAATACTGCATAGCTCTCTACAGGGAAGACCCTCAGCTAAATTCATGCCCGAGGTTCCTTCCCTCCGTACCACAGTGTCTGGTATTCCTGACTCTATCGTGTTTTTGCTGTGTCTGTACAGTAAATTGATGTTGCATTTATTTGCCAGTTACTCTGCCAGTATCAAACTGAATTTGAAATGCTTTTACACACCAATGGCCCCAGCATGAAAGGTGAAATATAAACCTCAAATCTATCATCAGGATTATTACATTAAGAGTTGTATGGTTACATATTCACAACTGAAGTGAAACAAAGATAAGGATGTTTGCATTTGCATGGTTCAACTTAGTATTTCAACTGACTACCATAAAATATATCAGGTTGACATAGAACAGCCTTCACCTTCTGTGAAATCTTGCTGCTGTTCTGGCAAGTTAGCTTTTCTTTGCGATGCATTCAGATACTGTTACCAATTTCGCATTTATCATAAGGACCTTTTCAGCAAGGAAGCAACTTAAAACGCCTGATTTACTGAATGCTTTGTGTGTGTGAGTGGCATTTCGATGTTTGTGGCACACAGGGATATGACACAGGTCAATTTTTTACTTTAAACGGGGGCACTCTGCCACTTTTGGGGAAGATGGCCGTGGGCACTGGGGACACAGCAGGAGCAGGCTTTGGGGGGCAGCTGTGGCTGCAGGCTCCAGCTCCCCCTCACTTCCGAGCTGGAGGGAGCGGCATTTCCCAATGCACCCTACCGACCCCCTTGGTTCTTCCGTCATTGACGCCAGAGGACCGAAGCCCACGGCAGTCCCCCTGCATGAGCCCACCTTTTTCTCCCCGGTAAGCCAGGCTGTCGGGGAAGGCGGTGCACGTCCCGTCACGCAGAGAAGGTGCAGACAGGACGGATGCTCGTGTTCAGAAACCAGGATCCGCTCCCAGGCCTCCAGACAGGACAAGGCTGAAGAGAGGGTAAGGGAGAGGTGTTACCGGGGAGAAGGAAGAGGTCCCGGTTCCTGCGGAGCTCCCCGCCAGAACCTTCCCTCGCCTGAAGCGCCCCGCGAAAACGACGCAGGAGCCTGCGGCAGCCCAAGGCCTAACTGCCGTCCATGGAAAAAACCAGGGAGGTTTCGTCAATCCCAGCGATCGATTATCTTAGTTGTTACTAGAGCAGGCGCAACGTTTTCAGAGGAAAATGTGACTTTTGAAAGCATGGCTGCCACTGTCGCACGGCAGGTGTTTGTAAAGATTTACCTCAAAATGGCAACGTTCGTCAAAGGACGCCAGACCGGCCGAGGGTCTGGCGGTCCCTCTCCCCGCCCGGCTCTTCGCCGCGCTCCCGCTCCGGCCCGCCCCGCACGTCAGACCCCGCTCGCTTCTCAATTCACCCCCGCCGGCCCCCGGGCCCGCCCGCTTCGCCCGCTCCCACCGCGCCGGGCCCGGCCGGGGCGGGCGGGGGGGGGGGGCGGTTGCAGCGCGCTGAGGCGCCGCCTTTGCTTCCGCGCCGCCAGGGGGCGCTGCGGCGACGGCGGAGGGGGCGGGGCAGCGGCGAGGGGGCGGGGCCCGAGCCCACGTTCGAGTTCCCAGGGCGACGGGTGGTCGCGCCGTGACGTCAGGGTGTTTCCCGGTGACGTCAGGCGGCCCATGCGCAGTGGCCGCGGCGGCGATTCTGGGTGACGTCACGGCCCGGGCGTGACGTGCCGGTGGCGCGGGCCGCTGGGAGCTGGCCGGGATCCGCGCTCGCCCCCCTTCCCCCCCCCCTCCCACTACGGGTCGCGGCTGGGGGCGTCCCGGCGGCGGGGACGCGGCTCCCCCCTCCCCCTCCCTCGCCCCAGCGCTTCGATCCAAGATGGCGGCGCTGAGCAGCGGCAGCAGCGCGGAGGGGGCCTCGCTCTTCAACGGGGACATGGAGCCCGAGCCGCCGCCGCCGCCCGCGCTCGGCGCCTGCTACGCGGGGGGCAGCGGCGGCAGCGGCGACCCGGCCATCCCGGAGGAGGTGAGGCCACACGGCGGCTGCGGCGGACACCCGCCCCCCCGCCGCCGATCGCGCCCCCGCCCCCTCCGGCCGGCCCGCACCCGGGGGCCGACGCCGGGCCCGGCCCGGCCGGGGCGGTGGCGGCAGCGCGGGGCTCGCCGAGGCGCGGGGCCGGCGGCAGCGGGGATCCCCGGTCCGGGGAGGCCCCGGCCTCCTCCTCCTCCTTCTCCCCCCCCCCCCCCCCGCCATCCGGCGGCGGGAACGCCGCTCGCTCCAGCCGCCGCCGGTGATGCGGTGTCGGGGCGGGGAGGCTCCGCGCCTCGCCGCGGCCTCGCTGCCGCCGCGCATCGCCGCCCCCGCCGGCGCCCGCAGGCAGCGCCCGGGGCCCGGGCCCGCGCTGTCCCGGGGGCGGCCCGTGCCGTGCCGTGAGGAGGCGGCGCACCCGGACCCGCGGGGTTTTTTGGGGGGACGACCTGGGGGCCGGGGCTTGCCCCGTCCCGCCGCGCTCCGGCCGGGGAGGGGTGGCGGCGGCGGTCACGGTCTGGTTTCACTCGAGCCCACCTGCGCGGCCCTGCTGCCAGGCTGGCTGTTACCTGGCGGCTGTGGCCGGCAAGGCTTTGGGGGGGGACGGGGGGGGTTGTAGTCGGTGTCCCCCGACGGCCTTGAAACACTCGGAACAGATTTTAAAACCGGGGTCGGGCACGGTTGGTTGCTTTTGTGGGTGCTGGCTTGGCTCACCGATTCTGCACGAGGAAACGTTAACGGACGGGGCACTCTGCAGGCACTGAGGGTGTCAGGCCTCTGGTGTGTGTGTGCCTCTCTTACATACTTCCTGTGTTTTGGGGCATATTACTTAACTTCCCAATCCCACGGAGAGCGGGCAGTACTACCTGTTTTGCTAGGGTTAAAGTGTAAGTTGCTAATGCTTCTGAACCCTTTTCGGAAGGTGGAATAAAACGTGCCTTAACAGTGCAAGGTATTTTGCAGATTCGAGAACTGTAGGCATAGAAGTCGGAACGAATTGCCAAATGCCATGCATCAAGTCTGTTCTGGAGGTAAATACAGATGCTAGAAGCTCTGCCTTCTTGTTCCGAGCGTTAGCTGCCGAAGATTATTTCGGCTTGGCTTTCCCGAGCGTGCCTGTGTAATCGGTACAGGACCTCTCATCTGTGAGCAGAGTCTCATGGCCCTGTGAGGTGCTGAGCCCGCCAGGTAACGGCTCCTTGCTGCTCTGGGGGGAGAGCCTCCAGCAGGGAGAATGAGCTGGATTCGGTCATCAGCTCACAGAGGGGACCAGTTTGTCTCCCAGCTCACTAGAAAAAGACTTATCTTTTTATCCATTTTGTTTATAATAGCATAGTGGATTATAGTGGAATTAATGAATTGAGGAATTTGACAAGTACTAGATCTCATGCTGGGTAGACGGCCAGAAAGGAGAAATAGGGAAGGAGTCTGCCCCTATCGATGCTAGTGAGAGGTGAGATTGATTCCCGCATCTTAAGGAGCTACTGGCTTACTTGCTGAAGGCAGGCCAAACTCAGCAGTATATATGTATTTTACACATAACCAGCAGGGTGATTAAATGCTTTGAGTAATGCAAGTCCAGTCTTAAATTTCCTGAGTAAGGAAAAACTCTCAACTGGTTGAGAAACCTGAATACCTCAAGAGTGGGGTTTAGCAAATGCTTTCTTTTAGCAGCAAGATGAGGTTAAAAAGCTTCTTGCTGACTTTTATCACCCAGATTGTGCTGCTGCAGCTGTGCATGGAACTGAATTTCTGTTATTTCTGCCATAAAAACCCAAATCTCTGTGGAATTGTTTCAATAACTGGTTTATATTGTGGCCCTAGAAACAGTAATATCAATACAGCTGAGCTGGGTAAATAAACTGCAGTGCAGGAGAGAGGAGGGGGGAAAGCAGTGGCAGGAGGCAAGAATTTTTTCAAAAGACCAATTTTCATACCAAGGGGAATGTTTGTGAAACTGCAATAAGTCACTTGAACTTTAGAAATATTTTAGCCTGCGTCAGTTATTAGATTTGACTCCAAATGCTAAATTCTTCTCCCCATGCCCTGAATATCTTGCATCCCTACATGAGAGATGGAGAGAGAGAGGCAGTCTGGTATCTGGAACACCTGCCAACCAGAGAGGTTGGTATGTTGCAAGTATGGGTTAGGAAGTGTATAGGGGTATTCTTGTATTATTTAACAGCAAACTTCTTATACATTGGAAGTACTGAAACACACAGGTCTAAGGCAGAGCTGGTGCTAGAATTTTTATGTTCTGATGTGGTTTAGTTCTTTAGTTAGCTAGTTCTTTCTCAAGTCATACGTAATTAAATGTTGTTTACTGTGTAAGTATACTCATTACTTCATCTAAACCTGTACCTTTAATAAAGTTCAAGACCAAAAAATTGCTGATACAGTTAAAATGGAAACTATCCTTAATACTGAAACAAGCCAACCTAAAGTGTAATGCAAATGCAAAGTGACATAAGTCAGAAAAATACTGAAGTGCTTCTGACTGACTCATGGCTCTAATGAAAGTACATGTTCTAGTGTTTTGTTTCATTCCTTCAAGACAAGGTAAATCTAAGCTTTAAAAGGAACCTGGCTGTGGAAGCCTGTCAAGGAGCATAACCTCACTTATTTTGAGGGGGTACCTGGAAAGATTTCGTTCCCTATAGTCTTTCGGGAACTGCCATCCCGATATCCAGAAGGAAAACCTTCAGTTCTATACTCAGTGTCTAGTCTTAAAAGAAAGGCGAACAACAAGAATCTCTGACAGACCTTGAAGTAGTCTTACACAAACTTGTAAGTGGGAGGCCTTTGGTAAAGGAGGTATTCTATGTCAAGATTGTAATCGAAAGCTTCTGTGTTGGTTAAAACAACCTCAACATTGCTTATGCATTCAAGGGTTGAAGTTTTTAAAAACAAGTTTAAGCCATATCATTCAACTCATGGCCTGTTTTTAATCAAATAATGGATTTAGTTCTTCAGAAGTTGCCTCAGTACCCTAACTGCTGATGTTAAAAATCTTCTTCCCGTAACGAAGTCATTGCATAAGAGCATAATAATTGCTAAAGCTTTTTTTTCTGTATTACAATTCAAGATTAGTAAGAGTAACTGCACATGAACTCGTATAGTACATTTAGGAAATAGATACTTCTTGGAGGCATAAGGATTTGAAAAGGGTAGGGGCAAGTGACTTTAGCAGAAATTTTCCTCCTCTGCTCGCTGTTCAGTTGCTGGTGTTGGGAAGCCTAGGATGAGTGCTGGCGTCCAGAGGCACGTAGGTTGGCTTCTTCCCCAGGATGAATTCTCAGGACAAGAGATTGTTTGGATGGAGGGCTTTCAGAGTGTTACAGGGTTGTTGATATAGTAAGGAGTTGTGTGACAGCTGGGAGGAAAGGCTCTGTTCTTTTTGCTAGAGATTATTTACACCAATATTAAATAATTCAAATGGGATTTTCTGTACTCGGACCTTTGTGACCTGAACTGCTCTTTGGAAGACAAAAATTACTTTGGAGGCTGTGAAGTGAGTGCCTGAGCTGTTGGACAGTCGATACTTTTCTAGATGGCAACGCTGGAATTTGTCCTGCATGAATATTAGTTGTATATTTAGAAACCTTAATCTTATAAAACAGGTTTAAGAAGAAGAATAAAATGCATAGAATGAAAAGGTGCCTCTAACTTTATAATATGAAGTAAGTGGTGGGTTCTCATAAAGCAACATAGGTACACCGAGGAAAAACTGGCGTAGTTTTTGTTGCAGTAACATTTAGGGAACCTGTCATGCTAGGAATTAGAATAACTTTCCTTTTAAGTTTCTATTTCTCTGAAGATTTTACAATTAAACGTGCTACTTACTTGGAAAGTTGAAACAATATAAGCTTTTTTTTTACTTCATTGCTTTTGTAGTTTTGGGAATACATTTTATGTTGAATCTCAATTATGTTTCATTGCATTTGTGTTCAGTGATTGAGCTAACTTTATAGTCTGTGAATGACATCCTATTTAATTGTGAGGACAAGTTAAACTTTAGCTACAAGATGCTTCATAACCAGCTAATATTCTGCGGGAGTATATCTCAAAAGATAAGTGAAATAATTCTTTTGTTTTGCACAGCAGAGGAAAGGCCTCAGCTGAATACTATGTCTGACTTCGGGTCACAGGTTCTGGAAATATATGGTCTAGTAGGGGAGAGCCTACAGAAGAAAAATAGGGGTGATCTGGAGTCTAGAATATCAGAGCTTTGAGGAAAGACTGAAAAAAATGTGGTTATTTAAAAAAGAAATGGAAGTTGTCAAATCTGATGCAAAGAAGAATTCAAATTACTTGTTCTTGAGGCTTGTGGCAATTACTATCAGAAGTACCGCGTTTAAATGGTAGCAGAGGAGATGGTTGCACATTACTATTAGACCTTTTTCTTCATAGTGAAGCGTGAAAATAGACTCTCTTAACTCATTTATAAAATGTCCGTTAATAGATTCCATCACCTCCACAGGTAAACATATGTCAGGAGTGATGGGGGAAAGTTGATCCAAGTGTAGAAAAGATGATGGCTTTGATAACCTCTTGGGTTTTTTTCCTTAGGCTTTTTATGATTTATTTGTGGCAAGGTAGATCGAATGTTAGAACACAACCTTGAAATACTTGAGTTTAGCAGGGATATTAAAGAGATTTCTGCTTATGATGTTTTTCCCAAAAGGCAGTAGGATTAACAGCTCTGTCCTGTGGTAGCTTCTTTGATTACACAAAACTTGCTTAATGGAGTAGTGGCTCCTTCTGAAAAGTTTTGATGTCTTGGGAGGCTTGTTTCTTGTCTCTGTGGATATCTGCAAACTGCTTGGATACAAAGTGTTTGGTACTGAGTTTCTTGTTCATTTATGTTGTTACTTAAGCCAGTAATGCTATTCCCATTTTTATTTTGTTGTAGTTGTGAAACTCAGAGACCTCTTATTTTTAAAGTGGTTCTAATAATAGCCTTCTTGACACTTGTTTAGCCAGGAAAGGCAATTCTTTTGTTGCATGCAGTTAAAAATACTGTAGACCAAATAAGATTTGGTTTTTTTATGGAGATATCTTTTGATGGTAGCTGTTTATAAAAACAAACTGAAAAAAGCCCAAATTTCCTTAAAGCTCCAATATTCCACTATGTTTTGTTAGTTTGTAACAGATCTATACTTCAGTTTTATTTTTCTATCTATGGAAAACTTGACTGCATTAAATATTTTGGAGGGAATTTCAATTAGAAGGAAATATAATTTTATTTGTACTTCCAAGAGAAACAAAAGAAGGTTTCAAGTGATCATGAAATTGCTAATTTTTTTCCAATCCAGCCTTACACAGAAGCTGGTTCGGCTTTAAGAGGTTTTTTTGGAGATACTTTTTGGCCAAGTGTAAGTTTTATGTCAGTTTTATTTTCAGTTTGAACCACTCACTTTTGAAGGGTGGTGTAATGTACAATATAGTAGAAATGCTCTGTCATAACCGTAGTCGCTAACGGTTGCTGCTGCTCCCTATCCCTGCAGTTACACTGAAGTCAATCAAATGGTGCTCAGCCACCCAGAGCGGGAGGTTTTGCTGTTTCCTGTGCCTGCATCGGGCCGCTCAGCCAGATCTGCTCCCTTGTGCCAAATTAGTACCACGTAGGTCCTTTCCTACGCTGATTCAACTCACTAACGCTGAAGAAAATTGGCATCGCTTTTGCCAGGTTAGTTTTCCACAAGCTTAGCGAACTGAATCTCCTCAACATGGCACCCAATGAGCTCCAAAACTCTTCCGAGGTAGGAGACAAAAAGGAATGTGGTTAGGGGGAGTAGTGGTAGTATGGTGGGGGTTTTCCCCCCTCCTTTTTTTCTTTTTTTTTTTTATAAAGATCATATTTGTCCCATGAAACTGCACTGGCCTTCACTTCATTTTTTATATTTGAATGGGAAGTCTTGTTCAGCTGAGGCTTCCTTAGCTGGGCTTGCCGGGTTTAGATCCTGATGCATTAGATCTTTATGGTCTTGAGCTTCCCATACTAGGTTGTAACAATCTTACTTGGTCTCTCTGGATTGCTTCTGAGCATACCTTTCGCAGAAATGTGATTATATGCCATAGTTTTTCCAGTGTGCCAGGGATGTGGAGGTCCGCTATGAGGTTCTTGTACAGTAAGTATAGTTTTCCAACAGCTTTGACCACATGAGAGTTCTAGGTACAGTATTTAGTTTTTTGAAGTGTGAGATAGTTTTCGTAATTTTCAACTGTTCACACATTGGTGTGTGTGAACGCAGCTACTTTCTCGTAGCTAGCGCAGGACACAAGTCAGTATGCAGTATACGTGTTTCTTTGCTTCAGCTTTTTTATTCCAGTTGCTCTTGAGCTTTTTGGGCATACAATGGAATCCTCTTAGTCTTCCCTTCTGTGCACAGCTTCTTTCCAAAACGATAGGATACATATTTGTGCAACTGATTTCCTCTTCTGTGGCCAGTGCTAAAATTAAACAAGGCTGCCTGATGCAGAATTACATGCCTTTTCTTCTTTTTTTCCTGCTTGAACCCCTTGCTGCAAGTTTTTGGCTTGTTGCGCCACCTTTTTAGCATTTGTGCGTTCTGAAGGAGGGGCAACAGTGCCTTTCTTTATTCTGTTTCTGATGTCATTTTATGAATGTGGACCCTAGCAAAAAAAGGTGAAACAGGCAAAGGTCTAATTTTTAACCATCCAGGCAGGAGTTTTCAGGGAACAGTGCTGCCAGCTGTCATCACACCATGATACTCCCCAACCAACGTGAACATTAAAGGTCAGAAAACAGAACCTGTGCTCTTTTCAAAATGGAGCTGCTTGTGCAGTGTGGGTATAGTGCTTGGTTTCAAATGGATTCTCCACACTATTGATATTGAATTCAGGAGATCATAGGAATATGTTTGGGCACTGAAGGAAGCTTTTCATTTCCTAAGGTTCTGATCAAGTGAAATATTTTTGTGGGTTCTCCCAGTATACCTGCAAAAAATTTGGTATGAAGAGGCAGTTCAATTTCTACATGAAGGGTACCACTTTCTTTAAAATCTTTCTTCTAGGAGGCAAGGAAGTAAGGTTGTTAATGAACAAAATGTACTTACCGTTTGAAAATGTGTTGCGTAACTGAATGGCTAGGAATTTTTTTACTGCAAAAAGGGGGATACCAGCTCTAATATCTTCATCTGTTACTTAGTGAGGCTCCTTGAACAGTATAGTCATTAGTAAAGCTGTTAAATACACTGATAAGTAGTAAATACTTTTCAAATGCAGTTACACTGTGTTCAAGTCAACATTTTCTGACATTTGGAACACAGGCTTGGTAACTTTTTTTTTTTACTTTATTTCAGATAAAGGGATCGTTTTGAGGGTAGGCATTTCTGAAGTCTGAGTAGTGTGTCTAGTTTTTTTAATCTCTGTAGTACTAGTTATTCACTAAAGGTGTTTGAAAAGCACTATAAGATCAACATGAAATAAATAATGAAATAAAATACATCATTATGACTTCAAGAAGTTGGTAGTATCTAGGTGTTTGAAACTGGATGGTTGTATATTGGTGCCTCAATCTTTGAACTGGTTTTGTGAAATTATGCATTAAATCTTAATAGGTCAAACATTCTCTCTAATTAGTTGTAAGTAATGTAGATTTAAATGTGAGTCTTTAGCATCATCTGAGGTAGCTTTCAGAAAGGATTTCTTTAAGGATTCTCGTAATTTTGCTAGAATACAATTTGAAAGTGCTAATAAAGTCTCTTATGACATTTTTAAGCTTATGTATATCGTTGAAAATTGATGTAACTTTTTCCAGTCTCTTGATTTGGTAGTTATAGGTTATAAGTCTTGCAGCAGGTTTTATGTACTAAACAGTTCTCCAATTTGATCAGCTGAAGTTTGACTGAGTCAAATGAAAATAGCTTTTTCAGCGGGATTTGGATTTTTTTCAGTTTTCTAAACTAGAATGTTTTCAACATCCTTCCATGGTAGCTGTTGTATCTTGGTTTGGATTTTTTTTTCTTTAAACTCTCGAACCCTACAATGAGTGGAAGGGAGCCAATTCTACCTTTTAAATGATTTCATTTTTCATGTTGGTACTAGGGTTACTAAGGCAGCATGGTCTGCTGAGTAGAACATGGAATGCCATTTAGGAGAATGTGGTTTCTGTGGCAGTTTCTATTTGTGACTGTTTTCTGTGACTGGGAGCAAATTACTTGTGTTTTACAAATAAAAAAAAAAGTACGTTTGCTGTATTTCAGGTTTTGAGGCCTGTTTGTGATAAAAATGGGATACCTCAGTTACTTTATTGGATCACAGATATTTCTGAACAAACTGAATATATTTATACTTGACTAACAATTCCAGCTGTCTCTTGCATTTTCTAACCGGTTGGTGGAAAACACATGCACAGTGTAGTAATAGTTTAGTGGTGGAATATTGCAAAGTGTATAACAAATTATTTTATGGATTGATAACATGAACTTTTAAATAGGTGCTGATTATCTTTTCTGGATAGTCTAATTAATTGTGTGCTCTGGCAAGGAGAGAGCAGAATAAGTTCTGTAGTTCAGCCGAGACTGAGTTTATTTGTTTTGTCATTTTAATTAACGTGACCCAAGCTGTGTAAGAGCTCTGCTCAACTAGCGTTTGCTTCTTATAGGCAATTATTTTAATTAGCTGGTTGGCTGCTTGCTTTCCATCACAAATATGACTTGTCTTCAGCTTAAGGTGTGTGGAGAAATAGTCTGGTGTGTATGCACGATAGTCTTTTTTCAAATTTCACTGCTATATGGATTAAACACATCAAGAGTCTGTGGTGGTTACCTCTCTAAAGCAAAAGTGCATTCTTAAATAAGTTAGGAAATCTGGATAGGGGTGTTTTTCCCTTTTTTTTAAATTTTTTTTTTTAAAACCTGAGACTGTCTAGGAAGAAGTTGTTAAATTCATAAATATAAATACAGTGAATTGTACAAGAACTTGATCTGTGCATGATCCTCATGACTACTGAATTAGTACCAAAGTGAATAAAAGAGACTAGTAGTAATGCAGCACAAAAGCCTTGAGGAATGTGGAATTAAAGATTTAGTTAGATCAAAGAAAGCTGTGCAACTGGTGGTTAACAATTTAAATGAAGGATACAGACACCTTTTATTTTTCACACTCTGCTGTTCTACTGTGGTAGAAAACATTTGTTAACTTTCCTTTTTATAGTGCTTGGAGACAAATTCTACTTAGCAGCAAGCAGCAAAGATGGCAGGTGATGGAAAAAGTCAGGGAATGAAAGAGAATTGAAACTTAAACTGGAAGGCTGCTGCTTCTTCATGGTAGCCTGAATTCATCTAACTGTGGGCTGTAGAGAAGAAAGGTGACTTTTTGCACCAGCTCAGGTGGTCGCTGGCTCCTTTGCCAAGCTGTTTCAGCACATTGGACTGGCAGAAAACTAACCTTGACAAAGAGAACAATTTTCTGCTTGTTTAGTGTACTGAAATATTTCAGCTGAAGGTTTAAGTTCTGGAGAAAGAGTAAGGAAGGGAACAGGGGTAAACAGCCAAGGACAATATGATAATTGTACCCACCTTCTAGGTTGATGTCAGCTGCAAAGCAACCACTGCCTAAGACTCTTGGTGACTTTGTTCTTATAGAGAAACTGCTTGGTTATGTTACAAGGGTAGACTTTATTAAGCTTTATCCTTTACAGATTATCATTGTATTTAAAAAAATATTTTTAAACACTTGTAAGAAGTAAGGAACATTTGAAGTCTGAACTCCTTTTGTTAAAGAGGAGGCAGCCTAAGAGGCAAAGGTCTGACAGACTGAAAGGGTATTTATTCTGCTTTAAGAGTGGAGCTGAATGATGAGTAATTCAATTTGCATTTAGAATTAAACAAAAGAAAATAAATAGATTACTCTCAGCTGCAGCTGATGGTTTGCAAATAAATGAAAGATGCAAGAATATTAAGTAAAAACTAAGTGTTAGTAATACAAGGATTTTGTGTGGTGGAAGTCCTCTCGTAAAGAAAGCAAGTCTTTATTGAATGTGTTTGTCTTAGAATCACAGACTTAGTCTTCCACTTATTTTTTCAGTAGAGTTTCTGCTGCTAACTCCTCAAAGATGATACTCTGATACTTGAGCCTTAACTTGGTCAGATGTTTCCTAGTTTTTTGGCATAGGGAGAGAGTTGCTGGATGTTTGGTTTTGGTGGGGTTTTTTTGCTTAATGGGAACAGTGTCACAACAGACAGTTGAAAACCTGCATTACTGGTTACAGGAGGTTAAGAATTGGCCTTTCCGTCCTAAAAAAAATATGTTACCTGTTAAATGGAAAATAGTTTTTATCTTAAAGCCTTTTTAATATTTTACTAGCTGCTGTGCTTACAGCAGATGCCTGCTGATCACATTACTGTATTAGCTGACCTAGTTATGATCCTAGTCATTAGACAGGATGGTACAAAAAATGTTGTATCTTTTCTTGAAGATTTTCTTTCTTGAACCTTCTATTATACATCTTCACCAAGGCCATTCTTCATCAGTCTGTAAAGAGATTTTTGTGGAAAAAGAGGTGCTGGCTCCTTTTTCTCTTGGCTACAGTAACTTCTGTAGATGATGTTGTCTGTAACTAATTTACTATTCTGTGATGGTAAATTCTACTGGACTCATTCTGAACTGTCTAGCTAGCCAACAAGGAAAATACACTGTCAAAATTTGTATCTCAGACATTGTAAAGGAGCTGCAATAAAAATGATTCACCAACTTTAATAAAAAGTTGGGAAGATAAACTAGGAAAGGCAGCCTCAGTGCTGACGGTCATGTCACTTGCGTAAACTCTGATGTGAAATCCATTGCAATCTGGTTTTCAATTCAGTAAAGTTTTACAGCTGTTAGTATTTTTCACACGTGTTTATTAAAAAGTTTAATTACACTGTTGAAAACGTGGTAAGCATGAAGAGCCAGCAGAGAGTAGGAAAAATGCAAAAATTAGCACAGTGGGTGTGCGAGTTGAGAGAAGCTTCCACTGAGAGACAGAGAAGAGCTAGAGCCTGAAGTATAGGAAGAAGGAAAGGACTATCCTTCCCACTGTATGTGCATGTTCCAATGGATGACTGCAGAAAATGAAAAGCAAGCTTTGTAAGAGGACTGGCACCATTCAAGGTTGATGGGAGGGGGGAGAGAATCTCAAGAAAAGATACCAAATATGAGGAAGAGGTAACAGTGATTTTCAGCAAAGAAAATGGAAGATGCAAACTCTACATCTTGACATGCGAATGCTGAGGTGGGGTGCTCATATGTCCTCTTGCCTCTCATTCACTCTAACACTTCACTTTCAAGTTAAGACATTAATCCGGCTAAGAACGATCTCATACATGACAGCTTTCTGAAGCGTTTTCTGACAAAGTGTATCCTAGCTCAGTGGACCAAACAACTGAAGTGGTTATGTACGAAAGAAGCCTGAAGGGACTGACTAGAATAGTATTGGATAGGTATTGATGATTTTGTCCCACTTATAAAACAGTTTCCAAGTCAAATGGTGAATTATATATTTATTTATTTTTTCAAATTACCTAGTTGGTTCTATCAAAGTATTCTCCATCATCACCAAGTGTGATAATCCAAATGCAGGAAATACTGTGCCTGGACAAATAATGGCTTTTTTTTCTTTACAGAATAGATTTGAATTCTTGGATGTCTTCTACCAAATGTAAATCATACAGCTTAGAGTTGGGATGAGCTGCAAGATTTAAGTACTGATGCCAGGTGCAAAAAGTATAAAAGATAGTTTGCTTTGTGCTGTCTCAGGCACTGTGTATTTTGACAAGCAGCAAAGGATGCGAAAATAACTTTGTGGCTTATAGCCTTGCATTTGTGGAGCCATCGTCTTCCCTGAATAGAATGGATTTAGGCTTCTACTGTATCTGACTTGCCTCTGGCTTGAAATAGGTCATCATCTTTATTACATTGCAAGGGAGTGCTTATTTGCAAAATTAATGCACGGTTATCCACAATAGGCAGATACAAGTTGATATATTCCAGTATATCTGGAATGTTTCCAGACTTCTGGCTGCCTGTGTCCATGTTAGCCTGCGTCAGCTTCCTTGTGTCAGCAGCACTAAAAGGAGAATCAAATCTAATCTCTTGTGAAGGAGAATAACCTTAACCTAATGCTACCAGATAGGACAGAAAAATTTATTTGAGGCTTTTTTTGGAAAAATGGTAAGGTTATCCAAGCTCTAAAGGATTCATTACTTTTTCATGGAACTACAATGAAACTGTGTGTCTCCGTCCTGGTTTTGCTGGGGTAGAGTTAATTTTCTTCACAGTAGCTGGTATGGGGCTACATTTTGGATTTGTGCTGAAAACAGTGTTGGTCATTCAGGGATGTGTTTGTTCCTGCTGAGCAGTGCTCACCCAGAGCCAAGGGCTGTTCTGCTCCTCACCCCACCCCACCAGCGAGGAGGCTGGGGGGGCACAAGGAGTTGGAGGGGACACAGCCGGGACAGCTGACCCTGACTGACCCGAGGGATATCCCAGACCATAGGACGTCATGCCCAGAAATAAAAGCTGAGGGAAGAAGGAGGAAGGGGGGGACATTCAGAGCGATGGCGTTTGTCTTCCCAAGTCACCGTTAGGTGTGCTGGAGCCCTGCTGTCCTGGAGATGGCTGAACACCTGCCTGCCCATGGGAAGTGGGGAATGGATTCCTTGGTTTGCTTCACTTGTGTGCATGGCTTTTGCTTTGCCTGTTAAACTGTCTTTATCTCAGCCCATGAGTTTTCTCACTTCTACCCTTTTGATTCTCTCCCCCATCCTACCAGAGGGGAGTGAGCGAGCGGCTGTGTGGGGCTTGGTTGCTAGCGGGGGTTAAACCAGGACAGTCTCAAATAGCCATGACCCTTCCTGTGGGAAGGGACTGGACTTGCCTGTGGACAGTACTAGGTGCATTGCAGATTTACTTCAGAATACACTAAGATTTCTAGCAACTGTCTCTTAGGCTGGCATTGATTTTTGTTTTTCTGCAAGATACTTGGCAGTTGTGGTTTTATGGTTTTCTACAGGTGTGGAGTTTCATAAGTGTAATGGAGTGCTCATAAGAGTAACAAAAAGTAGGTCTGTTCTTTCTTAATGACCAGCGGGTTTCCTTTTACTTCTAGAGGAAAGTGTGGATAAAGGGATTACTGTGAGATCTTGAGGAAGGAATGGTATTAATGTGTATGCATTTAACTTGAAAAACTTGGGTTTATTCTGTTGTCTAGGAACAAGCTCTTTGGTCCAGAACTGATTGCTAAAAGGATTCCATATTTCATGTTTTTGCCATCTCTGCTGTTAGGTTGTTCTTTGCTGCTGTCCTGGAATACATGTCCTTACGGGGATGAGACACTTACTAAAATCTTAGGCAATTTTTGTACACTTAGGTTTTATTTGGACAGTTGAAAGAAACCTATATGTCTGTGAGTGCTACTGAACTCAAGAGATTTAATTCTTAAGACCTAGTGTTTCAGGTTTTTTCCACAGAGATGATGGGGATATGTCTTGCTCAAAGCCTGTAAGGCTGGGCTGGTGCACATGATGCAAACTTAGCTGAGATGAGTTATCTGAACAAGCAAGTCTGCAAGGAGAAAAGACAGGCTGAAGTTGCTGGCTCTGCTGGCTTTGTAAATGCAGCAGGTATGGTGTATTTTTTGTGAGACGGAAGCTGTGGGCACTGGTGTGCAGAAGCAGACATTTTCAAGTCGCATGAGGTCACTTGCACAGAGCACCAGTTCCGAATTCCAGTTAGGAAAAGGCTTGAGTTCCTTCAATTGAATTGAAGTAGTCATAGATCCTGCATAGTAGGATGCAATATATTTGCACAGGGGTTGATTCTCAAGGAGCTAGCTAGTTAAGGGTTGCTCTGGACCACAAAAAACTGTATAAGTATATTCACTGATATGGGAAGCCAGAAGGTAAGTTTTCTATAAATTAAAATAAGTAGAAGTTGCCACGTAAAGGGAAACTGTGAAGCTTGGAAATTTGCCATGGCATCTGTGTTCTTGTGCGTACTTGATTAGGGATAGAATATGCTAGTCAATACTAGATTTGTGAAAGTTTTTTCAGCTTGTCAGAAGACTTTTGATGAATATGGCACACAAAATAGGTTTTCCATTTCTGTGAGCAACAAGTAATGATTTGGTGCGATGGTTGACTTTGATAAATTTCCTTCTGCCTTCAGCATACTTTTAACTGTGTGAATAGCCTTTCTAAGATGATAGAAATCCATATTAAGTTTGGCTGTAAGATTCACTTGTGGAAAGGCTCTTGGTGTAGTGCACAGATGTATAGTAGGTAATTCAGGGCACTGTTTTCAGCTCTTATAAGCAATGTTGTCTTCCATTAGACTTTAATTTCAGCTTCTTCAGGTGAAGACATTTTTTACCATAGCCTGGCAGCTGGCAGTAGGTTTGATTATTTTTTTTTAAATTATTTTTTAAATTTTCTTCATTTGTCACTCAGTTTTTGCTCTTGTCATGATATTAACTTAGGAGGAAGATTTCTGCCCTTGTTAGAGGCTGTTTGATTCTCTTGCCAACATCTCCTAAATAACATGCTTCCGTTGTGCATGTTGCTGTTGCTCAGTTATGTTCGTTATTCAGTGTCTTTACTGTAAGAGAAGAGAGAAGCAAGGTTGTGGTTACGGACACAAAATAGAAAATAATGTACGAGCAAGGAAGCTATTCATTACCAATCTTTAAAAAAGTATTGGGAAACTTATCTGACAGGTTCATTCTACTTGGCACTGGTGAGGCCACACCTGGAGTGCTGTGTCCAGTTCCAGGCTTCCCAGTACAAGAGGGACATGGCTGTACTGGAGAGTGAAGTCCAGTGAAGGGGCAGAAAGATCATTAAGGGTTGGTGAAAGGAAGACAGGTTGCTCAGGGAGGCTGTGGAGTCTCCATCCTTGGAGATACTCAAAAGCCATCTGGATGTGGTCCCTCCTGCTTGAGGAGGGGGTTGGACCAGATGACCTCCAGAGGTCCTTTCCAACCTCAACCCTTCTGTGATTCTGGGTTACTTTGTCAGTGAAGCATCTTCCCTCCCCACCTTCCCCATTGCCAGGCATTTAAGTATAGTAAATTGTTGATACTGGTTCTGTACAGTACATGTTGAGGAAAACTTTTGGTAGGTGAAATTACCAGAATGACCAAATAATAGAAGTTGTGTTAAGTACTAATGAAACCTGTTTCTGAAGGTAATCCTGAAATGATTTCTAAGTTTGCCAGAAGTTTTCTGTATACGCACCCGGGTTAACAGCAAGTTACCATTTACACAGTAACTAAACATCCTAAACTCTTATAGTGAACCGATTAATTCTAGTGTTGATTCAAGCTTGTTCTTTTCACCAAGCATACAACTAGTCCTTGCCGTCTTGGGAAAAACTAGCAAAATACAGAAATCCTTCTCTTTGCTGCTGGTTGGCAGTCCAAGCTTCAACATGATGAATTGATTGCAAGTTGAGAAGCAAGCTGACTTCCACATTTGCCTCAAGGGAATTTACATACAGAATATGCGAATAGCACTGTCTTTGTTCGGTGTGTCCCCCTGCTCCCCTCACTCAATTTGGGTCGCTCGTTCCTGAGCAAACTATTTTCATATTTGATGAAATCTTTGTTCTGGTATCTGTTTTAAAACTTGGGCTAGAAGTGAATCGATTATTAGTTTACTCTAGGAAATTGCTGGCAAATAACTGATGTCTAGAATTAGAAGGGCTAAATAAGGTGGTGTGCAAAATGCGAGTTCTGTGTTTTAGAGTTTGTTTCTTTGTGAACTTCTCAAGTTACATGGTAAAACTTGTTTTGATCCAACTTGGATTGGATCCTATTATTGGTGCCTACTTTAGAATATGAAGTTATTTGCATCTTCTTTTTAAAGAGGTAGCTTGTCACAATTTGTAAATGCAGACCTGGTCTTGAGGCTGTATATATTATAATCTGTGAAGTAGAAGAGAGTTAAAACTGGAAAAGGTAAAGGGTATCTTTAAAATACCTTTGTAAGAAGCACTCTTTATACTATCTTCATTTCTTTCATTGTGAGCCTAATAACTCTGACATAATAATTTTTTCTGAGAAATAGTCTGAATAACAATACCTATGAAGATGACAGTCTCCTCTCTTCCTCCCTCTTCCCCCACTATAAATTTCTGACTTTGATTGGACTGAAGTAGCTTCTTAAATCACTGTAGCATTATTGCTTTAAGTGTTTGGGCTTGTGCATCGCTGCCTTTTTAGGTATAAATTAGGGTTTATAATACTGTTCACCTACAATGGTCTTAAAGTACTAAAATTAACTCTTTCAAGATGTTGTGAAGAATGACGAACAACCCGAATTGTTTCATAGTACAGTGCCTAGTCTTCTCTGTGCACTGGAGGTAAATGTCTTTTTCAGGTTGCGTCCAAGGTGTGTAAGAAAACTTGTAGGGTAGACCAAGTATAGAAGTCAGGGTATAGAAGGTGCTCTTTAACATCAAGACATCCTATTCCCATGCAAATGAAACACTAGATCTAGGTTTTGTGAATGTTGTTTACACAGATTAAGGTTTGATAGAACTCCTTCACTAAACTTTGTAATGCTGTAGAAATTGGGCTGCGAAGTCTTGCAAGGAAAATACTTAATATTATTTTGATAAACATGAAAAATAAACCATTCTTAAAAGTTCATTCAATGGTTCCTGAATTTTAAAACTAGATTTAATTTTTCTCTGTTTATATCAGAAGTAAGCTGTGTATTACCGACAGTGGAGGAACAGGATGACTTTGTGCACTCTTTTACTGATAATTAAAATACTTTTATTACGGACTTCTGTTATTTAATACCAAGAAAATGGATTTTTTTTGTTGTTTAAGACAGATTCTCTAGGCTCCTTTTGATTATAAAAAATTGTAATTTTCTGTTTTAGGTGTGGAATATCAAACAAATGATTAAATTAACACAAGAACATATAGAGGCACTGCTAGACAAATTTGGAGGAGAGCATAACCCACCATCGATATATTTAGAGGTAAGTTTATATTGAAATCAATGTGGTTAGATTAATGCTGTGTTGTCTTAATCTTATATGAAGCATCTTACATTAAAACTGAGAATATCTGTAGTAGAAGAGAATATTCACTTTGTGTATTAGAAACTTAACTCTTCCCCTGGAGATAGAAGGGAACTGTGTGGGATTCCTGATACACATCTGTGGGGGAAGATCAGTGGCATGGTCTAATAGTTATGTTGGTGCAATTGAAATGTAAGGCATTCTTTTTAGGTGTGGAGGGGGGGGAAGAGTGTGTGTGTACAATAGAAAAAGGCACACTCTGTTCTTGAAAGCAAATATATACACATACACATGAAAGCATCTTCTAAGACTAACATTGCCTTTAAAGCAGTTGACTTCACTTTTTGTTCTTTGAAAAATAATCATGTAGAATCAAAAAAATTATATTAGTAGAAGGGAACTTCTTAAAGAAATACATAAAATTGTAGGGTGGAGTAAGCTGTGTTTAATTTGTAAACTAACTATAAATTAAATTTCTGTATTCTTTCATCATTCCAGATTCATAAAGTTGCATTGACGTAGGACCATTAAAAGCATAAAGGACTGCATGCATAAGTTACATCTGTTAGGAATTGAATGGCTATCACTTACTCCAAACCCTTGGTTCTCTCAAGTATTGAAATAACTGGAGGTCAACCATATTTCTTTTGTAGTCTTTTTAATTGTAATTGCTGTCTAAAGGCACTGGGTAATTAAAAATAAAGATCTCATTATTTGAGGTACTTCTAGCTTTTATCTTAATATGTCAGAACAGGGCAGTAGCGTGATTATACAAATGTTGACATAAGGTCCTTAACAGTTAAGGTCAAATGAGGCCCTCTATAGTTGCTTTACTTATTGCTAATGTGAAATGGGAGTATTGAATGAGTGCTAATCACTATTTTAACCACTCAATGGTATATAAACACATCTCTGTTTTCATGTGAACTGGTTCATTCATGTCTGGTTTTAATATTGCCACATGTATGTTGGTTTCATTAGATTATGTATCAAATTGCAATAATAATGAGCTTAATCTGTACTAAGTCTGGATTTGAGGTAGTGAAATTGTTAGTTCATTACAGTCATTTGTCACTTGCTCGTATCTAAAATAAACATGAGATCTCTACACTGGAAGCTTTTTGATTATTCTGTAGTTCATTGATAGGGAAGAGGGCATTTGCAGTTGTAAATGTGTACTAGGAAATGATTATGATAGTGTAAAGAGTATGGTAAGTCTGAAATAGTGACTATGAACTGTGAAGCTTGAAGTAGATTTGCAAGTTCAATGGTTCCATGTGCCGCTGAGAGGAAACTGCAACTCTGGCTTATCAACGTGGTAGGGAAGCCCTGCAAGATGGAGCAAGGTGTTACTCTGCTGCAGTGAGTTGTGCTGGATCATGTAGCAGTTCTTGTGACAAGTAGAGCTGCTTTTTCAGTTGAATTATCCCATGAAACAGAGAGTCCTGTGAAGAGAGTCCACTGTCATTGAAATGAAAAGCCTTGTTTTTCCCAGCTCTTTGCCATGTGGTTCCTCTGCTTCCTTTGTTCAGGTACTTGCAGTACTAGTAGTGACTAAGCCACTTCCAATCACTAACCTGGAAAGAAAATACTCTGATTTTGTTGGATGAGTTTGCCATCCTGTTAGTAGATTGAACTTGGTCATGATGAAGTCCAGTGAGCCCCAAAGCTGTGGTTAAAGGTTAGGGAAGGGGAAGAGCTTGCAGCTGTGAGCCAAGAACCTAGACAGTGGGCTGAGACAGGAGAGGAGAGGAACTTTTTATTTGGATGGTCAATGGCTTAGATTAGATCATCCTCGGACAGATTGATTGAAGTGAACAGGATTAAATGCTGCAAACCTGTCATTTGTTTAGAGCGTAGATTTCCTGTGGTAGAACTAAAGTGTGAAAAAGAAGAAATATATTACAGAGTACCTGGTACAGTCAGAAGCAAGATTACTGTCTACCCTTTACTGTTCATTTCAGTCCAGCAGCCGTTGTCTAGTGTGTCCTTTCTGTGCCTTTTCCCAAATTTTGTCTGCTTTTGGCTTGGTCAAGAACAGGGATTGCTTTCTAGAGTCAGAATTTACTTTGCAGCAATTTACCTGAGTCTGATCTGTCACTGCTAGAGCTAACATTTTGACTTTCTGAATTGCTTCACCTGTCAGAAAAAGGACGAGAACAACCCTGGTTGCAATATGGAAGGACAAAGCTATATGTAAAAAGCTCTGAATGTAGTGTGATAAAGTGGGGAAGAACACATTTGCTTCTAGGAAATGTAGAACTAAGAAAACGCAATGGTTTTGATATGAATAAAAAGAACAGGAGAGTATGTAGGATACATGTGGGTAGCTTAAGTGATTAAATAGATCAATTGTCTGTCTGACATCCATTAGAAATGGCAAACTCCATATGTACAGAGCTGCTGTGTGATACCGGGGCTGTTGTTCAAGTTCCATACCTGGGCATCATCACTGACTTATGTGCATGACCTCCTTTTCCCTGCAAGCTTTCACATCCAGGCTATGTCTAGGTCTTGATGCTATGGTCTGTGTACTATCTCCAAAGTGCTTGAACAGGAAGGTAATGTAACTTACAGTCTGTCCATCCTCTTCTGATTTTTACATTTTGGTGGTTTTGCTGAAGTCTCATTTCTGGCTGTAAAGTGCAATATTGCCCTGCTTTTACACAGAATCTGTATGGGTAATTTTGCTAGTCTGCTACTTGGACTGCATCACCCTTCCCTTTGTTTCCTCTCACTGCTCTGATCTCTTTGCATCTTCCATAAAAAGTGAGTGACTTTTAAGGGCTTCTGTAGATTGTGCCTGTTGATCATCCCTTGAGTGCTATCAGCAAGCTCTTGGCAAAAGTTGGAATTAGCCAAAGCTAATTGTTAGATAAGTACCTGCAAATAAACACTTTGCTTTCTCCCATACTGCCTTTCACTGTTGTAAACTTCTAGTTTGTTGTTGTAATGCTTTCTGCAAAACCATGGTTTTTTGTATACCTATGAAAAACTTGACAGCTATCCATCCATCTTCTGGTGTGTAGAGTTTCAGTACAATAAGGTTTGTTCGGTTCTTTTGTACTCCTCTCTGGCTTTATATCCTTCATTTCTTAAGCATCTAACTGCTCACGTTCACAGAACTTACAGCACCCTTTGCACTGGCTCCTGTTCTGTGCTGGAGCTGCCTCTGTAGACCTGTCAAGTAAAGTTGTGGTGGAATCTGGCAACAGAATTGCATTTCAATTAAAAGTGGAAAGGAAGGGGTTGGGGGAGCGGAAGCGCGCAAAGGAAAACTGAAGAACTGAACAAGAAAATTAATTCTGAAGATTGAGCATGCAAAGGATGTAGTAAAATTATTTGTGCATTGAATATAAAACATACACCTCTTTTAAAAATAAAAAGGAATTTATGCCTTAGTTACAGTTGCTCAAGAAAATAGAAGCTAACAAGCTTGCTTTTTTTTTTTCCCCCCTGTGCTCATATAAGAGTAAGAAGACAAAATGGGTTGTTTTTGTGGCAGACTTTTTTTTAATTCTGGGGGGGTTCAATGTGTTTTACATCAAAAGAACTTTAAAACTGACAGCTATTGTCGTAGCCATCATTTCAGGATTCATCAACTGACTGTGAAAGAGGAATGGATTTCTTGAAATATCAAAAGTGATTGACGTGTGCTGTGTTGAATTCAGCATATATTTAATTATTCCTGCAAGATGGGGTACTCGGATTCAGGGGTATCTCACTGCCTTGATCCATCACTCCTCATGGATGGTCTTAAGAGTGACTGTAGAGGAGGGGGAGTAGAGCCTGCGTGCCTGGGTGGGCTCCTTTTTTGCAGCTGCCTAGGGTAGAAAATGTAGCGTGAAGCTGGAGGGCAGCAGGTAGCTTGTCTCTCTCCTCTCAGGGCAGGAAAGTAGGGGCTGAGGAAAGAGACCAAAGCTGCAGAGAGACTTCTGGGTGTGTGTATAAGGGACAGGGGTAGGAAACAAAATGAACAGAAGAAAGAAAAGACCGTTTGTCATAAACCACACAATTTTCTTTTAATTATTATAAATAGTACTAGTTTCAGGAATCTTATCAAGGTTCTCTAATATGATTACAAGAAAAAGTTTTCTGTTTGTTCCATATGAAAGAAATAATACATGTAGCAAGCAACGGCTGTATTAAAATATAAAAAATGGCGTATAACTAACATTCTTTCTTAGGTAATCCTAGTTCTTAACTTTTTCTATCTCCTGTATGTAATCATGTATCTCAGATCTAACAGACTCCTGGAAATCTCTGTCAAATATTTAAAATAACTGCTTGACTCAGTAGATGTAGAAATATCACTAATAGCATTTTTCTTTTCTTCTGGAAAAGAGGCTGCAAGAGCTCCTTGGTAGGTTTTACCACACTTTTTGGAAGCACTCTGTATCACAGCAGCTGAAAACATCAATGATTTTTGTCTTCCCACATAATTTCTTAGTGTGTTATATCTGTCCTTGAAGTGCTGTTTCCCAAAATACACAGTTTGTGATTCACTGTGGAAAAACCCTTTTCTTAAGGTTTGTCTAAGCATTGTAAATATTGGAAATCTTTACTGTGAA
Organism: Buteo buteo; assembly: GCF_964188355.1. Lineage (NCBI taxonomy): Eukaryota > Metazoa > Chordata > Aves > Accipitriformes > Accipitridae > Buteo > Buteo buteo. The sequence goes on along the minus strand of NC_134189.1, from coordinate 8,791,930 downwards.
GAAGTCTAATATTATGATACTGGGAAAAGCTGGGGTTCAGTTAGCAAAAATGGTTAAAATATGCAGTTGCATATTCTTCTATAATGGCCATCAAAATAATTTTTTTTTTAATTTTTTTTGTCTCTACCAATAAAGTACTGATGAAAAGGATAACCTAAGTTAGGGAAAAGAGAATAAAGATCTATGCATTTCAACTTAGTGTTGGCAACAAAAGGTGTTTACAAACTGAAATGTGTTGTACAGATCCAGACTGGTCAAAAGCAGTCAGCTCAAACTTAGGAGAGATTGTGCTTAAATGACTTAATCAGATTTGTTAGCCTTTGTAGACTCTTAATGACTGTTCAGGGAGGCCTTACCTATTTAAACTTCCAAAATGCATTTTGTGTCCTTGCCTCATAGTTATGTGTACAGAGAACACTTCATCTGCGGGAACTTCAATTGAACTTGAACGGTATTAGCCCATTCGCATGTAAATAGTTCCTCACTCGGTGAGAAGTTGTATCCTGGACCTGTAGGTTATGTCAGTTAACACTACAAGAGTAAGCTGCCTGCTTTTCTTTATTCAAACTCCACACAAAATAAAACAGTATACAAATGCATAGAATGATAGTGGTATCAAAATAAGTTTTAAAACTTAGTCAGCTTTCTAGTGTTGTCCTGAAGGAATCATCCTCCTTCCTGCTCCTACTGTTGGAAGCAATTTAAAATGAGAATCATGGGGGCAGAGGTATGTTTGTCCCCAACTACCGTGATTTTTATTTTTTCTCCCCTAGCTTTCCCTTTTCCTGGGCTATTAAACGTATTTTATTCGGCAGCCTTGCTGTTGCTATTTTTGAGAGTTTCACTGTTGAATTTCAGGAGAGTGTTTCATTCCTTATTCCTGTATATCTGAAGAATCAATGCAGGGGGTCAAATTAAAGAAGATTACCTCTTTGCTGATCTAAAGTATGCTTATTGCAGCAGCAGGCATATACAGTCTGAAATGCATCTCAGTGTCGAATCTCAGGTTGTTTCAGACTGCTTGTGGGATTCCAGGAAAATGCTAATCCTGAGTACAGGTGCTGGGAAACGGGGTGGTTCTCTGGGGAAATTCAGATTAATTTTTACCAGGCTCCTAACAGATGCTGATCAAATATGTTGGACCAAAACTGGAGTGTCTAAAGTTAGACTAAGTACAGATTTAGGAGTCTTACCAAATGAAGAAATCCTGACGTATGTTATGTCTATCTTCAGCTCCCATTTAACTTAGTTGGATTTGCATTTGATCAACAGCCTAAAAGGTCAGACATCTTTTAAATAGAAACACAATCTCAGTTTCAAAGACCAGGAAACTGTAGTTTAGGCTTTAAGAGTCTTGCAGTATGTGGATATTATCTAATATTGATTGAGGAAGGGAGACAGAACGGTAAAACCAGTTGGTCTGCTTGAGTTTAGTCTGGGTTTCTAACCAGATGTGGTAGGGGGCAGGGAGAAGGGGAAAGTGTATTTTGCTACTTGGTTTTGTCCCAGATTAATTTTTTTTAAAATATTTCACTTGTTGCTTTTTGTTTCCTTAGATGTTATTACTAGAATGTATAGCCTGGTTATGGCCCAAGAAAGCAAATTTCAAATATAATATAAATAATATGTAGTAGAGAAATACACATTTTTGAGAAAATCCCTTGTCATCATCTTGACAGCAGAACTCTGTTGGCACTTCTGTGTAACATCATGCAAATTCTGTTGACTTCTGAGGTCAGTGTTTATATTGTCAATGGGTTGCAACATTTAAGAAGTAACTAACTCTGATGCTCCTGAGTGAGCAGCAGTTGTATTATGGCATGTAGGTACATTGTGTATAAACATGCCAACTTCCTGTGCTTTAGATGGACTTGGCAGCTTACCAGCCCCTTATACATTTTACTTAGTTGAAGCCTCAGAGACTTTATTATGTTATGCATACATACTGATGTGCAATATAATTAAAATTAACTTTTTGTTCTATTTTAGATAGCCATAGAATTATGTGTAGATTGACAAGATGTGTCAATTTGAATCTAATAGCCAGCTTTTCAAATATATTTTTTCCTTTAACTTCGTGAAACACTGTAAATTCAAGCTAAATTGGGAGCCCTGTAGCGATACAACAAACAGATAAATTTGTTGAGGACAATATGTGTTATTAAAGACAGTCTGGTTTTCTGCAACTAATGAACAAGCTGGAGGAGTTGAAGAACAGAAGCCTCATGACAAGAAGCAGCACAACAACAAAGACGAATGTGGCACCTTGCACCTGCGACAAGGCGGCTGGTTTGGTGAGCAACGAGCTGAGCTGCGGGTAACCCATCCTCACGGTTCCTGCAGGCTGGGCTGCATTAGCAAGTGCCTAGCCAGCACGAAGAGGGACCCGTCTACTACTCACTACTTGTGTCACTGCGTTCGAGCCGTGTTTAGTGCGGAGAAGAGAAGGCTAAGGAGGAATCTGCAGGGTCTTGCAACCTAAAGAGAGGGCCAGGCTCTTTTCAGACAAGCACAGCAAAAGGGGAAGAGGCAATGTCACAGACAGCATCGAGTGAATTTCACAAGAGAAAATTCTTCATTGTGAGAGTGGTTTTAGAGCCCTGGAACTGGTTGCCCAGGGGCTGTGGAGTCTTCATCCTTCAAGGCTTTCAAAATATGCTTTGGCAAGACCCTGAGCAACCTGATTGAACTTAAAAATTATCTCTGTGCCAAACAAGTATTGGACTAGATGACTTCCAGGGTTATCTTCCAACCTTTTTTTGTTTTGTTTTTTCTCCTGTGATTCTCTATCAAGCTGAAAGTAAGATTTAAGTTTTCTTGTAGAACATTATGCACTTCTTCATGGGAATATGTAAACTGAATGGATTTCATTCTAGATTTCATAAACTTTTCCTTCTGAAATACCTTTAAAATCCTTAATTTAATGAATTGCTTGAATGTTCAGCTTAATCTTCTTCACGCTGTAGATGCTGTACAAACTTAATTTTGAACTTTTGTCTTTGTTTTTGAAAAACAATGTTAGAAATCAACCTTATAGTTGACCCAGAGGGCCTTGACTGATTTAAAGGTTTGAGTAGCTGTTGATGCCTGTCTGCTGATATGGCTCTGCTGCTGCAGGTCACTGTTGTAGACAGACGAACTCTACGGCATAATCTTTCTTTTAGCTAGAAATACTTGCCATACAACAGCTTTGCTGTTGTAATACCCTTTCAATTTAACTCCATGGTGTCCTGGTTTTGGCTGGAATAGAGTTAATTTTCTTCCTAGTAGCTGGTATAGTGTTGTGTTTGGGATTTAGTAAGCGAATAATGTTGCTAACACACTGATGTTGCTAACACACTGATGTTGCTAAGTAGCGTTTATACCAAATCAAGGACTTTTCAGCTTCTCTTACTGTCCAGCCAGCAAGAAGGCTGGAGGAGCACAAGAAATAGGGAGGGGACACAGCCACGAAAGCTGACCCAAACTGGCCAAAGAAATATTCCATACAATAGGACATCATGCCTGGTATATAAACTGGGGGGAAAGCTGGCCAGGGGCTGCTGCTTAGGAACTGACTGGGCACTGGCCAGCAAGTGGTGAGCAATTGCATTGTGTATCACTTGTTTTGTATATTCAAATTATTTTATTATTATTGTTGTTACTATTATTACCATTATTTTCTTCCTTTTCTGTCCTATTATACTGTCTTTATCTCAACCCACAAGTTCTACTGGTTTGTTTTTTTTCTGATTCTCTCCCCCATCCTGCTGGGGGGAGTGAGTGAGTAGCCACTTACTGTGGTACTTAGTAGCTGGCTGGGGTTAAACCACAACACATGGGATAATTCTGTGTTTTGACTTGGTGCTGTTGGCTGTGTAAGGACTATGTGTGCTAGTCATCAGCTGAAACCAATGTCTCACCGAAGTACTTAATCTTTGTGAAAATGAGATTTTTTTGGAGCTATTCTGTTTCTGCTGCATGTACTGTTGCTCCTTCTCTGTAAAAAGAATTTATTTTTTTAAAAGAGAAAAATGTATTTAAAGTCTGCTGATGCATTTCTAGTTCCATTATGTTTTATTATGGGATCTTCTACTATGACATTGAGTAACTGTATAACAGTATAATACTTGAGAGCTTTTGTCTCCATTAAAAATAGAGCTTTTCATGCAGAATTTAATGGTATAGAACCCAAAGCCAGCAGCAGCTCCCAGCTTTCCATGCTCATTGTTTATTCTCTTAAGATAAATCATTTGACTTTGAGTTTGCATTAGTGACAGATTAAGCTGCCAGTGTAAACATTGTAGGATTGAGTATTTTGAAGGATGTGTGTAATTTTGTGAAGGAACTAAGCCCACAAGTATCCGGAAGCAATGTAGTGTTGCATGTGTTCAAATAATATTTTGCAATGTTCATGAGAAAAGGAAGTAAGTATTTAGAAAAGTATTGGTGAAATGGCAACAGTTTATGATTCTTACTTTTTGTTTACTGAAAATAATTCTTGACACACAGGGCTTTTACTGGAATTTACATGAAACGTTGATCCTGGAAGTAGGAGATATACTTTTGTGTTACTGTACAGCCAAAAAATGCCATTATTTGTAATTGGGTAACCTTTCAATTTACTTTTGACAGTAGAATTGGACTAGAGTTGAAATGTTTTGGTTTTAAGTCTCCCAGTTTGGGGTCTATTTGTGAAATGCTAGACATCTTCAGTATTTAAAATAATAGTAAGAAGTAGTAGTTCTCAGTTTCCTGCAACTTATGTCCATTTATTAAAAATGGAACCCATAATATTTAAAATTTGAAATTGTGATGTTCACCACCATTCTTTAAAATGTTTGTTTTTCTTAGTCCTTTTTGTGTCAAATTATCATTCTCTTTGTTAACACTGTAGGGGTGATGACACAGATTTTTAACACGGGTCCATCCTGGAGGATGCTAAACCTTCATAAAAAGCAAGGGGCCAACCACTGTTTATTCACCTAACCCAGACTGGTTTTGTTGAACTTGCATGTACAACTCAGAGAAATAAATTCATAGTAAAATGTAGTATTTGTGGCAGCACTACTGAATGCTGGTTATTTTTTCTCTTAACTTTAATTTTTTTTTTCACATGTAGACCTTGCAGACTTTTTGCTCAGTTCAATTCTCCTATAACTTTAATTAGCAACACGTTATACACAGAAAATTTGAGGAAAGCAAATTAAAAAAAAGTAAAAAATCTTTCCCTAACATGAATATCTCTTGTGGCATTGAAAATGTATGCAGCTTGGCATAGATCTTGGTCTTGCTGGAGAGTGAAGTAGAAAATTCTGTTCCCTACTGCTTAGATGTTAGGTTTGTAAGATCTTTGTTTCTTCTTGTCTGTAACGGTCTAACATGTCCTTAGTTAACACTGACATGCTTATGTAGCATGAAACACACGTTCCTTAACTGATTCAGATTTTTGAAGATACTCTGTACTAATTTATGTGCTGAAGAAATAATTCTGATACTTGGATACAGATCAAAATTTTCTTGTTATAAAGACAAAGTTGATGGAAACAAACTTTAAACAAAAATATATACCGATTATGTATTTATATTATAGAGTTTGGCAATAATGTTTAACTTGGCTACATTTAATAAAAACTTAATGGGCAAATTTAATGTTACTGGATTTTTTTTGTTTAAGAAACTTGATCAGTGTGTAATCAGGTTTTACATAAACTTGGTAGAAAATAGAATTAATCTTATACAGACATTAAAAAATTCTTCCAAAGGGTCACTTTTACATGTTTATGGATGACTTTGTAACAGGGAAAACTTAGTTGTGTTCTAACTGAAATAAAGTTTTTTGTACTGTCTGGTATGAAAGGATAGTGCCAGAGGTGAAGGATGCTAAACAATGAGCTAGGTGAGTTGTCTGATACAGATGCTAAAAAGCAGATTTCAGCTTTCTCTTAATTATTACATTAGATGTATTTAGCTGTCATTCTAAAAGAATGATAAATTTAGCTGTGGCACAGTAATTTGGCAATGCAGCTGACAACATTTATTAAAGATTGCTGTCTTCTTTAAAGTAGCTCTGAATTAGACTGTTTAGTGCAGGTGCTTTGAAACTGTGACTTACCATTTCTTTTATGCACTTAACCATTTAATCTATTAAAAAATTAGTTGTCGGTTCAGAAGTTTTAACGTAATGAGTTGAAAGCCATTTCTTGTTTGTGTCCTACTGAAAAACTTCACCAGACCATTTTGTTCATATTACTGGGAAATTTGAATTAGGTTAGAATGCGTTTTGTTTCATGTTCATTGAATTTAGATTTCGGTTTTTGTCTGAGGCTACTACAGCATTAAAACAGCTCCTGCTTTTTCACAGGCCTATGAAGAGTACACCAGCAAACTAGATGCTCTACAGCAGAGAGAACAGCAGTTACTGGAATCCATGGGGAATGGAACGGATTTCTCTGTCTCCAGTTCGGCTTCAACAGACACAGTTGCATCATCTTCGTCCTCTAGCCTCTCTGTAGCACCTTCATCCCTTTCGGTTTATCAAAACCCTGCTGATATGTCACGGAATAACCCTAAGTCTCCACAGAAGCCTATTGTTAGAGTCTTCCTGCCCAACAAGCAAAGGACTGTGGTGAGTCAGTTTCTTCTCACATACTTGTAACCTCAATATTTCCTGTATCTCTCTCCCTCTGTATGCAAAAGTTAATTTAGGAGCTGAAAAAATACCTGCGAAGGTCGAAGAGGTCGTACGATCGCTGTTTGTGCTCTGCTGCACTCAGTTGTTTTGATATGTTGAATGTTTTCTACAAGATTAACACAAATATGTCCATTATAGCAATAATACAGAATACAAAACTTTGAGGAGTTTTGTAACAATGAAGATACTTCAAGAAATATTTTTCTCGAATTGCCTTTCTCAGATAAATAGTAATCTACCATTTTACGGTGGTTAGGAGGGGGCGGGAAGCTCTGGTTCTTGTATTATACAAAATTATTGATTAGTTTAACAGGGCAAGATTGGGGAAAGTAAGTATTTTCCATGTTGTCAAAGTTACTAGCAGCAGTGAATGCTTTAGAGCAAGCACGCAGCTAAGGAGGGCTGTGCAGAATCACTTAGTTTCTTTTTTTTCTTTTCCTCCCCACTCACTGTGGTGAGTGTTTCATGTTGGGACCCTGATGCTATCAAGCCCTGTGTAGAGAACTGGCTAGGGGAGGGACATAGTTGCTCTTAGGAGGGGCAAGAAGTGTTGCCTGCAAACTGCTCAAAAACAGGTGTTTATCAGTTTTGACAATGTTACAGTAATTCCTGGAGTCATGGAAGAAGAGTTGACACTTTTTGCTGGCTATTTAATTGTCTGTTATAGGTGGAAATTTTTTATCGATTAAGAGCTGCCAACTGAAGAGCCTTGATACGTGCTTTAGAATAATACACTGCAAACTGTGATGCATGAAATTACTGACAAGCCATAGTCTAGGCACTGTTTTGCAGGGGAGCTGTGGTTCCAGAGAAAATGGGAAATGAATGGATAGCACAGCCAGCATCCATGTGAAACCAGTGCTTTTCGTAGCAGTCGGTCAGGTATTGGCTGTCACTGGACTGTGACTGCCTGTGGAAACTGGGTTGCTGGCAAAGAGAAGAAAACCTAAACTGAGTAGTGCTGAGCATTGGGAACATGTCCTCTCCCTTCCCCTGCTGCTTTCCTTCCATCCCTCCCTCCCCCTGACCCACCAAACAAAAGAGATCATAAAACTTATAGTGGGAGCAACAGATTAAAGGGCAGTTGTTTTCACCTGATTTTTTTTTAATATTGCTTAATTATTAAATATACCACTAAAGATTGACAGTAGTATTTGGGTTTTGACCTAGAGAATGGGGATTTAATATAAACTGTGACCACTGTGCAGATGTACAGTGTTAAGCAAGGTGATTTTGTTGTCTGCCTGTGAGGTATGGCTAGGCACGTAGTACCACCCATGCTGAAATTTGGAGAGATTATAGTTTCTTCATGTCTTCTATCCCACCCTCTGTGGCTGTTGTAGCTGCAGCCCCTGTGATGGGGCTGTCCCACAAGTTGTTTTTGTTTCTTTCCTACAATGGGTCAAGCATATTGCTTCCTAGATTGTTCTGTGCATTTTCTTTTCTGTCTCTGCTGTGTGTTCTCTTCTCTAAGCCACGTAGTATATTTCTACTCTTATGCTTTTCTCCTCATCTGCAGTATTGCTGTTCTGCTCCTTTCCCTCTCCTCTTTTTCATCTCCTTCTCAATCCTTTTATCAGAGGTGTGGTAAGGCTTGTCTCAAGTCTAAGCTCTGTTTTACTTTTGAAGGAATCATTTTATATAAAGAATAGTTCAGAATTATGAAATATACTACATCAGACTTGTAGGCAAGGATGAATTTTTTTTTTATGTTCAAATGTGTGTATTTCACCAAGTTTAGGTTATTTCTGAACATGCAATTCTGATTACAAGTTAGGAAAAAGACAACTAAATTTCAGTGTGAACCAGGTGATACAATTTTGGGCCAGTACAGAACTGTCTTGCCTCATCTGAGACTGGTTTTGTGCATGTTGCTGGTCCATTCTAACCAAAGTAAAAGAGGTTGTCTGCAACCAATGCATCTTTAAGTTCTTAAGTAACAGTAACAGATCAGCTTGGTATGCTCAAAAACATGTGTGATACTGTGCTTTTCCAGACTAGTATTCCTTGTCACTTTTATCCCTAAGCTTTGGGGTTTTTGATGAATGTTATGATACTGTAGTATTAGTCATGCTCATTAGGAGCTTGTAGATTTAACCAGAGAGATTAAGTTCAAGAATGCCAGCTTGTCTGTTGCCATGTCTTGACTAAGAGTTAACTTTCTAGCTTGAGGACCTGCTGTCATTTGATGAGGGAATTGTAACACTTAGCAGTGGTACAAAGTGACTGCCAGCAGGTAGTTTTTTCCAGCACTGAATCTAGATGCTCCTTCCTGGCTATGGGAGGCAAATGTGGTTTAAGTTGGGTGTAGTCAGGGAGAGGCTCTTGCTCCTGTCTCCAGCTCTCTACTGGATTCTAAACACCATTTGCCTTACCAGTCTAGCCCTGCAGCTTGTTTCCAGCTTGCTAAATGTGAGACACTACGAGTAGAGCTTCAGGAAAATCTGTAGTCTTGTGCTGTGTTAGTTAAAAAAAAACCCAAAGTGATACAGGCAAAAGAGTAGGAGACAGGCTAGTGGTGGAGGGAAGGGGCACGTCATTTTAGTCTCAAATCTGGTATAAGTGTGTCTGTACATGCACTTACATAAAAAAACATGCTTGCAGATTCAGGGAGGCATGAGCAACACATGGGATTGCTGGCTGCAAGCTCAGGTTGACAGGATTTGTCTTCATACACTGTATAGCAAGGTAGAAGTCAGCTCCAGTTCTGCTAGGAGACACCCATTTTTGGTTTAAATTATTAGTCGAAATAAGCAGTTGGGAATACATACTGAGGTCTGGTCAGCAGATACTGCAAACTAATGGTTCAGCTTTCGCTCAGGGTTAGAGCTGACTTCTTTTTACTTCAGTTTTACACATTGCTTGAATCTAGTTATGTTACTAAGTTGAACTTTTTTTTTTAATAGACCTAGTATATTATCTCTGTTTTAGAGCTGGGAGATGGTGCTTATAGGAACTCCAAGTGTTGGGGTTATTAGCCTTGGAGCTGAAGTTCATTTCTCTGGAACTTGAAACAGTGCTCTTGTTACTGAGCAAGTCAGGAATTTCTTGTATGGTGACTCTTAATGTAGTTACTCTGTTTTCAATATTCATTGATCCTATACATAGTCTGTTGAAAACTAAGGAAATTCCAGAAACAAACCCAGTTCAGAAGGAATTTCAGCTTACAGTGCAGTTTTAACTGCAAGTAGTCAGACGATAGGCTACCTACCCAGCAGTTTTCAGTGAATACTGAGGTTACTTGCTGTAGTACACTTCCTTCATTCTCCCAGTGGATAGAGAAGTCTTGCACATGTCGTAGTCTTCCTTCATAACTTCTGGCTTTAAAACCAGACCTATGGTGTCTCACTTGTGCCCATTAACTGAGCCATTTGCTTACATAGCCATGATGGTGGTTTAGGGTTTTCAAGTATACAGCATAGCTTCAGATGTGGTGGGTTGAAGTAGGAAGGAGATTCCTTGTGCAAATACATGATACCTGCCTTAGGGCCTCCCCCTGCCAAGTCCCCATTCCATGTGGCTGTTAAAGTAAGGATAAAATGTGTCCTACAACCAAGAGCATAGCTGGGAAAGGAGAGCTGCTCTTAAAGTTGCAGTGTTGCTACAAGCTTCCCCCCACCTCAACCTTAACTGCTTTCAGTTAATAGCTACTTCTGAAAGAAATCTTTTTTAACTATCACAATAATATTTTCAGTCTCTACCTCCAACCACAGACCCACTTCAGGAGGCGAGAAATCTTGTCAGATACTAGGGAGTCTGTTTATTTTTATCTGGGAGTGCAATGACAGTTCTTAAGCTGACTTAATTTAAAGTGACTGGAATTAAATTGGTAATGGAGAACCACCCTCCTCATGTATCTTTGATCGTACTCTGAAGTGGTCCCAAATACTACAACAGCCTTCTGGTACTTGTTTAGAACTGTTAAAAATGCAGGAAATGGCAGTGGCGGGGAGCGGAGGGGAGATGCTTACATTTTTGACTAGCAACTGCCTTGTTGCTTGAGCGTTGTCTCTGTTTGTTTTTTGTTTATTAGTAGTATTGTTTGTGTGCAGGATCAGGCAAATACATCTGAGCTGGCTCCAACTAGAAATACAATGTGAGGAAACTGATGGAGTACAAAGAAATAAGACCACGTTGATCAGTGTGATTTTGGTGCATAGGCAGTGTAGCTAATGTTAAGTTTCTTTGTAGGTGCCGTGATAAAGCAAAGCGCTGGATAAAAAGTTTTTCCTAATGTTGGGAAAGGTGTGAAGGCGCTTCCTTGAAAGCGTAGCCAGTGAGTGGCGAAGCCTGCTGCTGCTGATCAGTTAGCAGTTGAAGTCGGCATCTTCATTCAGCCGGCCACACAGCAGGCTTAGAATGTAACTTTTGTTGAAAGCAAACCCGAGTTTATCCACATAATGGAGAGATATAAATGTCTGAAATACGTATACTTCGTCTTTCCTCAGTGGCATCGTTCAACTGGCAAGTTAAATGTCCTTTGGAGAAGCATCCTGCATAGATGTGACCAGGATAAGTCTGTGTAGGGTTTTTTGTTTTGTTTTGTTCTAGGCCGGAGAAGGATGTTGAAATAATAAAAGTTCAAGATGGTAAAAGTCTGCCAGAGATTGTCAGTTATTTTGCAGAACAAATTGATGAGGCTTACCCAAACTGTGGGTGGGGAGAATGTAGGGAAAAATTAAGTTTAAAGCTTGTTTGGGTTAAGGATCTAAATGGCTGTGGGGCAGATAGTAACAGAACTGCTAATTAAAGGAGAGCTTTTGGATGGGAGAGGGATGTAAGAGCTCCAACCTCGAGCTGGCTGCTAGAAGTCTGAGAGATTGTCAGGTGCTGAAACTTGGTTTTGGTGAAAGGGAGATGGTCTTGAATGGGAAGTGGACGGTAGTGTGTCAGCATAAAAGCAGCGGTTACATTTACCGATAAGATTTCTGAGAGAATGCATAGAGTCAGAAGAGAATACAACCTTGTGGGATCCTTAGGTAATTGTGTTGTGGATTAGGATTTTTTTTTCCCAAATTACATGATTATATGATTGAAGGTGCAAGCAGAGAGAGAAAAGAAACAGAAGACACTCATACAAATGAATGGAAGGAGACACACAGATGGTTGTTGGGGAGGGGTAGTAATCCAAGGAGAATGAGGATTAACAACTGATCCAGAGGTATGGGAAGAAGTCATTAAAGATCTCAATAGGGTAACTTCAGTTTAATGTAAGAGGCAGAAGACAGTGAAAAAGTTTAAAATGAACTGAAGAGGAGGAGTTCCAGGCAATGAGCATAAACAGCTTTCTACGCGTGTAAAGATTACAGGAATATGGTATTTGCATATAGGACAAGATTTAAGCATTTTGGGGGATTGCTTCTAGTTGTGTGATTTATTTTTTTATTATTATTATTTATTTTTCTTTGAGAGTTTGGGGGGGGGTATTAATTTTTGAGCACCTGGGTAAAGTATCTTTTGCATGTCTTTGGGACTGCCAATTTTAGACTGGTAGGCTTGGGATAAGGAAAAAATCCCCATTCTCAGTTGCAAGGACTGTTGCAATTTTTGCCTTCCTCTATAAAAGTTGACAACACAGTTAAAATTATTTACGAATTTCACCTATTAGGTTGCTTGGTTACTGTAAACCTTAAAACATTAGTAAGACTTTTTAGACAGGTTTCCTGTGGCACATCAGTTGTGGCTGGTCCCTTGCAGGGAAGTGTTCTGAGACCTTGGGTGGAATAAATATTTTGTGGATGTATCTGGAGTGTATCTCTGTCGCAGTGAAAGAGTACAAGAATGAAGCAGGCATGTGTGATATTTTCCCCGAGTTGTCTTCCCAATTTGTGCTATTTGTCACTCAGGAATTTTATGAGTTTTAGTGTTTTCTATTTGGTAACCCTCCATCCAGTCTCCATTAAACCCACACTATGGATACTAGAAGTTTGTGTCTTGTGGTAAGGAATTCCATGGGCATGATTATTTGTGGTGTGAGTAATCATATTCCATGTTGGTCTTTAAATCTGCTACATGCTAGCTCTCTATACTTTATATTGGAGGAAATAAAGGCTTCTGACAAAAGGCATTTAATACAAGGCCTGGTACAACAACAAATGGCTAAAACTAGTCATAACTTAGGAACAATATTAAGAATTTTCTGATGTTGTAGTGAAGTCTGGTAGGAAAGAAGAGAATGGAGTGGAGGGGCTTCTAACTTAAGTACTTTATGGACAAGATCATATAACTTGCTTATATTTGCAGCCCTGAATGATTTTGATTGCCCAAGAAATCTCTTCCAGCCAAGTACTTACAGTGTGGAAAGAAACAGTCTGAAAGCAAATGAGCAGCCCTGAATGCTGGTATGCTTGAACATGGAAAGTTAGAAAAAACTGGTGTTTAGGTGTAAGAAATGATGGGCAGTTGAAAGGCATCAGGTGGTGACGGTTCTTGCTCTTAATCTGTATGTAACCTCTTGCTGTCTGCCACATACTGCTAGCTTCCAGAGGAGATGTTTGCTTCGTGTCCTCTGACCATCTTGTTGGAGTGGCTGTAAGGGTGGTAAGGAGTCTCTGCTGCCCTGATCAGTGAGTTTATAGGGATCCTTTCTCACAGCTCCAGCATGTGTTCTCTTTCTGTGAGCATGAACAAGGAGTGGATTGGGTAGTTTTGAATTTCATTTCCATCCATGGTGGTCTGAGTAGTGACAGTGGAAGTAGGAGAAAAGAAAAGAAAAGAAAAAAAAAAAAAGAGGAGCAGATGCTGTTCCTGCTTTGGGAAAGCTTAGCAGCCTCCAAGTACTTCAGCTGTCTGCAGATTCTGGATAGGATCAAATCATTGTGTGTTTTCACCCACCATGAAGTCTAAAAGCTTCCTGTGGCAGCTTCTAAACCAAAAGTAATGCTTTAGTAAAAAAAAAGTTTCCTTTTCTTCTGTGTTCAACTATAGAAGATTGTGTGTGGTTTTGGTGGTTCTTTGTTTTGCTTTTTCTAAGTTTAAGAGTAATTAGAGGTGATTTGTGTAAAAATTCAACATAAATTTGGGCCATGAAAGTTATTTTCCACTTTGTTATGTGTTGATATGCTTCATATAAGTGTCATAGATACATGTATTAGAAAGTTCATGAAAGTTCTCAAAATGCAAATGTGAGACTGTACTTTTCAAAGGGAGAATTTGTATTTTTAAGACGTACAGAAACTGAACAGGATTGTGAATGCTGTGCATGGGGACAACTCTTCAGGTTTCTCACTCTTGTCACACCTTGATTAATTAGTACATCTGTCTTAATTAGACAAGCAATCATGTGGTCTTCTTTGCAGTCATGAAAGCTGGAAGAATCAGATATTTTTACCCTACCTAAATTCTTAGCATAAATTAATTCATCATGCATGCACAACTGGGCTCCTTCAGATGTTCTGGTTTTAAATCCATTACTTGATACATTTCTTTTGACTTAAGATTTGCATCTTACTTTCTGGAGTTTATGCTGTGAGTTTGTGCCTGAAGCCTACCAGTAAGCACTGGATTTCTACAGGCATTCAAGCTGTCCTACCAGTTTCACCTGTCAACTATAAGGAAAATTCAGAGAAGGGATGTTCAGGTCGCTGAATAAGCTAGTTTCTTGCTTCTAATTACACATCTGGTTTAACATGATTAGGTTTTTCTAATCAAAAACAATTAAAAATTCTCATGTCATATCAAACATGCAGCAGAAATGGAGTTTATTTGTAGCCTGTGCCCATGTATGCTTAGTGAATGTATCTGAATGTTTTGGAATTTTATGCATCATATGAACAGATTGGTAGAATGAAGTAAGCAGTAGCTTACTTTCAAGTAAGCTTTACCTGATACATTTCTGGGGTTTTTGTTGTTTGTTTGGTTTTTTTTTTTGAATTCTTAGAACATCAGGGAGATCTGTTAGCCTACCTGTCCTGTTGCTGAAAGGGAAAATCAAATTACAGACTAAATTACCAGTTTTCATTGGGAAGAAGTTTAACCGTGGAAGACCTCTGTTAGTCTGTCAATAAGCAAACAAAATTTTATTACATTGCAGGAGCTGTACAATGAAATAGACTTTACAGCTGCCATGAGTAAGTCCTTCATGTCTAGGAAAGCCTGAAGAATGTGTCTTTGGGAGGTGTTTAGCGAAGCAAGGTGAACAGCAGTGCTACAGCAGACTGTACCGGAGTCTTGCTTGAGTGGAGTTAATTTTCTTCACAGCAGCTCATATGGTGCTATGCTTTAGACTGATGACCAAAACAGCGCTGATAACACAGCAGTGTGTTAGCTGTTGCTGAGCAGTGCTTGCACAGGGTCAAGCCTTCCCTGTTCCCACTGCTTCTCCCAGAGAGTAGGCTGAGGAGGGGGCACAGCGGGGACAGCTGACCCCAACTGACCAAAGGGATATTCCATGCCATATAACATCATCCTCTGCAATAAAATCGAGGGGAGTTTTTCCAAAGTTGCTATTGCTCGGGGACTGGCTGGGCATCAGTCTGCTGGTGCTGAGTGATTTTTCTGCATCACTAGGAAAATTTCTTCCCTTCTTTTTCTCCTTCACTTTTTAAATTGTCTTTATCTCGACCCAGGAGTTTTCTTGCTTTTGTCCTTCTAATTCTCTTCCCCCATCCCACTGAGCAGCTGGGTGGTGCTTAGCTACCTGCCAGGATTAACCCACCACACAGGCTAAACTCAATGCTGGATAAATTCAAAGTAGTATGTGTTGAAAAGAGAATAACTTAATCTACTTCAGTTTTATTGACACGCAGTCTTAGATTGCAAAGTCAAATTATTGAAAACTTGCCATTATAAAATCGATGGCTTGTCATCCGGAATGCCTTGTGCAAATGGATCACTGCTTTTTAAGAATATTTAAGTAAGGAGAGCTTAGTGATTTCTTAAGAGGTGGAAAGTCTGTAGAAAGTAATGAATGACAGAGAAGAATATTGTTTGGAGTGTTTCCTTTACCTCATGATGTGCTAGGCAGCCACTCGATGAAATGGAATGCAAGTCAAAAATTTGAAAACTAATTGGAAGAGATGTTTTAATTCCCTGTCTAGTAAGTCATACTTAAATTCATGGCTTCTTGTGTTAAGTAAACTAACCAACCAAAGCTTTAAGGTTTGTAGAGAATGTGTATACTACCTGGAGATGAAAGTGCCCGTTTGTTTTTAGGATCAGTTGCAACAGTTTAGAGAACAATGTGAATTCTAGCCCTTCTGTGGTACAGTTTCTTGCCCCCCTGCCTTTAACGCATTCGGACTGTGATCATCTGAGACAGGATACTATGCAACTGGTCTCTGGGTCTGACCTATTAGAAAGAGGTATTTAAACTGTTTTGTAACTTAAATTTCTAATGCATTTGGGTTTTGGTTTGGAGAGCAGCCAGCTGACTTTTTTGTCACTTGAACAGAAACCTCAAGGTCCTGGGTTTTGATTCCTGTATAGTGGCTACAGATATTTTTCTAGATGAGCATTTCTCTCGCGTCTTAAGTCTAAAGCTGTATTTTCTAAACTTTTTTTTGTTAGTGGATCACTATCAATCTTCACAACTTCTGGCACTGGTATTCACCCTAACTAAAATTTTAAGATGGTGATCCTGCTGTCTACTATCACCTTACAAATGATCAGTGCTCTTCTGAACACAGTTTGGGAGCTGTGCCTCAAAAGCTTGAAAAATGGTAGGGTGGAAGCTGCTGTTGACTAGGCACAGCAGGCTTGATCCAGTGTGGTTTAGGGATGGTATACTCGTAAGCTAATATTTCTGTATTGACATAAATCAGTCCATTGTGTACTACAAATGAGTACCCCTTAATTGCATTGGAGGTGCGAGTGGGTGCTGGTAACTGATGCCTTTGCAAGTTAAATGGGATGCATTTGATGGAATGGTAACAGCTTTGTAAAATGGGTAAATTCTGTTCAGCTTCCCTTGGAAACAAGATTTAATGCAATGGAGTTGTCTCCCATTTGTCTTACTAATGTGGCCCATTAAGAATGTATATTATTAAATGCTGCTTTCTTCTGGAAGTCAGTCAGAGTTTCATGCCCTGAAAACCAGAACAACAGTGCCTGAAAGGCATGTTCTTCATTTTATAGAGGATGTGATGTTCAGTATCATCTTATGTCCTTTTTGCCATGGAGGGGTTTAATTTTATCTTATGTCCTTTTTGCCATGGAGAGGTTTAATTTTATCTGTAAGTGCTGTAACAAGTGGCTGACTGCTTTGGGTAAACATTTGTCCTTCATACCTAAAATAAGAAACTAAATGTGGATCTCATGTTTCAGTTTTTACCATAAAGCCTAACATGTTGGAAGGCAAAACTAGTTATCTGGCAGAAAGATAGCTTAGCTTATTTTCCTCCCAACACATTGAATTCTGTGAGCATGTTGCTGGCATTTTTAGTCATGTAGGTACCAGGGGGGAAAAAAGTGTGATCTTTCAAGCTGTATGTGTTGAGGTAAGTAATTCAGTACTTTGAAGTGATATTTCAAAATCCATACTACTTGGAATATTCTCACTGTTGTACCCAGTACTCTTTCACTGTTTAGAATTTTTTTGAAGCTCTAAGGTATGTTGCACATACCTTACATACATACATAACACTTGGCTAAAGTGAGCTGAAATACAGTGCTAGGCTGAGGAAAAAATGGAACCAGCTGACTAGTTTTGAGAACTATAAGACTAGATATTCAGAGTTGTCCAGCCTCTCCACTTTCAGAGAATATCTTCACATTGATTTTTGAAGGGCTTCTCAGTCTCTTCGTTGCTGTAAAATACTGGAAACTGAACTGGTGTAAGGAAGCATTTTTAACTTACTGAGACTATGCCAGTTTCTACTCTGATGTTAGAAAAGTGGTGTAAGAGTTATTTAGGGATGGAGCCCTGAATTTCTTACTGAATCAGGAATGACCCGATTTACAGAAATAAATGATTTATTATGCATTGCTTAAATGCTTGTGGCTGCAGTACTAAATATATATCAGCAATGTTGTTATGAATACTTACTGTCCATAGAAATAGTTTACATGAGTAAAAGAAATGAGGAAATTAAGTGCTATAGTTCTGTTTAATTTGTCTAGGTAGTAAGACTGAGAATTTTTGGAATCTGGAATAATTTTCATTCATTTCCTTGGAACTTCACATTTGCAAAGTTGAACATGTGTTTTGGTGACTTCCTGAATCACTACTTGCCCGATTGAAGATGCACAAGTATATTACTTTCTCTGGTATGTTATTAAGCTACACACTGGACACATCTTGCAGTCTGTATTGGCAGCTTCTGTACTATCCCTTAGTATTGTATAGCCCATACTCTTTCATGCTCTTTGCTTTTGAAAATTGAATCAACTTTCAAATTGTTATAAAAACATAAACCTTTTCTGATCTACAAATCTTTTAAAAAGAAAACAGTTAGCAATTAGAATTTGGAAGCAGATCTCCTAATTCAGTAGCATGAATTCCTAGGTGGTAACTGTTAAAAAACATATTTAGATTCTCTCTTAGTTACAAAACAAAGGGATCAAAAGATAATGGATGGACGCGGACAAAACGGCTTTGAAATAATGTTAAGCATTCTTTGTTTCAATAAAATGCAAACTTTGTTCAGTTTACTGGATTAGTCATACGAGTGCATGTTTTGGAGTAGATCAGAAATTTTCTCACGGGGAACCGATTTTGTCAAAAAACGCTGATGTGATTCAGTTAAAATGTTCTGTGGGAATCGTGTCAAAACTCTTGATGGAATTGATAAACCCACTGGGGTTTCTGCCTGCCTGCTGTGCTGGAGCTGCCGGCTCCAGGCAGGCAGCCCGGGCGCTCGGTGGGTCGGGGGGCTGCGCCACGCCGGGGCTCCTGCTCCCTGCGTTCCCAGGCTGCGGGGGCCGCACGCCCTCCCTCCGGCTGGGGGTGAGTACAAAGCTGTTCTGAAACTTCTGCTTCAGGGAGCCTGTCTGTTAGCTGGAAAAAAATAATTTGTTTTGTTTTTTTTTTTCTTGAGATGGAGTCTCTCTCCAAATCACTTTCTTGGAGCGGGATTTTTTTCTTTAATTTTGCCACAATTTGGGTGTGAGAAGGGGATGGTGGGGGGAAGAGAGGCTTTAGAGGGAATGCTTTGCAGGGTGAGATTTCTGCTTTACAGCAGGCGCTGGTAGGGACTGAAGGAGGGGGCTGAAGGGCTACATGCACAGATGGTGATAGAGCATACTGTACCAGTCTGGGAAAATGATTAATCAATACTACAGGGATTTATTCTAGTATTTCGTTCTTTTAATTTAGCCTTCTGTTTCTCTGCTCAGGAGTTCTGTGAGAGAATGTTCTAAATGTGATGCTGATTCAGGATCCTGGTGATTTTTGAAAGTAATCAAAACAGTTCCCTAACTGCTTTTTAGCTGGATCTTGTTGCAAATGGCAGTGAAGAGAACAAATGTTCTATCCATGTTTCTAATTGCAAGTTGCATAAATATGGCTAGGATTTTGATGAAGGGGACTTGGGGAAGTAATACTGAGGAATAGCAAATCATAAGTGAGCAAGATGCTTAATGCACGTTTTTCATAGTCCTATTGCACTTGAGTTGCTGTGGGCAACCTTCATTCTGATACTTCCCAAGTTTTGAGAGCATGCCTTTCTGACTTTATTGATCTCTTAAAAGGAAGCCTGTAACTTCATAAATCTTGTTTTCAGCAAAATTAACTGCAGCAGGAGCTCCGGTCCAAGTTCCCCCCTTAGGACCGGGAACTGCTGGGTTTTAGAGACAGTGCTCTGGGTGCTGTTACGCCTCCCTGTTCTGCGGTGGGGCCATCACCACCACCTGGTAGCCCCGGACGCCTGGGACCTTCAAGGCCAGCAAGGGAGGGAGCAATCGGCCTGGCACCCAGGAACCTTGAGGCTGGTATGGAGGGGAAGAAGAAATCCGTTTGGTTTGTCTGCTTGGTTCACAGGACCTTCAGGGCCTGATAATGAGGAGAAAGAGAGCGAATTGTGACCTGCTAGGTCACAGAGAATGGCTGCTTGCCTCCTAAAATGATGGTAGTTGTGCTAACCACATTGCCAGGATCAGGAGCAGGGGGTACCGGTCACAGAACAACCCTTTGAACAGTTGGCTTCAGTGTGAACAATGAGTTTGGTAGCGACTTAAGCAACAGAGGGCTGAGTTTTACAGTGGAAAGTTGTTGACTATATTGATGATAATAGGTGCTCCCAGGCTCCCTCCTAATAGCAGTGACAGGCATTAGTAGCAATTAGGGTTGTTTTATGCTGGAGGAATGACCTACAAGTGATTGAAAGCCAGAATGTTAACTGCTAGGATGGGAAGAAGTTATTTAGATTAATAAAAAGATGCATTAAGAAGTAGTGGAATGCGTAAAACAAAGTCACTTAAGGCAGAATATCAAGATTGTAAAGCAGTATGCCATAGGATGTTTTTTCCGAGGAATTAGTAGAAATTCTTCTTCAAATGTTTGTGTATTGACCAGATGAAATGCACAAATACCCTTTAAGAAGCACTTTCATGTTAATGGAAGATCGTGAAGCAAAATACTCCTTTAATTTGTCTCTTCTAAAAGAGCACGTTTGAGTTCTAGAAACGCAATATATAGCGTAACCTCAAGTGGTGTTCACAAAGCCACTTGAAATAGACTGCTACTTTTCACTGTCATCCTTAAGTAGGGCATAGGGCCCCTAAATACCCATGGAAATCTAAGTGCAAGGAGCAAAAACTAGGCTCTGATCCAAAGCCAGCTGAAGCTGATTAAGAGACTGCTTTTGGTGACCGAGGGCTCTGGCTTAGGCCACTAGCAAGCTAGAATTGAGTCTCAGGTGTTCAGACAGACTTTTTTGGTTAGTTAAGTCTGTGGGTTTTTCTTTTGATTCACATTTGAGGTGCTGTCTGTGATTATAGGAGGTGTCCCAGTATGTATACCACCTAAAGTGTTACGTATTTTCACTATTGAGTTTTAGAAATAGTAAGTGGGTAATACTCAACACCTTAACTACACTTAATCACCAGATTACATATTGTTCTGTTTTTATTTAAATCACAGGTATACCTAATGATATACTTAGTCCTTTAAGATATGCCTACAGCTAGAATAGATTATAGGCAAGGAAAATATCTCTATTTTGCATAGTTTGCAGGTTTTTGTTTGGCTAGTTTTAGTGTGCTTCTCCATTCTTCCCCTCCTGTTAGATACTTAAACTTTTCAAATAGGGAAACGGAAGAGAGGACTATGTTTTTCAAATAGGAAGTGTCTGTAGAGTTGCAAATATAGGTTAAAGTGAGAGGTGATGGTCTGCCTGACTCAGATGATTGTTTTATTTTACTTGTTTGCATGCTTATCTTCTATTTTGGAAATAGAAAATAAAATGTTTACATTTTATCATAATGTTTTTTTGAGTGTAGTCCAAGTTAGTTCTTTCATTTTATTTCCACTTGGCATGTTGCCCCACTGAGTTTTACAGCTTGGCCTGAACTTTTTATACATGTATGTAGTTATTAGTTATCTGTGTGCTGTGTCTCCACTTTCTTCAAGTTGAGAAGAGTTGGAAAGTCACTTTTGGAGTTGGGACAAGATTTCATTCCAAACATTAATAGAAATGAGAGCTTGTTCTCTCTTCTAGCTGAGCTAGATTGCTTATATACTATTCACCAATAAGAATTTCCACAGTACACAAAATTTTTTTTAAAACTCTTATCTAGCATTCTGTAAAGCATCATGAAAAGTGGGTTTTAGCACTTGAAGGTCAAAATGTTTGCATTGGTTTGGGGAGGATAAATTGGAACTTGTTTTAATTAATTTCTTTTATGTTTGACCTTTAGGTTCCAGCAAGATGTGGAGTGACAGTCCGAGACAGCCTAAAGAAGGCTCTGATGATGAGAGGTCTTATTCCAGAATGCTGTGCTGTTTACAGAATACAAGATGGGTATGGTTTGTGTATGATTGTTTTTGCTCTTAGAATCTTTTCTTGGAGTTACCCAGTATGGCCAATTCTATCCAACATTGTGGAAGTTGTTTCCAAAGTTCAGAATGATGTGATACTTTGCACTAAAACAATTTGCGCCTTGAAGACATGTCTAAAAAGAATGGTAAACTCCTAGAAAAAGAATTAATCACTTCAAGAACAGGTATAGTACAGAGTAATATGCTGTATAGACTGTTGGCAAAACACTCATTAATCAAACTCATGCTAATCAAGTATTAAATAGGTTTTGTTAACTTTTTGGGGTTTATTTGACTTGGTTATAGTGCATTCTTAACTGAATATAGGGTTCCTGTGGGGGGAAAAAAATTGAGTTTCCAGCCCTAAAAAGTTTGTAGGTTATCTTACTGCACAAAATTAGCCATCTCTTTGGAACTCTTACGGAACAGGTGCTTTCACAAGCGCTTCATTTGATCAGAAAGGTACCTGCCACCTTGGAACCAAGGAATCAGTCACTGGAGCTGACTGAAAAAGTGCATTTTGTTCACGTAGTTTGTCCAGGGAAGGTGTGCTTCCCTTGGTGTGTGCTGAGCTTAATGTCTTGCCTTTAAAGTTTCCGGCAGTTAGAGACTGGGTAGCAAACCCCCACAGTGCAACTTTCTACCTGATCTCACATCTTCAGCAGGAGACCTGCAAGGGCTTGTGCACTGGTGCTAATGAAAGGCTTATTTACACTTTAGAGAGAAGAAGCCAATTGGCTGGGACACTGACATTTCCTGGCTCACAGGAGAGGAGTTGCATGTGGAAGTCTTGGAGAATGTGCCACTCACGACACACAATTTTGTATGTACTGGTTTTTGTGTGTACTGGTTGAGTAGGGTTAAATCAACTTTGTACTTTCAAATTCATATTAACAACTTTGAATAATATTTTGCATCTGTGGGATGTGGTGGGGGTTGCCAAAGAAGTTTTTAATCACAATAGCTTAAGTGAATTAGATAGACTAGTAATCGAAGTAAGTGATGTTGGAGTACTTGATCACCCTTAAAACTTTCACGTCTGGATGGAATACACCCTCTAAAATCTATAAATGTAGGGGGTTTAAATCAGCACTGCATTGCAGAGCTGTAATAATAATCTACTATTTTTGTATTGCTGTATCTATAAAATGTATTCTGGGCCTCCCTGCTGGCTCTGCAGCAGCAATTAACTAATGAACTAACTATTCCCAGAGCGGTGCTGACATCATCAGTGATGCTAGTGCACAAATATGTTTTGACCTGATAAGGCACCAAGTAAATGGAAGCTGCTAAACATAATTCATCTAAACAGTTCCAGCTACATACCAAATCCTGGAAATAATGTTTGTCACATTGAGAAGAAAGACCTTTTATTTAGATTATAAAAACAAAATTCTATTTGCAAGCTATTTAAACTATTTTACTTAAGCTGGTTTGGCTATGGCTAGTTAGCTGAAAGTCTAGTAGGTTTAACTTTTTTTTTATATCCTTCTGAAATTTTGATTATTACCTGTAGTAATACAACTAGAATGTTTTTATGCCATGTATTGCTGAATTTGAAAATGAAACTAAATCTCTTCCCCCCCCCCCATATGAGGATAATTTATGCTCACCCTTTTGCAATTTTAAATGTTTCTGAGTTTCAGTAGTCAAAATTATAACTATATATGTAACCATATAGAAAAGCCATATATAAAAGCCATGTGAATATTTCCAGTCCTGTGAGTGTTGAATAGAAATGTCACTTGGCTCCTGGAAAAATTAGAAGGTGAGATAATCTTTCAGCAGCTTTTGTTTTTACAGGCTGTATCCAATTAAATTCTGAATGTTTGTCTCTAGCATGATAATAGTGCGCTGTTTTGCTTCAGATTTGTTGCTGTTTTTCTTACTGCTAGTGAAGTGAAGCATTCATTCCGATAAATAGTTGAAAGAAAATTTTAAAGCATGAAGACTATTTCAAAAAGGAGACAATCTTTTATGTTAAATCTGTTTGCTATATAAAAAGGTAGCTCCAGCATCAAAAAAGAGGCTTGTAGGTGTATTTGAGGGAGATAAAAGCAAATAGGCTATCCTTAGGCTTACAGAAGGTCTCTAATTATGATTATTTTTGACAATGTAGGTACGAAAAACATTCTTCACATTAGCATTCTGCGACTTTTGTCGAAAGCTGCTTTTCCAGGGATTCCGGTGCCAGACATGTGGCTACAAATTTCACCAGCGTTGTAGTACAGAAGTGCCACTGATGTGTGTTAATTATGACCAACTTGAGTAAGTAATCACAACTGGTTTTAAAGTTGAGCCTTTTATTAAGCTTACAACTGTCAGTGATTTCTTATGTTAAATCTGTAATTCAGGAAGTCAGAGGAGGTGCCCGAAAAAGATACAGGAGTTGAACTGTTCTTGTGAGACTGCATAATTCATATTCTTTCTGTGCTAACTCAGACAACCAGTTCATATTTTTTTGCTGGACTATGAAGTGCTTTCTTTGAAGCATGAATGGGGTGGCTGAGCACTTGACTGTATCAGACAGACTTCTCATTGTTCGCAGTTGTTATTCTTAATCAAAACTGGTTCTTTATTATGTGATGGCTAGGGCCCTGTTTAAATGTTTAGATGCGGGTTTAGATGCGGGTTTGTTCTCTTCACCCTGAAAAAAATGTTAAGAGACACTAGTTTAATATGGTGAAATTGCAGTTGGTTTTACAGTGATTGAAGATAAATCCATTAGTGAGTTTGATGCCTGGGTAAGAAACATAAGAGAGTGTCCCAAACAGTCACGTGCTCTTGAATTTAATTATTGATCTATTTGTGTAAGTCTTTGAAGTAGCTTAAGGATCTGGTGTAAACTGGCTCTGTGTTCTATTTCATCGGTTTCAGCAGAGGCTATTAAGTCTTTTAAATAGACTTTCATGTAAGGAATCACTTAAAATGCTAGTTTTTCCCCCAAGAATAAATTTAATTTCTGCTTATGTCAATATTTGTAACTGTTTCCTTGGGCATCTCTAGAGTTTGTGCTCAGGGCTTATGGACAATGGTTCTATCCATTTGGCATTTGGTTTTTGGCATTGCATCGGTGCAAACTTTAAAATAAGTTTGTGTACTCAACATATAGGTATGAGTTGTGCATTCTTGAGGAACCAGATGTTTGCAATTTCAATTAAGAGATTAAAAAATTACTTTCTGCAAAAGTATGTTTAAGGCATGATCTTTTGATCCTTTGTTAAGTAATATTTTTAACAGATCTTGTAGATTAATGTTCATGTAGTCTATGTAAAATTTAGAATTTGATCAGTGAGGGGTTGTTTTTGGTTTGTTGGTGGGGGTTTTTTCAATCTTTGACTGTTATATTGTGAAGCTTCTGGGTTTTGCACAAGTTAGGTTGTTTTTGTTTTGTTCTTGTCTCACAGTTTGCTGTTTGTCTCCAAGTTCTTTGAACATCACCCCATATCACAGGAGGAGGCCTCCTTAGGAGACACTGCCCCAGCATCTGGATCGTACCCCTCAGTGCCCCCCTCAGATTCTGTTGGGTATGACCTTATTCCTGCTGTTTAATAACATAACATTTCAGTACTATATGCTTAGAAACACTCAAAATACTGCTTTGCAACTCTCTCTACTTTTTTGTAATCTGGCTTGTTGTGCAAATATATCCACCTATGCTTAACTTCAAAGAAGTGAATGTTTTCATTAACACGAATGATATAAATCAGTAGTAACCTAAGTTAAACATGTGCATAAGTGTCTGTAGAATTGGGGCCTTACCTGTTAAACTGATTTCTTCTGCATTGTAGCTGAGACCTGGTCTAAACTGGAAAGATTTTATACTTAAAATTAATACAAACCAAAACTATATCCTCACAAATTCTTTTAGTGTGTGTTATCAAACTACAGTTTATTTGCCTTGAAGTGACATACCTCTGTTTCAGAATAAGCCACGCCACCATAAGATTGGTGTGAGCAGATGCCAATTCCAGGTTCCTAATACTGCTTTAGTAGCTTTTCCACATACACATTGCTTTAGTGTCCTCCAGACCAGCCGTCTTCCTCCTATTTAGATGTTGGGATATACTCACAGCATCCATTTGCTGCAGATCCAGGTTTTGTAAAATTAGACTTCTAAAAGTTACCACAGCCTCCATCCCCTGCATTTCCAACAAAGATTCTGGACCCTGTCTCTGTGAAGAGATAAGTGATCATATTCAGATTATGTTCCCAGTAGCTAAGAGATCACTGCCACCACCCAGCACTAGTAGATAGTTGAACAAATCTCCAGGAAAGAGTAACTCAAGAATGTGTATCAAAGTCAAGAAGCCTGATGCAGAGTTATTAAGAACACCAAATACAAAAGCCTTCAGAAAAACATTCCTAGGACATGTGTGCTGCATGGAGATGAGCTGAATTTGACAGAGAGGCTCCCTTGGAATAGTGAGCATTGTGCCCAAACTAAAGCAGAAACACATCTGGAAGCTACACAGGCACCTATGGACTCTAACTAGAAGAGAAATTCCCTGGACAGCCAAGACTATTTTACGAAACATCAGATATGATGCCTTCCAGGAAAATAGACTGACAGTCCTGCAGAGGGAACTTCATTTGGTAAGTACAAAGAGAGGTGATGTTCTTATTTGTACTATTTTGTGCAGTTTCAAGTAAATTTTGAAGTGCCTCTTCCAGGTAGTGGATTCTGCCTCTATATCCCGTGGATGTTATGTTAGTACAGCAGATTGTGGACAGGGCTGTTGATGAGGTTCTCTAAGCTAAGCAGGATCTGCCTTTCTTATGGTACAGCTGAAATTATAACCATGCTAGAGCTATTAATCTGTGAAGAAACTTGTTCATAGCAACTGTTAAATGCCTGCAGATTCCAAAGGCACTATATAGCCCCAATCCTAATACTAGTATATGCTAAATTTTCCTACTTTTCAATTGCCTCTGCCTCACATTTGTGCTTTCTTACCAGTTTTCGAAAGATACAACAGGATGGATTAACTTAATTGATAGATGCACTACTTCAGGCAGTCTTAGTTTTGTGAAGTAAAAACTGAAAGGAAAAACTGAGACCAAAACTGGTTAATGCCTTAAGTTTTTTAACTTCACATATATAAAAATATTAACATTTAAATATACTTGCCAGTTGAGGTTAAGGAGCTTTTCCTAAGTGTCGCATCTGTAAATGTTTGTGGTTGCAGGAGCTGTAAAAGGTTTCTAGCTTTCTACTTTTTGCTTTTTTGCCTTGCTGTACACCTCATTATTCAACAGGGAAAAAAAAAAAGCATACATCATGCCTTCAAAATTCTGTTTTGAAAATCGTTTATGATTATCAGCTGGTGTTCATAAGTAGTACGCATGTTACAAAGTCATGCATTTTCCCCAAGCATCTATGTTTGTAGTATTTCTTTTCCAGAAGCAGCTCAGATGCTATTGTATGAGCACATAGCACCGTCCATACCTTTCTCCAGTTACCCTTTGCCTTTCTTTACTAATATGTCTCTGCTTTTTAAAGACATAACTGTGGAAATATTAATTTATCTCAATTTTTTTTAGAGTAAAAAAAAAAAAAAAGCCTTTTCTATGAAAACATATACTTACTCATGGTTTTGTTAAAGGGTACTGCTACCATATGGGACAACAGTTCAGCTGGAATAAAAAAAAAAAAAGGTCTGACATTTGAGGTTATCTTGTATGGGAAGAGATTAAGGGATTGAAATTTGAGAGTTGGGCAATGGGATTGAAAATGTGAGGAACTAGAGCTTTATTAAGAGTTATTAGTTTAATAATTGTTCCTTTCATTTCTCTGTTCTCCTAGCATCTTGCATGGCACAGCCCACAGAGGAAGGGATGTTACTAATCGTTTGGTAAACGTGAGGAAAGAGAAGGCAAACATCCTTCTTCATCTTTAGCCTTGTGAAGGGATTCCAGCAGCAGGCAAAGTGCTCAAAGGAAGGAAGAGTTTGTGTTGCAAGACAAGCTCAAGAGCAAAGGCGTGTATGACATGCTGAGAAGTTCTCAAGAGATCAAATGGAGAAGTTGGAAAGAGAAAGGGACATAAAGGAAAAGACCATTGGACATGATGCAAAAGCTGCTAAACATGCTGGAGAACTTTGTTTCACTTTGCTCATGTGTAACATCCTAAAGTAATCCAGTCCTGTAGCCTTTCATTCTTCCAACTGTAAGCCATAGGCAGTCCCTCCAGATGTTCTTCCCCAAGAGAAGGGAGCAAATACTGTCCCATTTGCACATTTCTGAACCCCTTATAAAAATGTGTCCAGCCTCCACATTAGGTCTCTTGTCCCATTTTAGTTTTTTCAGTTTGCACTATCCTGTTGTGCCAAAGCAGTCATTTTAGCTATAATCTGCACTTAAATGGGAAGAATTTCTAAAGTGTAGGTCTCCCTAATAATAGCCATTTGTAATAAAATTGAAGTACGCAAACTATATATAATACATTGTATTCATTTCATTCATTGCACTATCATAAAGTTTCTTCTGTATCTTTGCTCGTAAAATATGAGCACAGAATTTCTGTGAACCCAGTTCCCTGGATCTTACAGATGTACGAAAAGGAGAGAGATTAGCTATTCAGAATATTCCAAAGTTGTCTTTTTCAACTTCCATCCGTTCTCTCAGATGTTGTGATGTTGGGCAAAACTCAGCAAACTCATGAGGCAGATGTTGTGGGCAGGGTAAGTAACCTGTGGAATGGGTGGTAAGGGGGTGCATGGTCAGAATTTGAGTAGCACAGAGGCAGGTTGGACTCGATAGAAACTGAGAGTTTCTGCTTTGCTTGGGGCAGAACACTGCAAGTAAGCGGGTTGGCAACATCTTGGCTCTTTGAAAAGCAACATTTCCCAACATGCTTGATCTTCTAAATTTGAGGAAGAAAGGGGGACTGTCTGGTGCACCATTCTTGGAAGCTTGCCAGTCCCTGTCTTAGAGCAGGCTCCAGCCTGTGATTAAACACCTCTGCTTTCCTTTCTGTCTTCCAAATGTTCACTGATCATTCTGCCTCAGCTGAAGATGTTTAAGTGTCTAGAAAAGCTTCTGAAAAGCCAAGGAAACAAAGACACAGTCTTATAATATTGTATTTAGTACTACAACACCATTTAGATCCCCGTATGTTTTAAGTGGTCAAAACCTTTGTTTCATTGCATAAAACAATGATGAACTTTTCCCCTAAAAATTCGGGCACCAGACCTTTTCCAGACCACTCAATGTAAATGTTAGCAAACTTCCTACAATATCCAGTTTGATTACCAGAATCTTCAGAAAAATCATCTGCAGTCTGTACAGCAGGTGAAGGAAACCTCTTGGTCCCCAAGACTTTATTTGCAAAAGCATGCTAGTGAACTGCAACCTGGTTTGGAGGAGTAATGACAGCTGTGGGGGTTCTCTTGATAGCCCCTGGTATATGAAGCTATCGGAAATTTTAGGAAAGCATTGTTAAGCTTTGATCTGGGCCCAGAGGCCAGTATAAATGCACACTGTTGTGATAATCCTGGAAGTTGTTTTATACCTAGAAGACAACATGGATGAAAATGAGTTATCATAGTATAGAAAAATGCACTAATCCGTATGAAGTTCTGACTATTACAGATCTGTCCCATGATGCTTTTAGACTGACTTCACAGGATGCTGTAAGAGTGATCTTCTCTAGCTTGTAGTTACAAACTTGTACTGCTATCCTTTTCCTCAAGTCAGCATTTGATTTGGGCTTATTGACAATTTCCAGGCTGCAGAGGTGGGGAAAGAAAAAAATTACTTTGTTTTCTGGCAATGTCTATGGAGTACCACAATAATTAAATTATAATATGTTCGGCCTTCAAAATTTACAGATTACCTGCTTGCTAGTGGAGCAGAAACACCATTGTATCCCAGATACTTAGCAGTCCTTAGAAACTGCTTGAAAATGGAAGTGTGCTGTGTTCTTCATTAACAGCAGTTACAAAAGCCAAAGCAAATCATACTCTGGTGTAAACAAACAAACAAAAAAAGCCTTGGTATGCATTATTAGCTTGCAATAGGTTTGGCTTTGGTATGAGTGTGCAGTCTACCAGGTGGATAGTGTGTACTACACTGAGCCCTGTGGCTAAACTGAGATGCAGTTGTTCAGACTGGGAGGCGGAGAAGAAAAATCTCAGTCTAGTAGAGATGCTGTCATTTTAAAAGGGAAATGGCACAGCCTATAACTGAAGCTAGGTGAATGTGAATTTTCAGTTTAAGTATTTGCCAAACTACAGCAAAATAAAAATCCAAGCAAAAAAATCTTGAAGCCTAACCAACACTCTTAAGAAAAATCTTTCCTGAGTAGACCAGCTCTTAAATGTATGAAATATCACGTTGGTGAGTTAAAGGAAATTGAGTAAAATCTGTATTAAATTTTTCTTTTGTATTTGTAAAGTAAACTAACTTCTGTCATTGCAAGTTCTAAGATCTGGCAGAGGTTTTATAAAATTGTTTATATAAAACTTAGCATGTGTGGGCACTCTTCTGAGTTACCTTCTTCTTTCCCGTGGACCCAATTTTGTAGACACATTGGCACTTGCTGTGATTGGCAAGGGGTAAAAATGTACATCTGTCTGCAGTTACTCTTGTCTCCTGACAAAACCTCTTTTCTATTTTGTCTTGATAAAAAGGGAGGGAACAGTGTGCTTATCCCAAATATGTGGTCCAAGGAAAAAGCATGCTCTGTCGTATTAGCAGAAAAGGTTATAACATATTAAATTGGGATTTGACAACTCTTATCAGCTTGTTGCCTGGGAAGCTGAGAATCGTTTGTTAAAGGAATACCCTCATCTAAGAGGCTGGAAGAAAGTGTGCAAGACGAGGTGGTATAACCTCTCTAATATGTCAGAATATTGACGTTCTTATTTGTAGAAGGTCTCCTCTAGCTAGCAGATAGGCTGTTAACTGCTTACAAAGGCCACAGGAGCAACAGAAACTTGGATTCTGGTATTTCAACTGCTGCTCGTTTAAGCTCTGGCCTGCTGTACATTTATGCCACAGTAAACAGTTCTTTGCAGTAGTCGTGTTCTGGTCCTCTTGTTGGGTTTTGGGTTGTTTGTTTTTTTTTTGACAATATGTTTGTTGGCACAATGTTTGCGTAGCCTACAGAACTAGTTTTATAACTCGACTGGAATAGACAATGTCACCCTTTTCCAAATAATGATGATTGGTCCTTTTAGCTCCAGTGTCCCTTCTACCCTCCTGGAGTAATTAAAATTTAGGAATACTATGAGAACAGGCTTTTGTAGCTAAGAGGATTGCTGCATTCTTTGTGGTGACGTGTTGATGCAGGTCAAGATACAGCTTTTGCCGCACAGGCAGAGGCTGGTGGTAATCTCTTCTGGGCTTGTGATCTCAGTAGGCCACCTTGGCTAGCAAACTGCTTGTGTCTTTCTCTTCACTAGTTACCTTTTTCAAGAAAATTTCCATTTAGCAAAAATAACGTACCTTTTTGTAAGTGTCCTAAGGACACCGACTAATGAAATCCTGATTGTATAGATGGAGCACACGGCTAACTGCTTATGAGATTCCCATCTCTGGATTCTTTCGTGTCTAAAGCTCAGAGGTCCTCCCAATAATAGTTTAGAGACTCCAAAAAAAGAGAGTTCTTTCTCAGCCTGTGATTGTTTTCTAAAGATCTGAACTTCCCCCAGTTAGAATTTAATGAGTAGAAAAAGCTATTCAAATTGTTTTCAAACATGGTATGACATAGCATGCTATCTGTGGTAGCAACATGATGGGCATGATGACCTGTGACCAGAAATACAGAAGTATTTGCAGATTCCCTTACCAGGTGACCATTTATGACTCAAAGGAGGATGTAATTGAAACAACATTTCTGCAGTTTGGTTTTCTCTCCCTTGGCTTACTCATGATCACAGAAAATCTGATTGCTTCTGGTTTTGTGTGGCAGAGCTCAAATGCTGTCTCACTGTCACTCCTAGTGCAATGATCTGATGTTTGTTGTTACACATTTCCCTTAATTTCATTATTACTGAGAGCTCTCAGAAAGCTGGAGAAGGAGTTAGCTATCCCAACAGTACTGGCCTGACTGAGACACTTTTCAGGCTTTTCTTCTGAAATCCTTCTGTGCAGCATCTGACATGCTTGCCTTAACATGGAAATACAGTGCCTTAGAATGTCAACCAAGTCCTGCACTTGTATCTGTGCAGTGTCCCATGTCCTGATGTGGGTTCTAGTTGCATGATTTCCATACAAAAATGTTCAGGAGTTCAAAACTTCCTCATCTACAATAGAAAAGATTTTACCCAAAGGCACTTGTTAGCAATGAATGAAAACTTTAGCTTATGAATATGTACATCAGCTGCATTTAAAAAAATAGTTCTGAAATTCTGAGAATCTTCTGAAATGCTGGGCTGTCCAAGGCCCTCTTTCAGAGATTTGTCTATTGGCAGTTTCAGTTTATTGCTTCCCAGTATCTTCCCAATATTTATATTCTGTCATGTGACAATAGGTAACTTTTTAAAGAAAAGTTGAGCAGTGTTAAACACCCCATCTATTCTTCCCCTGCCCCACTTCCCAAACATAATCTAAGCATTTTATTACAAGACTTTCTAAACTGTTGAATTAATTTGCAAGCCCTGATTTGCCATTCTCAATTGTGAGACTGTTGGCCAGGAAGGAAAAGATGACAGGAACTTAGGATACAGATAGCACTGAGTTCTGGGATCAGTGCCAAACTGTATAAACCCTTCAATGAAAGGTAGAGTAATCGTCTTTAAAGCAGACCAGTTTCTGAAGAAATGTCAAGAGATCCTGTTGAAAATAACAGTTGCCCCTAAAGATCTTTGGAGAGGCCAAGGAGCTTTCACTTACAGGAGGCAGCACTGGGACCTATTGCTGCTATATGTTGCTGTATGGTTTATTTCTGGGGCTTCTCCCAGTGGACGTTGCCTTTGTGGGCATGGTAACTAACCCATGAGTAATTGAACAACTGGAGGACTCTGCTCCTCTCCTAGGAGTTGTATTTTCTGTAAGTTCTAAAAACCTTGTTGGCAGATATCATGTATATTTTAACATAAAGGTTTTTTTCTACAAAGGTGGAAAATGTTTCTCATTGACCTTTTGCCTTATATCCATTAAATTGAATCATTAGACTTAACAGTGACTGACCTTGACTTGAGTAAGAGAGAAATGCCAATTTATTGTATTTTAACAAAATAAATGGATAGCCAAAGAAGTGACATTCTGCCTTCTTGCAAATGAAAAAGCAACTGTTTAGATTTTCTGTCTTTTAAATATATGATTCATGATACCATAAATTAAAGACTATCTACATTTGTGACTGGCAGCATTTGCATTTCTTCAGAAAATTTGTCTGTATAATCTGGACGCTTATATTTCAAGTCAAATCTATTGCATTGCCTAACTGTAGCACTGTAAATAACATTTGAAATGTTGCACTATTTAAAGTTATTTCTTAAAGGTTAAGAGGTAATATGTTTATTTTTAGTATCAACAATTCATATTATATTGGCCATAATATTAATCAATTATGTTGAGTGACCAGCATGTAATTTTTAGTCTTTTTTCATTGAACAATAATCCTATCAATACAATTTGTTTTGTGACATCTTCTGACTGTAATGTTGATGCAAGATGTTAAGCATGTTTAGTTCTTGATGGGTTGTCATTAAAGAGTATATTGCATTAACTCTGAAGTGAGGAAACTGCAGAGTATCTTGCTATCTTCAGTGCATGTTGGGCTACATGAATTTTTCAGATCAGGATTTATTATTACTATTTCGGTATGGTAATGTTAAGGTTTTTGTTTTGTTTTAACTCAGAACACTTCACAGCCATGTAATTAGGTAGTCTGCACAGCAGAGCGTTGTTGCAGTTGATCATAGGGGAGTAGAGAATTGTTCATTATAAATTGTTTTTATGCAGGCCTTTAGATCAGTTTTTTTTAACATATGTATTATTATAGTTGAAAAGGACTTACCACACCCACTATGCAGTATTTGAAGCCATTTGTAGACCTAAATCCTCTTTTTCCTTGACTTTGTTTCTCAGACCACCAATTCTCCCTAGTCCTTCTCCTTCAAAATCCATTCCAATCCCACAGCCCCTCCGACCAGCAGATGAAGACCATCGGAATCAATTTGGGCAACGCGACCGATCCTCTTCAGCTCCCAATGTTCACATCAATACAATCGAGCCAGTCAATATTGATGTAAGTATTAATAATGTTTGGATCAGGAATAGTAGACTTGATGTTTCCCTTATGAATATCAGTGTGTTAAATTTAACACGTGTACACAAGCGCTTTGTTTCTAAGCTAATCCTTGGTGGTCTGTCAGAGTCTTCATAGATCCCACATAAGACATTTTTGCTATTGAGAGCTGTAAGAATGCAAATAACCCATTCTCCAAAAGCAGAAACTGCCTTTTGAAAGTCCTGTGCTTTCATTTTCAAAGAAACAGTCTACCACAAACAACTGCTCTTTTTTTTGTTGTTAGTCCCAAGGCTCGTGCTGCTAGCTGCACCACAGCATTAAGAATATGAGAGCCAGTAACCACTCTTGCAAACCATTTTATGTGTTAAGCATATTTCTTTATATGCAAGACAGGGATTTTTAGTATTTGTAATTCAAGTAATATTCCTGGCATTGAAGAAAATTAAATTATTGCTGTAAGCTGAGTTCAGATTTACTGAATGTTCCTTAGGATTTCAAGATCCCAGTGTATATTGTTCTGAGCATTCTTTTGGAGTGTTCAGAAACTGCTACACTTGTTTTCCACGTTTTTGAAATTTATGGATGCAGAATCGTAAATAATAATAATGGTTAATATCAGGTATAAGGCCAGCTAGGACCTTTCAATATGTTGGTCACAACAACCTCTTTCTAATTTTGCTAACTTATACGGCTTGTATTTTACCCTTAAGTCTACCCTCTAGAAATTAGTCATTTGTCAGGTGAGCAGTCTTGAAGTCTGCCTGGACACTGAGGCACAAAATCTGTTTTGCATGTGAGCTGAGCGAAAGGTGAAATGTTAGTTGAGTATTAAGAGTGTGGCTGCGTAGACATTTGCATATGGTATATGGCAGTGATGCATCTGAGAGGCAGGACCAGTGCGTTTGGCAGCAGTGCAAGTGTATAAAGGAATAATGTGTAATCAAAAAAAGATGAAAATGGACATACAGAGGGAGACTGCTAGAATTTTCTAATTTTCTTCTGTTTAGAAAATCCTTAGTGTAGTTTGGTTTTAGTCTGGATGTGTTGTAAAAGATACTCTTAGTTCACAATGGATTGCAAGTGAAGGAAACCTTTTGCAGTTAGTCTTTTCTGAGAAGAACAGAGTGCGCCTGGCTATGCAAATGAGGTGATTTGTTACAAGAAAAAATGAAGCAGAACTCATTTGACTGATGTACCTCAGTACAGGAAATTGGCGTCCTAGCTTCTGATATAACAGTTCAAATAATTTGTGCCACAAACACTGTAACTAGAATGATTAGTTCAATATTTCTTCATGCATTTTGGCCAACTGCATGTTTAAATCAATATTTTCATGTCAGCATCTATTTTGGGTGGTGTGCATTTCACTTTACTACTGAGAGATGCTGTTTTAAAGCAACTAATTCTGAAAAGTTTAGTAGTTGTTATAAATAGTTCTTTGGAGTCACTGCTATTAGTAAGCCAAGGTAGGAAACAACTTTAATTTCATGGACAACATATGAGGTTATGGATTCTCAATTTGATCAATCTCAATTCAGGAATGTAAATGATAATACCTAAATTAAATACAATTTTTTTTTATTTATAGGACTTGATTAGAGACCAGGGTTTACGAGGAGAGGGAGGTAAGTAGCATTTAAACTATCTACTGTGCTATATTTAATTAAACAACTGCTCTGTCCCTTCCCTTTGTTCTGCTTCCTTCTACAAAACACAGACACAAAGGAAAATATGACTAGAAAAAAAATGAATTTGCATTTGCTTGTCCATGAACTTAATATTTGTCTGACAAAGGTCTGAGTCATTTGCTGGTCATTCTGGGAGTGGGGGAGACGGAAGGAGAAAAAGTTTTGAAGTGGTGTCTAGTTTTTTAGTTTTAAAATTATCTTGTGCCATCACTTTCTTGCTCTAACATGCACACACTCATTCACTCACATGGCTGCACACAGATACTCTACAACTTCCCAACTCTCTCTCAAAGATTTTTATGCCTGTTGTTACCTTTCCACCCATGGGAACAACGGGGGGTTTTGTTGAAAACCATTAACATGGTAGATAGACCTTCCATACGAACTGCTGCATCCTAAAGCAGCGTGAAATACTCCGGTTCTTCTCCCCCTCTACCCCCTGCTGAAGATGCTGCTTTGCTGTACTGCATGCCTGTGCTACTCTTGGAACCAGGTTGTTACACTAAAGTCAGGTCTTTTTATGCTTCCTTCAGTAACACACAGCCCTAATTCACAGTTAAGTCAGCACTAGTGCCAGAAGGTTTATTTTTCTTCCCATGTTATGCATGGGCCTGTGAAGTCACTTCTCCCATCGGCTGTCAAGGTCCTGAGAGGGCTTCTTATGTGCTGTATTTATTCCTATGAATATAATAATAATATAGAAATAATAGAAATAAAGAAATAGTAAGTAGGGCAGGCATATGACAGTTTTTCCACTCCAAATCATTAACACAGTCGTCTCCTACTAATTATAACTTGCTTCAGCCATTAGTAAAGTCTGAATTACCTTAGCACGCTCTGTCCTGATCTCTAAGGTTTTGTACTGTGGGCTATGACTGACTTTGTTTCTCCCATCCAAATCTGGTAGTTGGTAGGATGGTACCTACCTACTGCACTGTGTCTGATGGAGCTGTTTTTCTTATGCCAGCAATAGAATGCTTTTTACAAAGAAAATTCATTTAATCCTGCAAGCCTACTAATTTAAAGTTGCCAGTTTTAGCTATTTTTGTATGTGTTGGTAGGTGTAGCTCTCCACAGTTTTGCCCATTTTGTCCAGCATTTAAATGTTGTGCTATCATGTTGGTTTTAACTTTTGATCATAAACTGTCTGCTTGGCATCTGAAAACAATTGGCTATTCCCAGTCCTGAAACAGTGTTATTAGTAATTGACTTTTTTTTTCCTTCAAAGTACAGAAACAATCTATGAATAGGAGTCAAAGCATCCTAGTTATTTCCCATGACTTCTTTCATTTCTTCTATGTGTCTGTCTTTCTGTCTCTGCCTGCCCGTCTCTTTCTCTCTAACAGCCCCTTTGAACCAGCTGATGCGCTGTCTTCGGAAATACCAATCCCGGACTCCCAGTCCCCTCCTTCATTCTGTCCCCAGTGAAATAGTGTTTGATTTTGAGCCTGGCCCAGTGTTCAGAGGTAGTTGGGCTCTTCTTTCTTGTTTTCACCCAAACAAAATAAGTAAAACCACAGATGCTGTTTGTGCCTCACCCTCACACCGTGTGTATGTAAGTGTGTGAGTTATCAAAACACCTCTGTTTTTTGCTTGGCCTGGCTGGAATGCTTTGAATGTGCTTTTCACACATACTCACTTTCACCTTTACACGCTTGAAAATTACTATAAATAAAGTCTGACTTAAATCTTCAAAAGCAAGGAATTTCATAGTTGAGGTTTTTATGTGGACCTTAACATATTTTTTCCTAAACAAAGGTCATTGGATTGCATTGCAGTGCTTTTAAAGACAAAGTGATGTCCTTAACTTAGAATTTCCTTGACTGTTCAGTTTAAGTCAGTTCAGTGCTTTAACAGTTTTCTATATTTAGTATTCTTTGTTTTGAAAAGTAATCTAGGAAATCAATTTTGAATTATAAACATTTCCATTGATATCTTGTTAGGTCTCAAGTTTTTCAAGTAATGTGTCATGTCAACTTTCAACAAATACTTATATTTTGAGAATGTGTTATTGATGCCACATTGGGGCTCTAGATGGTTTTAGACCATGTAGTTTTTATTTAGTTAGTAAATCTTCAGTGAAACAGTATTTGTTTGTGTCCTGTACCATGTAAAATAAGACTCTTCCATTTTCATGTCATTGACTCTGGGGGTAATTCAGGCCTAAAGCTGTCAATGGATCTGTTGTATTGCACAAAATCCCCAAAAACTCTGTGGGATTTCACACACTGGAGAAATCAACTATTGAGTCATAGCATGAAATGTAAATATTTCTGTCTATACCTATACATGTAGAAATGGGTAGTCCAATGCATGTAGTGTGGTTTTCCAATGCTACCATTTTGGCTGTTTTAAAGACTTTTGTTTCAGAATATATCAAGAGCAGTCCACCTTATGAACTTGTAAAGTTCTTCCAGAAGTCTTTGTAAGAAGACAGGTGTTCCCAACAAGCAAACTGGCTACAGAATGGAATACGTTACGTACAGCTTCAGAGTCCAAGCTAATGACTTAAGTCCAACACTATCTGAAGTATTCTGCTCTAATAACTTGGAAAACAGGCCATCTGGTATTATTATGAACAGATTAACTATAATGTTTTACCATGCGCTGTAAGCATTTTTGGTGAGGGGTGAATATTGGGCTAGTGTTTCTGTATCATGGTATTAAAATTTAAGTAGGAGACTTTAGTTACCTCTAAAGAAAACGCATTCAAGTAGAGCTTTGCTATTCCAGAGAAAGTCTGTAACCCAGTAAACTTTTGGAAAATTGCTCATGTTCTGGGATCATCATACATTTAATTCCATATATGTATGATTTCAGACCAATGATATAATAAATATATGACAATATAGTGACCGTAATAGGAATATGAATAAAAGTTCATCCTGCAGGTTGCTGGCTTCCAGCTGCTTGTAAGTGTAATTAGGATGCCCAGTATGCATCATTATTGTTGCTTTGGCATGTGGCACAAAGTTTATGGATGCTGCGTCCCATTTTTGATGTGTTGGTGTGTCATTATTTTGTGCCTTCCACTTCTAAATGTATGGATTTTAGTTCAGTGAGGACAGACAGTGATGCATATATATATAGAATCTGATAAATTAGCACGTACTGAATGACTGAACTTGAGCAACAGTATTAAAAGTCACAAAGTCAATTTTTTTTAACTCAAGTTGGCATTAGGAGACGCTTTTTTGTTTAGAAGGGGGCTTCTAAAGGAATATGAGGAGGAGTATTGTTGTCTACCACATCCCAGAGCACTGATGTGAGGGAAAGCGTTGGAATGTTGGAGGTCTTGTACAATGACATACATTGTTTAACAGAGCAGTGTGAATTTAATTAACAGTTGACCCTATTTTATGTCCTTTGCATTGGGAGGGTCAGCATAACCTTGTTATGAATAATTATGGTGTATTTTAAAAACCAGTGTCTAGTTGAAGTGCTCTATTTGTAAAGAGCCATTGAGGCTCTGAAACACAGCTCTAATAGTGACATTTTCCTGCATAGATTTGTTTAGATAACATATAGGCTACAGATTTGCGGTTCTTTCTGTATTTAATAGAATATGCTTCAAATAGCTAACTAAAGTACTTGTTCTTTTTTAATCCTTTCTACAGTCTAATATTTACTTTTAAATGAGAGCTCTCTGCTAACAGATAGCTTTAAAACAGCCAAATGGTTTTCAGGTGGCACGTGGAGACTCAACTAGAAAACATTTCAATTTTTTGCATTTAGTCTATTTTGATTCCAAAGTACAGTATTTCAGCTATTTATTGGGTCCCTAAAAGGTTAGTTACAAGAAATATGAGAGGTAGCTACTGCTAACTAAAATGCTCCTACTTTTCTTCTCAAAGAAACTGGTGGAATTAAAAAATATACTCCCCCCCCCCCCCTTTTAAAGAGACATTGTCCTTCTGATAATTCACAAACAAGAGACTGGAGACTATCTGGTGTACAGGGATGTTTGCTATAGACTTGTCTCTTCCTGAAATCTAAGACTTGAGCACTAATCTAATATTAGGACAATATTCCTAGTATATGTTTGTTCCCTCTTAACATTTACATTGATGTTTGGAGATACTGCATCTTAAACACAATTCTTGTACCTAATATCAATACATTCTTGTAAGCTGGCTTCTTATAGATAAAATTATACTGTTTCTGAAATTTAGGTTCAACTGCAGGTTTGTCTGCAACACCTCCCGCCTCTTTGCCTGGGTCACTCACCAATGTGAAAGCGTTACAGAAATCACCAGGACCCCAACGGGAACGGAAATCATCCTCATCCTCAGAAGACAGAAACAGAATGGTAAGGGAAAGATCAGCTATTTTCATTCGTAGCATGGTATATTCATAGTACAGAAATACTGCACAACCATGTTCCTCTCACTTTTGTTTCATCAAAGCCTTCTGAATTATTTTGAAGATGAGTAAGGTAATGATCAAGGACTTTAAGCCAATAAGTAATGGAATGTTGAAATTCTGGGACTGATACATAAATCATTTAAATAATTGACTATACTCACTTTTACTCCATTGCACCCAAATGTCTTGGTGTGCTTCATATTATAAGGCCAGTTTCCTTTCTAATAACAGCTTAACTTTTCCCACCGTGATTCATGAACTTTGAAAGTTCTCTGATGAATCTCAAATGTAACAATACATAAGAAAGTCTGCATTTTTTTTTTTTATTCATAATGTAGCATTATACTTGAGTAAGAACTGAAAAATAAATGAGACTTTCTTTTTGGTAAGAGCTTCTTAATATTTACTGGCTTTAATACTGCCAGAAACCTGTGGCAAATATTTCATGCCAGGAAGTAATTTAGTATGCCTGTGTGTTGAATTTTGTGTATGGCCGGCTTGAAAAGTCAAATGCAATATCTGAAAAAGAAAGTTCTCTTAGGACTTTAATGATATGAAATGCTGATACCAAGTCTTTAACAAAGGAGCTGTTTTCACAGACATTAATGCACTTGCTTTCTTCCTTTTTATTGTTTATGCATATATATAAAGAAAACCCTTGGTCGACGGGATTCAAGTGATGATTGGGAGATACCAGATGGACAGATCACAGTTGGACAAAGGATAGGATCTGGATCATTTGGAACAGTCTACAAAGGGAAGTGGCATGGTATGTGACAGTCGTGGCAAACAGTTATTCTTAAGCAAGTAACGTTGCCTGCTGTGGGCCACCCAGCAGCAAAGCAGCTTTGTGGAAAAGCATCTGTGGATTCTGGTGGGCACCAAATTGAACATGAGCCAGCAATGCGCCCATGCTGCAAAGAAGGCTAATGATATCCTGGGCTGCATTAGGCAAAGCATTGCCAGCAGGTCTAGGGAGGTGGTCATAGAATTATAGAATGGTTTGAGTTGGAAGGGACCTTAAAGATCATCTAGTTCCAATCCCCTGCCATGGGCAGGGACACCTTCCACTAGACCGGGTTGCTCAAGGACCCATCCAGCCTGGCCTGGAACACTTCCAGGGATGGGGCAACCACAACCTTTTGGGACAACCTGTTCCACTGCTGCACCACCCTCACAGTAAAGAACTTCCCTATATCTAATCCAAATCTACCCTCTTTCAGTTTAAAGCCATCACCCCTTGTCCCATCACTAATGCCCTTGTAAAACGTCCCTCTCCAGCATTCTCGTAGGTTCCCTCTAGGTACTGGAAGGCTGCTGTAAGGTGTCCCCAGAGCCTTCTCTTCTCCAGGCTGAACAACCCCAACTCTCTTAGCCTGTCTTCACAGGAGAGGTGCTCCAGCCCTCTGATCATCTTCAGCCCTCTGATCCTCCCCCTCAACACTGGTGAGGCAACGCCTGGAGTGCTGGGTCCAGTTCTGGGCTCCTCAGTATGAGAGAGACATGGACATACCAGGGAGAGTCCACTGAAGGACCATAAAAATGATTTTGAAATTATAAGTACTGTGCTAAATAGGTAATGTTAGAACTTAGACTGTTTAGAAACTCAACTCTTGCATGTTCTTCTGAATTTAGTAGTTATTAGGGTAAAGATGAAACATAGTTACTAGAAGGGCTGAAGTATCCATCTTGATGAATGAGGATTTCAAATGTGTATTTGGAAAGCTTTGACTTGGCTGGGATTTCTCAGAGCAAAATAAAAACAGTGTTTATACATTTTACAGAATATTTACTTATTTTAATATGGTAGTGGTTTATTTCATGAAAGCTAGAAAATAGGATAGCTCAATATTTCTGATGCTCGCTCTATAGAGCATTTTCTCAATAGAGGAATATGTATCAATGGCACTTATTAAAAAATTCCTATTTTAAAGGTGATGTGGCAGTGAAAATGTTGAATGTTACAGCACCTACACCTCAACAGTTACAGGCTTTCAAAAATGAAGTAGGAGTGCTCAGGTAAGAATATTTTTAATGCCATAAAATAATGTGTGTAGATTTATGCTTCATTAATCATTGAATTTTAGATTGCCATTAGAACACATTGGTCTTATTCCTCCATGTTGATACTTTGGGCAGAAAATATAACTTGCCATTTTAAAATATTTCTTTGTATCCACTGCTACTTCCTTCCCTTGTATGTGTTTGTCTGTGCACCTATGTTGTGAATATATGTATGTCCAAATACTCAAGACAGGACTGGTTTTTGCTATTGTACTACCCCCAGGGCACAGTCAAGCCTAAGTGTGAACTGTAGACCTTTCTTTCCTCTTATCCACATTTTGAGATTGAAGGAGAGCATGACTAATTGTTGGTTTTGAGCTACAGCACTGCCCATATCTGTTGTTTAATAGTTTCTGTTCAGTAGCATTGACTTCTCTTTGAGGTTTTTTTAAAATGTATTTCTCGTAAAGTCACTTCTTGATTTCCTTTTCTCATGTCTACTGCTTGTACTTTCTCAGAGGAAGTATTTGCCTTGGGTTCAGCTCTTAAAAGAGGTTCAATCAACATGATAGAGTAGAATATTTATTGGGGAAGATCATTAGCATCCAAGTACAATCTTGAGCAGTCTCGAGCATAATTCTGTTTTAAGAAACAAAATAGAAAGAAGGGGTTTTGCCTCTGGAAAACTGATGTGTTGAGCTGGGCACCTGTGCTGGAAGACCATCCCCAATAAGCTACATAGTAAAAAGGGGATGGTCAGCCTTTTTCCCCAGGAAATGTTAGTTCTGACTCTAAGTCCATAGTTGTGGAAGTAGAGGCTTTCTGGGGTATGCTACTTCGGATATCTCTGCATATTTTTTGCACACCTGCTCAGGTATTTAATGAAATAAAAAAATCTTGTATTTCATACCTATTCCAGATTTCTGCTGGCAGTCCCATAGCTGGAGTCCAACCTTTCTCTGTTGTTGATCATTTCAGCACTTAGAGTAAATAGTCAGTTGCCCTATCCTTTGACCCAAACAAGCCAGATTTACCTGTAGTTGTGCCTTTCCCATTATGCTTCATCATTACTTTCTTAGCTTTGAGGTAGCATTTGCAAGAAACCACTTATTTTTTGTTCACTCAGCAGTCAGTTGACAAATCCTTGAACCTGAAAAAGGCACAGTCACGTAGCGTAGAACTGTCCTAGTCTGCATTGTGGAGAGGACAAAGGGGTTCACACTCTAGGCTCCCACGTTAGTTTTTTCATATAAGAAAACCTAAAGAGCTCTGCCATCTTCAGCAGCAGCATAGATTTCAGAAGCTACCACAGGTTTTAAGCTTGGTCTGTCAGGTTTCATCAACAGTGAGCTGACTGCCTTCAGTACCGAGCTGTGTTGGAAGAAGATTGCCTTTATTTTTCCTCAGCCCTTGGGAATGCTAGGAAATACTCCCAGAATTCTGAGGTGCCACATCTTTGTAATATCTCATTGTTATGTTCGGAGGTGTCTAGTTCTTCGTGTCCATTTGATGACAATAAGAATGTGATTGACTTTCCCTGGAGGGTGAGGACAATCCTTCAGATTTCGCAGTGTATCAGTAGATTCTTTCAGGCCTTGAATCTACTGGGATATCTAATGAGATAATCCTCTCTGCATTGTTCGTTGTGAAGTTTTTCTGTCTGGAGTTGCTCCACCTTTGAAATAGGTTTGATTTAATCTGGCCAAATCTCTGTGGTGAGCTCCGGTCTCTCCCAGTGCTGTTTGGGAACAAGTTCATAGCATAACCTTGCTGAGGTACAGTTTTCATACCTGTTTCCATCCTTTCTTGTATGCTAGCTCCATAGAGAGTACAAAATTCCTGTCAAATAAAGCACTAAGAAAAACTGAAGCCTTGTCAAGGAGGTGTGGTGATGGCTTCTGAACAAAAGATTGTCCTTCCTTGAAAGCCTCTGAGACTGGAATTTCATTTTGGATACCTTCCTTATGGGCAGCAACATCTCATAGCTGGGCTGGGGTTACACAAAAGCAGACCTGCCTGCAAAGCATCGCTGTCCCATGGGGACGTAGTGTTAGCAGCATCTTCTGCGCTGTCCTGTGCTGGGTTGTTTGCAAAAGCAAGAGGAAGTGGTGCTAACCCCAGAATAGCTATTCTGTGTCATTATGATAAGAAAGGCTAACTGCTGGAATAATTCATTAAACTGAATCTAGCAACAGGTTAACATGTTATCTTAGTAAAAGTTGAGATTGACCTAACAACTTCTGTTTGGAAATACCTATTTAGACTGTGATAGATCTGCCTGGGTTTTTCCTGATTTTCTGATCCGCCTGATTTCCTCCTGATTTATTTTTTTTTTTCAACAGGAAAACACGCCATGTGAATATCCTGCTTTTCATGGGTTATTCAACAAAACCCCAGTTGGCTATTGTAACACAATGGTGTGAGGGGTCCAGCTTATATCACCATCTACACATCATTGAGACCAAATTTGAAATGATCAAACTAATTGATATTGCACGACAGACTGCACAAGGCATGGAGTAAGTATTGTGTTGCTTGTTTACAAATGAGCATTGGGGCAATGTTTACTTATCCTCTTCACACTCTGACTGACATCGGCAAATAAGGCCAGCTATCTGCTCACTTTGCCAAGCCCAGGGTCCTGCCTTGATGATCAAAGCATTTGGTGAAGTGTTTATTATTTTGATTAGTAAAATAGACTGTTTTCTTTTTTTCGAACATAGGGAAATACAAATCATCAAGGGAATACAGTCTTAGTAGAATAAAGATAATGACAG
Organism: Buteo buteo; assembly: GCF_964188355.1. Taxonomy (NCBI): domain Eukaryota; kingdom Metazoa; phylum Chordata; class Aves; order Accipitriformes; family Accipitridae; genus Buteo; species Buteo buteo. Next base: position 8,747,307 of record NC_134189.1, on the reverse strand, counting down.
TGTAGTTAAACTTTAAATCTTGAGAGCAAAGATTTCTGTTTCAGGCTTTACAATCTTCACAGTGCAGATAGTCTTCTGGTAGGAGGTAAAACATAGTTTAAAAAGAAACACCCTGTGAACAAAAGGACAGAATCCTGTAAGATAATGCAGAAGGCAGACAGCCCTGTTAGCAAAAAGAATTGATTTTTTTTCTGCTTTTCTTATAAGTATTGTAGCTCTCTAAATAATAGATTTCAGCATTTGAAGAAAACATACCTATTTTGTTCTAAGGACTGTAAGTAATCCTTACTCCTATAGAGGGCAATTGTGTGAGTTGGAATTTACAAAGCTAGCCCAATGCTGTGTGTCAAAATCAGAACACTGATGTAAGATCAGAGAAATCGCCCTCCAGCTGGAAAACCACTATGATGATTGCAGTTCATTGTGCCATTTTTCTGCTAAGCATTCTATTACATTTTCAGTCAAGAAGTGGGGAGGTGTTCGCAGCAGCCAGCCTCAGCCTTCTGTTAGCCTGCTCATCTCCCCCGGCTCCCTCTGTAGGTAGTGGAGGTGCAGAAGCTGTTGTATGAGTGTGATTCAAAGCAAAGACGTACATTGGGGCTTTTCCAGCAGGTTTGTGCCAATCTCATTGACTAAACAAAGAGCCGTGGGAGACTAGTTGCCTAATTTAGGCTATATCTATGCTGTGGGGCAAGTACTTTCCTCTGTGTTCCCTGCAATCTATTTATCCAGTCTGCAATCAGGGGATCTTTTTTCCAGTCCCATACTAAAAAGCAGTCAGCATACCTGAGTACATGCTGAGGCTGGGAAGCACATTTAGCTCCCACAATTTAAAATCATCTTACCTAAAGCTGTGACTAGTCCGCAAAGTGTCTTGACAGTCACCATTAAGGCTGGGAGGCAGAACCTTCAAGCACTGAATGGCATGTCAAAAACTACTGAAGTTCTTTTATTTTTATTCTGAATATTGAGTTACAATCAAAAAGCAGAAGTTGGCACATAATTGTTACTTCATTCTTCAGTAGCATCAGGTTTCAGCTGAAAATCTAAGCTTTATTTTTGTTTTTTTCCTCTGACTGTTGCAGGAACTGTCATGGGTAACTGAAGTTTTGCCACCCTGATAAATATGTGCAGTTTGAATATCTACAGAATTTGTGTTTCAGTAATACAATGAATTTTGAGTTGTTGATTAGTGAAATACCATTTAACCCACCTAATCTATGATGTTCCTTTTCAGTTATTTGCATGCCAAGTCAATCATCCACAGAGACCTCAAGAGTAATAGTATCCTTTCTCAGAGATGTGATTGTGGAACGTGACAGCATTCCTGATTATTATTTTTTTTCTGCCAGAAATGAACTTAGTGATGTGAAAAGCTGTTCATGTGTGAATATTTGCTGAGTTAAAATTCCATTGAGAGGGGGTGATATCACTAGTAGAGAAGTAAGGGATACTTGCTATGTCTATTGATGTGATAGCAATAATGTAGCGAGTTTTGTTGTGGTATCACAAAGATTTTTGCATCATTTGGTTTCTACATGTAATGAAAGATTATGCCAGTTCACTCATGGAATATTTTCAGCTTTTCTCATACTTGGCATTTCAAGAAAACCTCTTGGGCCATGGTCTGTTCAGCCCTGGCCCAGTCATTACTTATGTAACCCTTAAGTGCCATAATTCACCATGCTGGCTGCTTAGAACCTGTATTATATGAAAAACTTGTTCATTGATGGTGGATGGTTAAAACTGTTATGTCTAATGTTGCAAATTTGTAGCTGTTTATTGTTCTTGTAGGACAGGACCAGTACCGCTTGTTTGTTTTCCCTTAACATTCCCCCCCTTAGATATTTTTCTTCATGAAGACCTCACAGTAAAAATAGGTGATTTTGGTCTAGCTACAGTGAAATCACGGTGGAGCGGGTCCCATCAGTTTGAACAGTTGTCTGGATCTATTCTATGGATGGTAAGCAAGGGGGAAGTGGTGTGTTTGTTTCAACAAATATAATTGCCTTCGGCCAAAGTTTCCAAGACTATCCCTCCAGCACACTGACACTTACAAGCTGTCTTAAGCTGGAAGGGACAAGCAGTAATATGAAGTACTAAATTAATGCTTTTCAGTTCTTGTTTAAGCATATATTTTCCAGTAGTCAGCAAAAGAACTTTAGTGTCTTCATCCCTTATTCTGAGGTTTAAACTGAAAAGAAAATGGTGACTATGGAAAAAGGGGGTGGTTAATGCAGGGTTGAGGAGAAGATGAGAAAAGCCATGGAAAAAATCCTGCTCAGCCAAGCTAGCTCAGCCACAAGTAAGATGCACTGAAGTTTTAAGGATTCAAGCACGGCTACTCTCAAGAGGTAGTACAACTTGCTTAAGTCTTAATAATAAGTATAGTTACAACCTCCTGTGCAACTCTGCTTTCTCCTTTTCTCCCTAGAAAAAACTGAAGGCTCTGTTAGTTGGCATTATTTTCAGTGTTGTTTTAATTGTAGTTTCAAAATAGCTTCTCGGCCCGGGCAAGGTAATTTTGTTCCGTTGTAGAGGAATAAAGAGATCACCAAGCTAAAATGAACCAATGGATTTTGAGATTCATGTCAACATCCACTCTACGTTAGGACCCGGTAACACCTGAAGGCAAGAGTGGGCCCTTTGCATCTGCTATAGTCTGGACAAGTCTGTGTTTTGTTCCTGGTATGTGAGGGTGCAGCCTGATGAGGTGAAATAAAAACTTAATTCTTTCCTTTTATGGTACAGGCACCAGAAGTTATTAGGATGCAAGATAAAAACCCATATAGCTTTCAGTCGGATGTGTATGCATTTGGGATTGTTCTTTATGAATTGATGACTGGACAGTTACCATACTCAAACATCAACAACAGGGACCAGGTAAGGGGAGAGAAGGGATTGTCTTCAGTCAGCTGTGGGCTGAGACAGAGATTGATGCAGCCTCCTGAAGTCACATCACTTTCTGATGTTTTGTGTGTTTGATTTGTGTTTCTGATTTTACGACATGATGTTTCTACATTTTCTAGATCTGCCTCAGCCACGTAGCACCAATTTACTTACTTCTCTTGAGGTTGTTTTTTTACTTTTTTACTTCAAGTATAGATTTTCAGCTTCTGAGCTGGTTGCCAGGATACTTATTAGGGAGAGAGCAG